>NC_134701.1:162480190-162784509 GCF_043290135.1 Rhipicephalus microplus | reverse complement strand
GGGGGCAGGCTATAATTTAGACAACATACGACCGATAGCCTTAACATCTAATGTCGTAAAACTTATTGAAAGGGTACTTCATGGTCGTATAATTAGGTTTATTAACGAGAAACAACTGTTGAGTTCTTCCCAAATTGGCTTTAGATCTGGATATTCCATATGGCATGCACATGTAGATCTGGAAAGTCGTATTCATATTGCCCGTCACAAAAAGCACTTTGCGGCTTTAGTAACGTTAGACATATGTAAAGCATATGATAGTGTAGAGTATTCTATCTTGACTAATCAGTTATGGAGTCATGGACTTCCACCTTATATAGTAGCATGGGTGACGGAATTTTTAAGTAGAAGAGAATTCTATTGTTATCAAGGCGGTTTCTCTTCCTGTAAGCACAAGCAAACCCGAGGTGTACCTCAGGGGTCAGTACTTTCCCCGGTTTTATTCAACATATTGCTTAGTACCATCCCCGTTCATCCAGAAGTGAAAACCTATGTTTATGCCGATGACATTGCTTTCTTTGCTATGTCACATGACTTCCACTGTCTCTACACTATCTTGCAAACATATCTTAATAAAATAGAACATTGGTTGGATGGATTGATGTTGAACCTCAATACCGGTAAATGTGCTATTCTCGTTTTTCCAATCAAAGATCCCGTGCACATATCTATTAATTACAAGCTTCAAGATATCCCACAAGTACAATCATTGAAATATCTTGGAGTTATGTATAATGAGCATCTAAATTGGCGCCCTCACATTGAATACATCGCGACAAAAGCAGTACGCGCGATGGGGGTATTGCGGAGGTTGAGCAATTGCAGATAAGGTATGAGAAGAAAGGCACTTTTGATTATATATAAAATGTATGTCCGACCTGTGTTGGAGTTTGGCTGCATTCTTTTTTCTGGTGCGCCAGCCTACAAACTTCGGCCGCTCGTTCTGTTGGAAAGAGAGGCTTTACGGCTCTGCTTAGGACTTCCAAAGTATACTGCAAGTGCAGTGTTATACCTTGAAGCACGAATACCAACCTTATTATGTCGCTTTAACATTCTTACTGTGCAGACCTTTTTACGACTATATGAAGCACCGTTTAACCCTGAACAAATTATTTTTATTTCCAATCCTGACCTATTCTTCTCCGTGCATTGGCCCAGATTTACCAAACCACAAATAGTATTTGTTCAATCGTTACTTGAGCCCCTAAATGTACACGTTCGTGATCTGATTCCTTTAACTGAGCAACAAAATTCTCCAGAACTTGTTTACCATGATATCTTCCCAACTCACGCAAAGCTATTACCTACAGGCATTTTAAATGGTTTATTGCAGGACCATTTAAGTACTCTGCCAACAAATGTCATTATAGCAACGGACGCATCTCAATCACATGAAAAATCAGGCGTTGGAATATATTGCCCCGTACTTGATTGGTCATTTTCACTTCGCTTACCGGACTTTCTTCCTGTCTTTCTGGCTGAATTCATGGCAATAATGTTAGCTTTGCGAAATGTAAATATTTCCATTCCAGTTGTAGCAGTCATAACTGATTCATTATCAGTGTGCTCTTCTCTGTCCGCATCTGGTCACTCACCTATAGTGAAACTTTTTAAATCGTTGATCCCCTGTCATCTCCGAAGTATTCATTTAATCTGGACACCAGGGCACAAAGGTTTGTTGTTAAACGAAATAGCTGATTCTCTTGCGAAGGCATCCCTTTCGACACCAATTATTCCTATTTTCCCCCATACAGTATACATTACGGTGGCGCGATTTCGCACACTTAAAATCAGGCAAAATTTATCTGACCCTGCACTGACGGCTTCTCCAGAGTACAAACACTTGTTATTTCCCTGGCGCAGTGAACTGACTAAATCAAGGATGATGGAAGTTGTCATCACGAAATTTCGTTGCCGCGTTACCTCCCTCAATTTTTACTTGCATAGATCAGGCATATTGAATTCCCCTATGTGCATTTACTGTAATCAAGAGGAAACGATCAGTCATTTTTTATTACATTGTCGCCGTTTCGATTTATTCAGGCAAAGCATACTAGCACCACCTCTTCAAAGACTGGGCTTGCAACTATCACAGCCTGATCTTCTTTCATTTGGAGCCTCTACACTGGGTTTCAGCCACAGGGATGTTTTATTCGCCGTTCAAGAATACATCACTGCGACTAAACGATTTTCTTGCTAAATTGCTGTCTCAAAATTTTTCTTATTTTTTTTTCCGGCAAACTTGATATCGGTATTTCAAATCAAAATTAAGTTACAAAAAAAAAATTGAAGGAATGACACAATGCTGAAAGTTTAGGGCAAATTCACCTTAAAATCGGCCAATCCCCTTCTTTGGGTACGAGCCATTTCCACAGGGAAACAACAACAACAACAACAACACCTACGTCACAATACCGCACCTCCGGTATCCCGGCACTTTCTCCGGTGATGGTACGATCGATGTCGATACTTGGCTGAAGCGGTACGAGCGCGTCAGTGCTACTCACCGATGGGATCCTACGCTCATGCTCGCCAACGTGCTTTTCTACCTGGACGGCACTCCCCGAACATGGTTTGAAAGCCACGAAGCAGACATAACGAGCTGGGATCTCTTCAAAAAAAAGATACGTGACCTGTTTGGCGATTCATCTGGTCGTCAGCTCGCTGCGAAGAAGACTCTTGCCACACGGGCCCAGTCTTCTACCGAATCGTACGTCTCTTACATTCTTGACGTCTTGGCCCTTTGTTCCAAGGCCGACCAGTCCATGTCGGAAGACGAAAAGGTTAACCACGTCTTGAAAGGCATTGCTGACGATGCTTTCAACCTGCTGGTTTTTAACAACGTCTCGAGCATCGACACAATCCTTAAAGAATGCCGACGTCTCGAACAAGCTAAAGCCCGCCGCGTAGCCCAAAGCATCGTGCGCCTTCCGAACACAGCGGCCACTTCTTTGTGTGATGACGCCTTCCACCAGGCCCCTCGATGTGACAACCTTACACGCATCATCCGTCGAGAGGTCGAGGCAGCACAACCGGTAGCCACGACATTACCGACGCCTGCGCCTTCCCCGACCACGATCTCTTTAATACAAGCGGTCGTTCGTCAGGAGCTATCGAATGTCGGCCTACATCCTGTTCCTACCGTATACTCTGCTGAGCCTTCTTATCGTATCCCTTCTGCACCTCGCATACAACGCAATCCGCCCGAATGGCGTACTCTTGATGACAGGCCAATATGTTTTAACTGTCGACGCGTTGGCCATATCGCTCGTCACTGCCGCAGCCGCTGGGCTCCACCGTCCCATTATGCACCTCAGTATCACACCACTTCTGCTCGCCAGGCGTCCCCACCGCTTTCTCCATCAACGCCGACAATTTTCTGCTCCTACAGCACCTCTGAGCAGACCTCGCTACGACCGGTCACCATCCCCTGCTTGTCGTCAGTCCCGGTCGCCCCCACAACGCCGCGCTGCCTCCCCGACCTATTCACAGCATCTCCGACCGGAAAACTAGGCCGTGCAGCTTCTGGAGGTGGAGCTGCGTTGACGACCTTCGTAAGAAATCCTCGATTAACATTAACAACGAACCGGAACCTTTTGGACGTTACTGTCGACTATGTTCGTGTCAGTGCATTGATAGATACTGGCGCGCATGTGTCCATTATGAGTGCTAACCTTCACCGCCGACTTAGAAAAGTTGTCACGCCCGCCCTCAACCGAGCTGTACGAGTCGCCGATAGAGGAACTGCTGCAATTCTTGGCATGTGCTCTGCGCGAGTGTCTATTGGGGAGAAAAGCACTGTCGTTCTTTTCGCCGTCATCGAACATTGCCCTCATGAACTCATACTCGGTATGGATTTTCTAGCCATGCACTCTGCCCTCATAGACTGTTCAGCTGGCTCTCTCCATCTCGATTTACCCCTCTTTTCCGACCCGCCTAGCCCACCGCAAACCAGCCTCTGCTGCATTTATTTCACGTGCCTCCCTCCTAACTCTGTCACACATGTCGACTTATCCTCCACGCCGCCAGTACCTGATGGTGATTACATGGTGGTCCCGATTCCTGCAGTGATGCTTACACATGGGGTTGCTGTGCCGCTTATGATTCTGACGATCAAGAGAAACCGCACCTTCCTTCCACTGGTCAACTTTTCACTCACCACCCAAGTTCTGCCACAGGGTACCTCCCTGGCCAAAATTACTGCTCTCCAAGATGACCATGTCGAGCCCTTCAGAGTTGACGATTGCTGCAGCTCAGTCAGTGGTTCCACTCCATCACGTTCTTGGGGCGCTGACATCGAGCGAATGGTGTCATCGGACCTCACGTCTAAGTAAGCTGCAGCGCTTTGCCACGTTCTTGAGGGCTATCGTAGCATTTTCGACTTTGCCAGCAACTGTTTGGGCCAAACGACCATTGTCACCCATCGCATAAATACTGGCCATGCAAACCCCATTCGCCGACGCCCCTACCGTGTGTCGGCGTCGGAGCGTGCAATATTACAACACGAAGTCGACAAAATGCTTGCGAAAAACATTATCGAGCCTTCATGCAGCCCCTGGGCTTCTCCAGTTGTTCTTGTTAAAAAGAAAGATGGAACATGGCGCTTTTGTGTCGATTACCGTCACCTTAACAAAATTACAAAAAAAGACGTTTATCCTTTACCTCGCATCGACGACGCCCTCGACTGCCTGTACGGTGCCTCTTATTTTTCAACTATTGACCTTCGATCAGGGTACTGGCAGATAGCCGTTGACGAGATGGACCGCGAGAAGACCGCATTTATCACTCCTGATGGTCTTTATCAGTTTAAGGTGATGCCCTTTGGACTCTGCAATGCACCAGCCACATTTGAAAGAATGATAGACTCATTGCTCCAAGGGCTGAAATGGTCCACCTGCTTGTGTTACCTTGACGATGTTATCGTCTTTTCGCCCACATTCGACTCGCATCTTGATCATTTGTCAGCTATTCTGGACGTTTTTCGTCGAGCCGGACTCCAGCTTAACGCCTCCAAGTGCCGCTTCGCTCGTCGTCAAATTTCCGTGCTCGGTCACCTTGTCGATGCCCAAGGCGCGCGTCCAGACCCAGAGAAAATTCGCGCAGTCACGAACTTTCCCGTTCCGAAGACCACAAAGGATGTCCGCAGTTTTGTGGGGTTGTGCTCATATTTCAGACGCTTTGTTAAGGACTTTGCGACCATTGCACGCCCACTCACAGACCTCTTGAAGAAAGACGCCTCGTTTACATGGGGCCATGACCAAGCGTCATCGTTTTCACAACTTACGACATTGCTTACAACGCCACCAATCTTGGCTCACTTTGATCCATTAGCTCCAACCGAGGTTCACACGGACGCCAGTGGACATGGCATAGGAGCTGTGCTATTGCAGCAACAACGCGGACACGACCGTGTTATAGCTTACGCAAGTCGACTGCTATCTCCAGCCGAGCGCAACTATTCTATCACGGAGCGTGAGTGCCTCGCCCTTGTATGGGCAGTCGCCAAGTTTCGCCCATACCTGTACGGGCGCTCATTCCGTGTTGTCACGGATCATCACGCGCTCTGCTGGCTAGCCTCACTGAAGGACCCCACGGGACGTCTCGCTCGTTGGGCTCTACGCCTTCAAGAGTACACGTTCTCTGTAATGTACAAAACAGGGCGATTACATCAAGATGCGGATTGTTTATCCCGCTACCCTGTTGACGAAGCAACCGATACCGACGCTATCACGGACGTTTTTTCCGTGTCGCAGCTGTTAAACATTGGCGAAGAGCAACGTCGGGATGCTTCTTTACGAGCCATCATTGACAAACTGGAGTCAACGCCTCGCGACCCGTCCCTACGAATGTTTTTGGTGAAAGACGGGATCCTATATCGCCGCAACCTTGATTCCTTCGGATCAGACTTACTTCCTGTAATCCCAGCGCACCTGCGTTCCACTGTCCTGCATCAACTTCATGACGCTCCCATGACGGGCCATTTGTGCGTTTCTCGCACATACGATCGGGTACGACGTCGGTTTTTTTGGCCTGGACTTGCCCGCTCGGTTCGACGCTATGTCGCCGCTTGTGAGCCCTGTCAGCGTCGCAAAACGCCGTCTGCCCTCCCAGCCGGCTACCTTCAGCCGATCGACGTTCCCAACGAGCCTTTTTTTCGAGTTGGTCTCGACCTGTTGGGCCCTTTCCCACTCTCCACAGCCGGAAATAAATGGATTGCTGTTGCCATGGACTACGCGACGCGGTACGCAATCACACGAGCACTCCCGACCAGCTGCGCTACCGACGTTGCGGACTTTCTGCTGTACGACATAATATTAGTGCACGGTGCTCCCCGTCAACTTCTCACCGACCGTGGCCGCACGTTCTTATCAGCTGTCGTTCATGATATCCTGAAGTCTTGCCATACCAAGCACAAATTTACTACTTCGTACCATCCACAGTCAAATGGCCTCACGGAGTGCCTTAACAGGACCCTAACCGATATGCTTGCCAAATACGTTGCGCCAGACCACCATGATTGGGACATTCATTTGCCGTATGTGACGTTCGCCTACAACTCATCTCGTCACAACACTGCCGGATATTCGCCCTTCTATCTACTATATGGCCGGGACCCAACTCTACCTTTAGACACATTACTACCTGCGGCCACTGAATATGCTGGTGAAGCCATTGGCCGCGCCGACCACGCACGCCAAGTCGCCCGTAACCGTCTACAGGCTTCACAGGCGCGATAACAACAGCTCTACAATTCTCACCATAGGGACGTGCACTTTTCTCCGGGTTCTCTCGTGCTCCTCTGGTCACCTACTCGGCGTGTGGGACTGTCGGAAAAACTGTTGTCGCCCTACACTGGACCATTCCGTATCGTTCGCCAAGTGACAGACGTCACGTACGAGATTGTTCCAACCGATCCAACAAAGTCATCGTCAGCTCCGAGCGACACCGTTCACGTGGCTCGGCTAAAGCCCTACTACCCCCCTTCGACATCATCTGCGTAAATTTAGCACCGGGACGGTGCTTATATCGCCGGGGGTTACGATACAAAAATGCGGCTAAACACGGCTGCAAGAAAGAGGAGGACGAAGTGGGTTTTTCCGTTGGATGCTGGTCTGACGCCATCTTGCTCGTCGGGTTCTCTGTGCTGTATATAGCTCATTAAACAAGTTACTCGTAACAATATGAAGCCCAAGCAGATCAAGTATGATTATGGGCTGTATTATTTACTTCACTAATACTTATTGATTTTGAGTTATGATTGATTAAATCGAAATTCCTATAGAACGAGTTGCTTGACGTAGATTTCGAACTCAAGCAAAGACAGAACAAGCTTTTTCTTGAAATAATTCAGCTTATACCACAGCTATATGTGCACAGAATAATTAACACCACATATAATCGCATTACTATCATTTTGAATACTGCAACCTTCTGCAGAGTACAACAGACGTTTCTTCAATGATGTGGGAGTGGTAGTGTTAAATAATGTGAAAAGCCAAGTACTGTTTTGATAATGTTTGGCTTCATTGGGTTTTGAACAAACATACCAAAATTTATTCTTGCGTCATGTGACACAATAGTTCTCTATATTGCTTGATATGTGGGGTTCACCGTCTCAAAATCACCATATATTTATGAGAGACGCTGTAATGAAAGGCCCCGGAAAGTTCCACAACCAGAGCTCTTTGAAGGGACCGCAAATGATTTCTTGCTATGCAGTTTTTTGCGGCGTGACCGAAAGCTTACCCTTGGCAGTGTTCCTATCTGCAGCAGTTAATCTCAAAAGCACGTACTTTTTATATGGGCAGTATTTTTCTTATTAAGTGAAAGACTTCCAACACGGACGTGCGTTTTTGTCCATTAACGCTGAGAATTGATAGGGATGGTGGTAGCCCTTCTAGCGACTTTTGCATCCAGTCATTCATCTGGTTTCGCAAGAGCTCCTGTAACTATTCTTAACCGCGTTTATTTCAAGCTATAGAACTATTTTTAATGCAACAAGCTATAACATTGACACGATGTGGCATTATTCAGCTTCCATGTATTTCGACCACGTGGCGTGCACCTGCGTCCAAGGTTGATGCACCTGTGTCATATTGGCTTTTCCTATCATTGTTACTTTCTCGACACGCGAGCCAAGTCACCAAAAACACCAATGCGCGTCATTTCTAAGACAAAATGTAGGTAAAAAAACCACGTTACTCTAAAATATTAGCAACCTAGAAATCGCGTGCAATATTTTAAGAACACGTAGAAAAGTTTCTCGAAACAAGCTTACGAGCAAAAGAACATTACTACATTCGAAGGCAGTGCTACTTTATTGCGCATTACTAACGCAGGCCTGTAAGTAAATTTTTATGGAGTAATATCTCTTATTATATTCAAAGGAAATATATATCAATACCAACAAATCAATTGGTGACCACGTACAGTAGTTTACATTCACGTGACAGGGCATCTCGGATGATGAAACGTTCTGCCATCATGTGCCACAACAGGCTTTTCTTGTAATCTTCATTGAAGAAATACAAATATGCGTTTCTCACGAAAAAAAAATATGCTTGGTTTGAGTTACTATGAGAGAAAGTCTTCCTATCTATGCTGTCATCTTTTTCTTGTTCTGGCAGTTGTCGGTTCCTTTAACGTCTCCCGAATCTTAGCACACAGGCCTGCACTATTTTCGCTTCCATTTAAAATCCTGCCGGATTTAATCCCGCGGCCTACGGGTCAGGAACCGAGAACCGGAGCCACTACAAACACGCAGCGTTTCAATCATTCGTGAGCTACATTTTGAATATTATAGTTCACATAACGAGACGTTGAAAATGAAAAAAATGGCCGATCCCACTTAGAGTAGAAATTGATAATATGTGAAGCACGAATGAGAAAAGTGATATGTGACTTCAAAAATGAAACGTCGCGAAGCGCGTAGATGCAGTACACCGTAAAAAGAAGTGGAAGTCTTATGTGCATTCGGGTATCTGCATGAGATGCAAGTATGTTGTTTTTGATCCCGTGAAGACAGCAACACAAACGCTTGCAATACCACCTCCAGCAATGGTAAGCAGATAAATTATGCCGTAATTAACTTCCACGTCATGATTATCATGTTTGCGCCTGAAATTTGTGTCTGTGGTTCATTGACGTCACGTAATACAAATTTGGCATTGTGAAGCTAGCGAAACAGCTGCAAGAACTCTAAAAGCATAGCATGTCGACATGATTTACATAACACGAATATCTTTATTGTGATGTTAGGATGAGTGATTTACGTTTAGCGTCTATTCACGTCATGTTGTACCATATTTGGTAGATATGAAACTAGCGAAACGACCGTGAGCACATCATGAGTGTGGCATATAGTCTTGTTCCTACATGACACGAATATCATGATTTTATTGTTTGCACCAGTCATATACCTTCGTCATCCATTCACGTCACGTAACCCTAAAATTTGGTATATGTGAAGCTAGCGAAATGGCCTTGAGCGCAATATTAGCGCAGCAACTAGGCGTGCTTTAAATCACACGCATGTCACGATTATCTTGCTTGCTTGCTTGTTCCTTTCTTTTGTGGCTCTCACCCACTAAGGGGGATTGGCCAAGAAGCCGGTGGTTAATGCAAGTAAATACCTATAGATTTTCTAGATTAGGGGAATATGAATACTGTGTTTTGACTGTGAAATTAATTTGGCGCAATGTTAAAAAAAAGGAGGGGGGGGAGAAATAATAGAATTTGTTAAATATCTGTGGTGGAATTGTTATATGAAATTCTCCTGAAAGTTGAATCATTGCAGTGTATCAGCTAAATAGTAAGTGGTAGTGTGACTAGTAAAATTCGAGAGCTGATGGCTGACTCAGCAAGGTAATCTTCTTGTGTTATATATGAAATCGCAGAGAGCCCCGCAGATGTTCCTGCCGCTATGTCCCAATGAAATGGCCCCAAAAGACAAAATATTGGGAGTATTAAGTGATATTCCTAATTTTCTGAATAAAATTTCGAAGCAGTTTTTTCTTTGATTTTTGAATCGGTGACATGTGATAAGAAAATGGTCGATATGTTCAGGTTCGTTACAGCTTGAGCACAGAGGGGATGGCACCAGACCAGACCTGTTTAAGTAGAAATTAAGAGGTGGTACACGGCAACGTAATTTTGTTACCAAGACTTCCAATTTACGCGTGGGACACCACTTATTATTCCATGTGAAGTGCAGGTGCGAGAAATCTGGATTCGGTATCATGGTTTTAGATGAGTCTTCAAGAAGGGAAAGTTTTCTAAACCTCGCTGATGTTACATAAGCTGTAGGAGGCATAATTGGCACAATCGGAAGATCGCGAGATGTTCGCGCAAGTTTGTCAGCCATCTCGTTTATAAATATACTACGATGGCCTGGCACCCATATCATTCGCACTAGACGGATGTTTGCTGGGATTAATGATTTAAAAGTCTCTAGTACTGCTGATGTCGACGACGATGATAAGAATGAACACACAGAATATGAGTCAGTCACTATCACAGCTGTCGAATGAGTCAAAGGAAGTTTACGATTAGCTAGTATAACGGCCGTTAATTCTGCTTCAAATATTGGTGTATAATCTGGGAGGCGTAATGAAAATGACCAGAATAATGAGAGAGAAAAAATACCCACACCTGCCTTCTCGCCACTCATAGATGCATCCGTTGCAATCACTGTATTAGTACCTAATTGAGACAGGTGTTGTTCTAATAAACCAATCAAATATTTAGAGGGCAAGTGTTTAGCGTTCATGGGAAAGATATCGTCAAATTCTATTTGCACTTGGCGATTGGTTTGACAGATGGTGTGATCTCGAATATATTAACATTTAAAGCATCTAGAAGTGTTTGAACAAATAGCACTTGGGGTTTATATAAACGGGACCAATGCTCATTGAAAAAGACACCAGGCTCGGCAAAGAATACAAATTGTCGCCTTCTTAAAGTGGATTCAGAAAATTTTAAATAGGTGTTTACTGTTAAAATACGAAATCTGCAAGCAAGGGTGGGTATCTGAGCTTCTTGATACAAAACATTGTTAGCTGTGAATTTTGGCACACCTAAACAACTACGTAGGGCTTCCCGCTCTAAGAGAATGAGGGGGTTTATTTGTTTGCACAAGTCGTATACCTTCGTCGTCATTCACGTCACGCAATACCAAATTTTGTATATGTGAAGCTAGCATAGCGGCCGTGAGCGTACATTAGACTTGCATGTAGTCAAGTTTTACATGACACGCAGGTGATGAATATTGTGTTCGCACCACTCATATATTTTCGTGGTCCAATTACCATGTAATACCGTCATGTAATACCCAATTTGTATATTAAAGCTAGAGAAGCGACCACGAGTATTCCATGAAAGTATTGGATGTATTCATGACTTACATTACTTGCATGCCATGATTTCTACGTTATGACCTGCCAGTTATGTTCGCCATGCAGCCACGTCATACCATACCAGCTTTGCTAAATGTCACGTGAATGAAACCACGCCAACAGCAGCAAGATATTGATATATAAATCAAGACATTAATGACATACATGCCTTGATTTTGATGCTATCACTAACCACTGATGCTCGTGATAACGTCACGTTCTGCTCTAAAACTTTTGGCATAGATACTATCATTGAAACGTCCAGGAGAGCTAAGTGTCGTAGGCGGCTAGACCGATAATTATATAGATAGGTACGCTCAAAATTGCCGATGTTCGCGCAGAAATGCTTCCCAAATAAAATATGTGCCAGAGCAACAACACCTAAACGAAGATGTGGTGGCTCAGTAGGTTTTAAGGAGTGCAGGAATGAAATGGAGAGGTCCGTGTTAAAATGACATGGCAAATGAACGTTAGAAAAAATTAACTGTTCCGTGCTGCAATTCTGTGCTTTTCATCGGTACTATTTCGGAAATGTTCATATTCCTCGGCAGAAGATGGCAAGGCAGCCCCATCTCCTTCAAGCAATTGAACTGAAAGTGCGTGGATGCATTACTTTGTAGGATTTTGAAGGTCGGGAGAAACGTAGTACGTGAGACTCGTGTGGAGTATCACTGGCGGAAAAGTAACATAGATAAAAAGCTGAAAAACTGTCAATAAAGCTGAGCCTTTCGCTCCGTAAATAGCCTTAATGCAATTGAAATGATATTGCACTTTATTTTCCAACCGAAAACACTCAATGGTCAATTTTTAAGAGGAGGTCATAGTAATTGAGCAGCTTGCACCACGTTGCGCAGCGCAGGGTAACAGCTCAGCTGTTTATTTGGCACAGGACTTGTGTGGTCACTTATCATGTAATATGGGAGTGATATGACGTGTTAAACACCGAATCTCTCTTCCAATCTTGTTTTACAAGCGAAACAGGAGGGGCAGAAGAGAACGAAGTTGAACAAGTTGAGGCATATATAGAAAAGAGTGAGCACCGGCTCTCGAATATGACAGTTTTCCATACGTGACACAGGAAACTATACTTCAGAATCAAGATGGGAGTCGACAGATGGAAACACGTAGTGAGTTAATCTGGGGGAACAGTGGGTGCGACTCAGACAGGCTGGCCGACGTTTCGATAGGAGCACCTATCGTTCGTTCTCAGAAGCGCCATGTCATCATTGGCGTTATAGTTTTAAAAGGGTTAGTAGTTACTACTAATAACTGATGCCTGGGGCACTTCCACTGTTCACCCTGATTACCCCAATAAGCAAACTGTACTTGCAACATTGTATATGCATGGCTATGCTTTCTAAGCCTGTCACTTTTGCTTCAGTGGCTTTCTACTTCTCTTTATCTCCGTTTTTTTCTTCGGTTATCTCTTATTTCTCTGCCTCATTTTCCTTCAGTTTTTTTTCTTTATCTTCTCCTTAGGTCTTTCTTGTTTCTCAATATTTTGCTCCCTGCGTCACTGGTTTTACACTTTCTATCTTTTTCTCTGTTTTTGTTTTGCTTTCGAATTTTTCTCTATGTGTCTTGTTTTACTATCTTTTTCGGTCTTTGGGTCCTTTTTTTCTTTTCTTTCTATCTGCCAATTTATTTGATTCACTTCAGTCATTTTTTCTCGGTCACTTTCTCTTTCTCTTTTTAGGCACTCATTCTTTCATGCTCTTTTCCGTACTCATAATACGAAAATCTCTCCTCCTCAGGCTCACTTCCGTTTACCATCATCTTCCTGTACTTTCATCCACAAGGCTATGGTAGGCTCTCCCATCATGCCTGGATAGTCGAATCTTTACAGTGGCTGAACCAGAAGGGGGGGGGGGGGTGACGGTAGTGGTAGTACACCAGAATATACGTAGACATAGATGCATGCTACTATTCACATTCAACATGACCAGATATTACAGAAATAAATCACATTATCAATCAGTGTACTGCACCTCAGTAAAGTATTGTTGCACAGCAGAAATACTTTTCTGTGTTCACCAAATGCACTTTAGTCGCTATAGAGAAGACGAGGTGACGGCTCGAGACCCCGGCTCGAGCTAACTGTCCTAGACAGAGCTGCATGGATATGCATTTTAAAGTACATTTGACAAGGTCTTAGACCAAAATATTTTTATGTGGTTATGTTCAAGCAGGCCTATCTTCCATCACACATGCTCATGCGTATGTTTGTATGTGTACGAGTATATATACACATACAAAATTCTGGAGAGAGTTAAATCCTCCTTCCTCTGGTCACTCCAATGGAATAATTTGTATAGATAGTGTTTCGAGAAATGTGTTCCTAAAACCTCCACACTATGGGAAACTAACTATTTGCTCGCGGACTTCCTAATTATATGTAATGACGGACATCTCAATATGAGTACGTACATCACCTACCTGAGTAATAAAGAATGAAATCCAATGAATTTTTTTGTAGAGTGGGCGTTCGGGTAAAATGTGAGAATTTAAGACTTTCCTGCGAAAAACCCAATGTCAATAATCGAAAACGTGGCCTCTGCAAGTTATTGCAGTTAACGAAATTCAGCCAAGTTAACACGTAAAACCGAAAGAGGAGCATCGATGATTGAAACAGCAGACAATCAAGCCGTAGTGACGACACTGTTTCCGACATCGACTGTAGCTATGTTCCTTGGTCTTTCATTCGTTAAGGTATGTGGAAATATGTGCTATGATCGCGAGCACAGCCTGCTCGCTCACGAAAGAACGTGATTGATGTTTGATATAATGAGGCCCGCTCATTCTGGAAGTCTTGCAAGAGTACATCAGTTGCCCTCTTCTACGTTTCGGTTTTGCAAGCGAAGTTGATCAGTTTTAATCCTTCGGCTAAAATTACTAGTGTGCCATTTCTGGAAACCTTACAGCAGTAAGGTTTCCAGAAGGTAAGGTTTCCTGGAGTCTTATGAAAAGGACTTGAAAAAATTTAGCGGCCAATTGTGACATGAAGTCAAAATTGAAAAATGTGTCCGAAGTATCCTCAATAGACCTGTGCAAGCATAGGTATAATTTTTTTGTCGTCGTCTTTTTTGAAACTCTGCAAAGTAGAAAGCAAAACGGTGAATTACGATAACGGTGACACTTGCCACAACCAAATAATGAATGACGCTTTATTAGTTAATTATTAAATCTCTAGCTTTCGTAATTTTCAAGTTCTTTCCTACATGCCAAAATTGATATTTATAAAGTTAGTCTTCCCTAACACTAACGCATCACCCGCGGCAGTGAACAATCTTCATGTCCTGATTAGAGGACACCAGGGCTCAGTGGTTGCCAGACCTCTGAATTTATTCAGGCTAAAGCAGATGGGTAGCTCTTGTACAAGCTCACGTTTGGTGTTATTCTAGTCGAAAATCCTGCCCACATCCCTTGGATACTATGTAAGAGATGTTTAATACAGATATAGTTCATAAGAAGTTTTATTTTGTTTAAGAAATATAATAATGGTGCGTGATGGAGCTAGAAGACGAAGACAGTGAAAAGTAGTTTAGTAAGCTTACCAATCCACCCGAGAGGGTGTGAGCCATGCTTTCAGGCCATCATCATCATCATCATCATCATCATCATCATCATCATCATCATCATCATCATCAGTGTTTTCTTGCAAACATGACGGGAAACGATTCTGGCACTGCAAAGCGGGAATCAGCAATATATTATGATTTTGATTCTTCCAAAGTATTCAATAAGTAGACGTTGGTCATTCAAGTACAATGAGGAGCTGTGTACGAGCGCAAAGAGATGCTCCGGGATAGTTCTGGTACTGTAACTAATACGTCATTGCTCTATGTTAGTTTCGCAACCATAACTTACACTAACAGGATTAAATAAAGAGATGTATGAAATTTACCTTATCTCATTTTACAACCACTAAGCCCTATTGTCCTATATTTAGGACATTAAACCTTTTTTGTACACTGGAGGGATGCTCATTAAAATATTTTCGTGTTCTTCAGGTCGTAGTAACTCCAAATCGACGGGGAAAAAATATCAGCCGGTAAGAAAATTCTGGACTGATAGGAGCAATTCAACTTTGTGAACGTTAATGTTGCGTTTGTGTAACTAAAACTTGTACAATGAAGAAATACAGGTTTAAAACAATAGCTTGCAATTATTACGGCGTCATTAACGTGAATACGAGAGCAGGCATGATTTTACGAGGGTGTAATTTATTCAGTTGACATAACGCATTGAATCTCCCAAGCCTCGGTGTTATTATTAAGCAATCCTACAGCAGCTGTATGTGAAAAATGCCATGCATGCAACTTATATTGTTCACATTAAGGAATAATGTAATAAACTGTAGTGTAAATGCATTTTTCCTTGCACATCAATGAGCACAATTGCTGATTATTTGAAGGGTGTGATGGCTACATGCTACTTACTTCATTTAACGAAATTTATGTCAATATTTATTCCTCTCGTTTCCGATTAAATTCAGGAGCCAGTCACCATAATAGTATGCACCATACGATGTTTCATGAGGTATGTTCGAAAAGAAAAAAAAGAACATCACAGTACAACTAACAGGTTTTATGCTGAAATTCAAGATTGAGGATAGTTATAGCGTGACAACAGAACGACTACAAAGAGACACGACGGACACGAGCACTCTTTGCCGTCGTTATGTTCTCACGCTATAACTATCATCATGTCATACCAACTAGCCCAAGCTGCCACACTTCAAGATTGAGGTAGTGCTGCTGTGTTGCAAAATGCTTGTTGCGCTTCATTTGGCTGTATCACATTCGTGACTGGGCAGGTTGTAAGCCTATCTTGAATTTTATCACTGCAATAAGAATTTCTTTGACCGGCACTTGAAAGCATCAATTAAATTTCACTTCACACACACCTATCAGGTATACGTGAAGAAGGTTGCAACTGACTCACGTTTTACACACTTAATTTATGGTGTATTGAACTCTCGGAACGCTTAAACCTCATAATAAAGCCTTTAAATTAGGCTTCCGAACTCAGAAACCTTTTGTGTTGCGTAGCTGCGTCATTTTTTGGTCGGTATCACCAATGTGCACGTACCTCTCAAGACTTTTTCTAAATATTAACCTCCAGAATGCAATTGTCATGACACCTTTTTGCGAATAAAAACTGTGCATGATGGCTAAACTAAACTTTGTATTAGCATCCGCGTATTAAATAAAACTGCATGTGAGCATATCGTTTGAACACTAATGGTGCGGTGCATTTGCTAATAAACTATGAATACGGCAGTACCTACGCAAGAAAATGCGGAATTACACGCTTACTTACAACAGCTCATAAACAACAGGACACTAGAATTCGCTTAAATGGGACCGAAAATTTTCAGCCATGTGAGTTATATTGCGCAGTTCAATGTTCTATCATAGCTTAAATATTATAAATATTATTTATTGATTGATTCTTTGATTATTACACCTTGCAAAACATCCATCGTGTCATATTGTACTCTGTCAATAACGTGCCATAAGGCTTATGAGATGAGTGACGTTGGTGTTCTTTTTATTAGCATGCTAAACTTTTCTTCTCACACTCAAAGTGCTAGCATGCCAGGCATTCGTTCTCTCTGCTGTGTGCGAAGAATCTCTTGAGAATTCAGTTTTCCCTACAGCTTTCCACAAATTGTACATCACAATATATCTTCCTCAACTTGAGTGTATATGCATTTCTGATCAAGAATGACCTTGCCAAGTACAGCTGTAACACCATTGAGCGAGTGCAAAGAAAATTTATAAGAATTTACAGCCAACGTTTCGCTAGAAATGGCTCTGGATCTCCTTCCAACACAGCTAGATTATTATTGCCATCACTTTACTTCCAAAGAAATCGCGCTGAGCTGTTATTTCTATAAAGCTAGTTCAAAGTAACATATTGTGCCCTTTACTTCTCAGTTATAATAATTTTCTGATTACGCGTGAATTAACCAGAGGTAATCAACCGTTGCATGTACCTCCCAGTTTCTTCCGACACTCTACCATTCACAAAATACAGGCTCCAAATCGTGAACTTTCTTGATTCGTTGTGGTTTGCATAGCCCACAATTATTTTTATGCTAGCTATGCCCTGTCCTAACATAGCTTTGCACATGTTCAGATAATTCTGTTAACGTCTTTCAGGAAGCCTTCCGCAGAGTTCTGTATATTGCATAAGATTTTTATTCCCATTTCATGATTATCGTCTTGTCTTTTTGTGCTTCCCATTGTGCGTTAATTTCTTTTTGTTCGTGTGTTCTCACTTTTTGATTTCACTTCAGTTTCTGAATACTCCGTATTGTATTGTTTTTAATATTGTTTTATTTTTGCGTGTGGCACAAAGACATTATGGTTGTTCTTGGGCACAATAATGACTGTTTGGTTGATTTATCAATATTATTTTTGGTAATGCATTAGTAGTAAGATAAAAATTTGGCTGGAACGCATTCTTGTAGCCAATAAAACCCGAAGGAGCGATTGCAGCTTCACCGCATGCCTTTCTCAAAGTTGATTTGCCTGCAGCTTTGTAGCCAGTGGCGATTGATGTGTCTGCTGGCGCTACATTGATAAGAGCACTCTGCGAAGTGCGCATGCGCCAATAGGTGTAAAAGCAGAGTGCCGCCTTGCACCGATGCCCTTCTTGCCCGAGTCACGAACCCAAAAGCTTGGCACAATAAACGTCGTTACCCGAAACTTGTCTGGTCATTTTCGGCCCGTCTGTTTCAAATGTAACACTTGGTGATGGTGATGGAATTTTGGAGTTGCACAGCGTCAAAGAAGGCAAGTGCTCTCAGCATTCAACCTCTGTTCAGTCATCATTATCATCATCAGCCTGACTACGTCCACTGCAGGACAAAGGCCTCTCCCATGTTCCGCCAGTTAACCCAGTCCTGTGCTTGCTGCTGCCAATTTATACCCGCAAGCTTCTTAATTTCATATGCCCACCTAATCTTCTGTCTCCCCCTAACCCGCTTGCCTTCTCTAGTAATCCAATTAGTTACCCTTAATGACCAGCGGTTATCCTGGGTACGCGCTACATGCCCGGCCCATGTCCAGTTCCTCTTCTTGATTTCAACTATAATATCCTTGACCCCTCTTTGTTCCCTAATCCACTCTGCTCTCTTCTTGTCTCTTTAGGTTACACCTACCATTTTTCTTTCCATTGCTCGCTGCGTCGTCCTCAATTTAATCTGAACCCTCTTTGTAAGTCTCCAGGTTTCTGCTCCGTAGCTAAGTACTGTTATGCCAGCGAGTCCTCGTCAAACGTCCATGCCTCTGAAAAAGGCAATCTGGGTCAAGGCCAGCCCGCAGTCCGCCTGGCGCGATCAACTCGACGGCGTGAACACGCGCGGCGCTTCTCTGGCCCACGTGCATTGAGTCAGCTGCGCACGTGACAGCGAGCCGGCGTCCTCGTGTCTGGTGGTCTGACGCAAGGCGCGGCAACCCCATTGGAGGAGTCTGCCCTGACGACCAGCGGCGCTTCTGATTGGACATTTTGGTTGGACCCGTTGTAAATAAAAGAAGCCCTGCGGCGCGTCGCGATCGGCCGTCCTACGAGAGAGGAGTCCCCATGTCGGAGAGCCGACATGTGTGTGAGTCAGCGGTCTTAGGCGAAAAGTTGACCTATGTATTAGAGAAGAGAGCTCGGCTCTTCGAGTCTCTGTCGGCCCCAGTGCCGAAATTGTAACGCCTCTGTATATATGCTGTACATAAACCTTGTTTCACTCACCGTCGTCTCGTCCGCTCGTCTTATCAGCTCTGCGCAGAAGCAGTCGCGGGCTGAGAAACATACGCTACCAAACGGCTGGTGA
The DNA here is from genome assembly GCF_043290135.1 of Rhipicephalus microplus. Taxonomy (NCBI): domain Eukaryota; kingdom Metazoa; phylum Arthropoda; class Arachnida; order Ixodida; family Ixodidae; genus Rhipicephalus; species Rhipicephalus microplus. The sequence goes on along the minus strand of NC_134701.1, from coordinate 162,765,282 downwards.
CCTTCCCGGCGGAGTTGAAAGCAGTGGCGCCTTCGGGGCCGTGTCGGCGTCCCCGTCTTTCGCAACAGTGGTGGCTTCGGCGGGATCGGTCCGTCGTGCGCAACAGTACCGGCAAGATACAGCTGTTATATACCTTCCTCTTGAGGGATAGTGGCAATCTACCTGTCATACTTTGAGAGCGCTTGCCAAATGTGCTCCACCCCATTCTCATTCTTCTAGTCACTTCAATCTCGTGGTTCGGCTACGCGGTTATTACCTGCCCTAAGTAGACAGTCTTTCACAAATTGAAGTGCACTATTACCTATCTCGAAGCGCTGCTCTTTTCCGAGGTTGTTATACATTACTTTCGTTTTATGCAGATTAATTTTAAGACCCACCTTTCTGCTCTCCTTGTCTAACTCCGTAATCATGAGTTACAATTAGTCCCCTGAGTTACTCAGCAACGCAATGTCATCGGCAAAGCGCAGGTTACTAAGGTACTCTCTACTAACTCTTATGCCTAACTGTTCCCATTCTAGGCTTCTGAAAACCTCCTGTAAGCATGCGGTAAATAGCATTGGGGAGATTGTGTCCCCCTACCGTACATTCTTCTTGATTGGTATTCTGTTGCTTTCTTTATGAAGCACTATGGTAGCAGTTGATCCCCTGTAGATTTCTTCCAGAATGTTTATATATACTTCATCTACGCCCTGATTCCGCAGTGTCTGCATGACGGCTGATATTTCTACTGAATCAAACGCCTTCTCGTATTCTATGAAGGCTATGTATAGTGGTTGGTTATACTCTGAGAATTTCTGTATTACCTGATTGATAGTATGGATGTGGTCAATTGTTGAGTAGCCTGTTCGAAATCCTGCTTGTTCCTTTGGTTGATTGAATTCTAATGTTTTCTTTACTCTGTTAGCAATTACCTTTGTAAATAGCTTGTATACGACAGAGAGCAAGCTGATCAGCCTGTAATTCTTCAAGTCCTTGTCATCTCCTTTCTTATGTATTAAGATGATGTTAGCGTTCTTCCAAGACTCTGGTACCCTTCCCGTCAGGAGACACCTCGTAAACAGGGTGGCTAGTTTTTCTAACACAATCTGTCCTCCATCTTTCAGCAGATCTGATGTTACATGATCCTCACCAGCAGCTTTGCCTCTTTGCATGCTCTCCAAAGCTTTTCTGACTTCTATCATTACTGGTGGGGTGTCATCTGGGTTACTGCTAGTTCTTATAGTATTAAGGTCGTGGTTGTTTCGGCTACTGTACAGATCTCTGTAAAACTCCTCCGCTATTTTGACTATCCTATCCATATTGGTAGTTATTTTGCCTTCTTTGTCCCTACGTGCATACATCCGATTTTTGCCTATCCCAAGTTTCTTCTTCACTGCTTTGACGCTTCCTCCGTTTTTCAGAACGTGTTCAATTCTCTCCATGTTGAACCTTCTAACATCGCATAACTTACGCCTATTAAGTTCGATAGCTCTGCCAGTTCTATTTTGTCTGTTGTACTTGAGACCTTCATGATTTGACGCTTCTTAATGAGATTCTTTGTTTCCTGGGAAAGCTTCCCAGTGGCCTGTCTAACTACATTGCCTCCAACTTCCACTGCAAACTCCGTAATGATACTCCTCAGATTATTATTCATTGTATCTACGCTAAGGTTTGTTTCCTCAGCCCCGATAGCAAAGTACGTGCCCATTCTGTAGCACCGTATAGGCCTAATCTGTCCTCCTAACCTCACTGAGCTCTATTATATTCCATTTAACACCCTCTAGCTTCTCGAATAGTACAGCTAGACTTCCCTCACAAGATAATGTTTTATCGTTAAACTTTGCCAAGTTCAAGTTCCTCTGTTCAGTATCGACGATTAAAGAGTGCTGCATTATTTCATCACTTACTGACATGAAGAAAGAAGAAGCCATTGTAGCTTCTACGCAGTGTTTGCTAAACTTGCACAGGTGGAGTCATTAGACATTTCCATGAGTGACTGGGCGTCATCCGAATAGCAGCAAACGCTGTTTCTAATCATCAACCGGGTGCCCGAAGGTGACAGAGTACGTTCATTCAACAGCATCATCGGTCCCAGGATATGCAGTCTCCTGAAATTGCTGGTCGCCCGGCGCTGCCTTCAACGGATAGCTTCGAGATACTCAAGAAAACCGTGAGGGGCCATCTCTAACCGAAACCATTGGTCATGGACGAATGAGTGAAGTTCCACTGGAGGCAGCAAGTCGATGGCAAGTACATTTCTGATTACGTTGCCGAGCTACAGAAGCTAGCACAAACCTGGGATTTTGGAACCTCGTCAAACGAATCCCTCCGGGATCTTTTCGTGCGTGGTTTAAGAGACGATCTGTAGCGAGTGTTGTTCACTGAAGGCAGCAAGCTCACGTTTTAGAGAGTGGTAGGGCGCGCACTGGCTATGGATGCTGCAACAAAAAGCACTGCTGAAACACGTACGGGAGTGCCTGCAGCAAACCCCATGCATAAAGTAGAGGCGGCCTCGAGTGTCCAGTCGCGTCGCTGGCGTGTTTTGCTGAGGGTCGCCTTAACTATACGGAAAAGCGTGTCTCCATTGGAACGACAAATGCTATAAGTGCAACAAAAAGTGCTCCTTAAACGAGTCCACCGCAGTGTCTCTGGCACGTCGTGTGGGAAACGCCCCATCAAAAGTCCTGTAAAAATTTTAGCGGTGGAATCCCGCTCAGAAGTAGTAGCCGTAAAGGGTGTGTCTGTTCCCAGTATTGAGCTCATCAAGGTACCGATGAAAGTAAATGATATGGCAGTCTCTGTGAAGCTAGACACATGTACCGCCATCACAGTGATACTTTTCAAACACCACCAATTTTTTTCATAAACCAGACTCGGGCAGACAGAAGTCAAGCTGCTCACCTACACAGGAGCCATAGTGATCCCAAAAGGCGTCCTACAGGTCAATGTGCAGCACGGCTACCACACGGCGAGCCTGTCTTTACACGTCGTCGACCAGGAGGAAACGATATTGCAAGGCCGGGAATGGCTTCAAACAATCGGGCTGGAGTGGAGCAAAATCTGCAACGTACATCATCTGCAAACGTCAGAGCGGACCATTTCTTGTCGTTTAGAACAAAAAATACACGTTTTGATTACGAAACATGACTCACTTTAAAGATGAGCTAGGAAGTATTACGGAATAAAATGCCGATCTGCATTTCAAGCCTAATCAGGCACCGAAGTTTCTCAACGCATGAAACGTCCTGTTCGCGCTGCAAAAGGCGGTCGAGGCGGACCTTTCAGAGATAGAAAAAAAAATGGGCATCAGAACAGCCGTTGCTGCATCTTAGTACGCCACGCCAGTCGTACCTGTTATCAAGGACGATGACAAACATCTCCGTGACGATTATAGACAAATTCCACAAGATTTACGTCACAAAAATGCGGTGGCGCTGTCTTGGTAAGCAAAAGACGCTCTGCCTACCACAGTTTCTGCTGGGTTTTCAATGGTGCATGTGGTGTTCTCAGTCAAGCAACGAGAAAAAGAAATGGTATGCCGACGAACTGCGTCGCGGTTGGATGTGAGTCGCTTCTCACGACTTAGTTTTGTTTTTTTTTGGCGCACATCGCAGCCCTCAGTGCTTGTGGCTTTCACAATGCTTATGGCGTCTCACAACGTCGTTTTGTTGGCGCACACGCAGCCCTCAGCGCTTATGGGGGAAGTTACGTGAGGACGTCGCTATAATTTTACCCATAATGTCGACATCGGCCCACCTGTGTTTACAAACATGGAATGGATGTATAGAGTGACAGTGAACCCGTGCTTTGACATCACCCGTTATCCGTTGCCGAAGGTCGAGGACTTGTTCATGGCTTTGGCCGGAGGAACGCATTTTTCCAAGAACGACCTAAACCACTCTTATCAGCAACTGGTGATGTCTGATGCCTCGAAACAATACAGAACCTTGAATATGCACAAAGGATTGTTCGTGTTCAGCAGATTACCTTTTGCAATCTCTTCCGTGCCAATGATTTTCCAAATGATCATGGATACTATGCTGAAGGGCCTCAACGGTGTTTGCTGCAATCTATACGATATTTTGGTAACGGGAACCACTTCAAAGACAACGTGTGAGGGTAAACAAAGACAAGTGATAGTTTTTCCAAAGTGGACATCGGTGTGTTGGCCACAGAATAAGCCCTGAAAACATTTCTACATTTTCAGATGAAGTTGACGCACTTCTGCAGGCACCAGACCCGTAGTCAAAGAAGCAGCTGCGATCTTTGTTGGACGTTGTCAAATATTACAGCAAGTTTGTGCCAGAGTTACCTGCGGGAGCTCCACCATTTTAGAGGTTACTTCAGAAGAACGGAACGCCGAACTGGGACAAGCATGTTCGAAAAGAGTTCAACGAAGATAAAGCTCTATTGGTGCAACCACCTACATTCGCACACTATGACCCTGAAAGGCAACTTAGGTTGTCCTGCGACGCGTCTCGGTATGGTGTAGGAGCCGTCCTATTTTATGTCTACGGTGACGGTAGGGCACCGCACATTGCTTACTCTTCAAGAACACTATCCGAAGCGGAAAAAAATAGAGTCAACTCGAGAAAGAAGCGTTAGTTATTATTTTTGGTGTAAAGCAGTTCCATTCCTATCTATACGCACACCCATTCACCTTCGTCAGAGACCACAAGCCTCTCTAAAGAATATTGGGCCCGGCTACTGGAATTTCCACCATCGTGTTTCCTCGGTTGCAACAATGGGCCGTCAAGTTGGCAGCGTACTCGTACAATCTGATCTTCAAAATCGACCGAAAACGCGGAACCCGATTTCTGCACTCGTTTGCCGCTACCAAAAGTTGAAGCAGAAATGAAAAACAGTAAAAGTGTTTTATTCAATGCGAGGGAACTCGTTGCCTGTTTCAAGTCGAGGCATCGCAGCTGCCACGAGTGAAGACTGAATTCTTCATTAAGAGAAGAAACCCATAAATTTTGGATAGCCCACGTCGATCGCGGATGAGCAGTTGAAGCAATTTTTTGCCGGTGCAAAGAACTGATGGTGCATCCGAGATGCATTATGCCGGGAACAAGAGTAGTCGTCCCTGCGAAACTGCTGTGTTTGTCCTAGACGAACTCTACGATGGACATCCGGCATCGTGCGCAGCAAAGAGCTAGTGCGCAGCTTTGTGTGGTGGCCAACTTTTAAGGCGGACCTCGAACGTCGCATCGAAATCCTCGCTAGCTGTCAAGAGCAACGTAACGAGCCAATCACCGCACCTCTTCATCCGTGGTCATGGCAAACTTCACCTTGGCAGCGTCTTCACGTAGACTTCGCAGCACTTTTTCAGAATGTCATGCTGTTAGTGAAGCTCGACGCACATTTCGAATAGCCAGATGTTTTGAAAATGAGCTCGACAACTGCAAAAACGCCACTAGTTCTTTGACAGAGCTGTTCGATTTGGTTTCCCTGAAACAATTGCTTCAAACAATAGACCTCAATTGGCTTCGCAGTAATTCAAGCACCTCATGCAGGGAATGAGGGCACGACACGTCCTCACGGCTTTCTACCACCCCAGCTCCAATAAACTGGCAGAGCGTTCCATTCAGACTTAAAAGAACTCCCTCCGCAAAGATGGCACAGGAAAGACACTGCAGGTAAAGCTGCTTAACTTTTTGCTACCGTATCGCAACATGCCGCATGCGACTACTCGTGAATCACCGGGAGCATCGCTCCTAAAATGACAATTAGGCAGTGAGCTGGATGCCTTAAAACCCTCCGCGGTGGAAAGAATAGCCAACAGACAATGCGCTAAGGCACTGAGTCGTCCTTGAAGCGAATGTCATTTTGTTGTAGACGACAACCTTGCTTGCACGTTATTATTTTGGAAAACAAAAGTGGACTTCCCGTAGTGATTATTGCTCAAAGAGCTCCTGTCTCTTTCCAAGTGCGTGCAAGAATGCAAAGACGTACCTCCACCTGGCGTCGCCACCAGGATCAACTGCTGCAAGGACCACATTATCTCTAAGCATTGAACGGCTGGCGATGTTGCGACCAGTGAGTTCCTGGTTTTTCCTGACAATGGCGACGCACCAATTCCTCCCGGGGCTGCTACGGTCGCCACTGGCAACACGAGCAGCCGCCGAGGCAAGACGCTACCCCATGCGAAATAGTTGCCCACCAGACCGACTCAAAGCTGGATTCTGCTGTAGAGAGAGAGAGAGTGTGTGTGTGTGTTCACCGGAACTTGTCTGGTCCTTTTCAGCACGTCTGTTGCAAACGTAACAAGGATAGCTTGGGTACGTTGTCTTTTAAGCGCACTTGACCGCACGCTGCTCCTTTGAAGAGGTGGGTATGGTAACGATTGTAAGAGACAAGTTGTCGGAGGGGCGAAAAATTCAGGGAATGTTTTCTGCACACAGCAGTCGGCCAGCACGCGAGACCAGAAAGCTCTGCGGCCCCTGTACAGTGAAGGTCAAGGAAATAGTTCGCGTAAACATTCCTACGTGAGGTGTTTATATTGCGTCATTAACTGTGAACAAATGAAACTTGGTTTGCCAATATACTTAGGAAAATTCACTTGCAGTAGGAAGCGCGTTAGTCGTTGATCTCGTGAATAATGTAGGGTACGTACACTGTCAAGTCTCTAGTGTATCCATCCGTGCCATTGTTCCTTCTTCACTTCACCAGAGTCATGGGTTTGGATCGTGTTCTTCACTAGTTCGTGTTGAACTACTACTGCGATTTACACAAGATTAACGCAGACCTCAGGAATCTACTTCACCGCACGTGCAGCAATTGTGGACGCACATAAAAAGGTTCGTTCATAACACATAAAAAAATGTTCTCACTCACTTTCCTTTTGTTTTCATAATTACGCATGGCTTGATAAGGGCATGCAGTGAAAACTTTTTTTTTCTAGTGCAGTTCTTCAACGCGCTGTGCCGTGCTCACGGATTGAAAACAAAACAATCTACGAAGAGTACAATGTTCTGTTTCCACCGTATAAAGCTCGTGTGATATCTGTCTCATTTCTACTGGAATGTGTACATAAGAGCCAACGTCTTCTTTACAGACCACTTTAATTGCGACATCACGTGCTTACTTCGAAAAACTGCAGATATTCGTCGTTACGCACAAGCAATGTGAAGTATTATTTTATTCTGTTAGACCTGTGTGTACATTATTTTATGCAAGGTGACAAATGAAAAAAATTGACTGATCTGCACTAGGGTTTGCTACTGTTCAAGAAATTGAGAGACATTTAAGTTCCGTTTTTCACAGTTGAGCGCTATAGTTATACCCTGTCCCTAGTGCGTACTTCAACCACTCAATGCGTCCTTTTAATTGTATTATGTTACTCTAAAAATTATAACTGTGGAATAATACAGTGCAATTGAGAAAGTTGAAAGTGTCTGAAATCAGTCAAGCTTTGCGTATAGCTGCATTCTGTGTAAAAAAGAATAGCATATTTTGAATCACGAGTAATTATGTGCGTTAAATGGTTTTGAAGTTGCAATGCACCCACTACGCAGTCTATAGGGTATACGCGCCGTGACTTAAGTGCCTTTTGTAATGGTTGACTGGCTTTAAACCGTCAAGACTCACTCGTAATCACATGTCATAATGCTTGATTCCAATATACGTTTGCACCCTGCAATGTTAATGCGATATCGCATATTGTGCTGTGAAGACCGTAATAGAACACTTGCTTACCACGTAAATGACTTCTTTTCAATTATCCCTCAAACGTGAATATTTTTATTGTTTCTTTTATTCGCATTTTATATTGGTTTTTGGTCACAAAGAAGATGATCATTTTCACTCACAACCATGACGAAGACAAAGACTCCCGAATTTCAGCAAAACGAGTTTTTTAACGTTTTCGCCTTAATAATTCATCATTGCTAGAACGGGAAGTGGGTTACGTTCTCAAAAGAAAACTTTTCAGTGTGTGGTTTCCAAAAAAAAATATCGCTAATAGGGGATTTCCACGTGCATACAGATTTATAGACATCAGTTTTAGCACTCACGCTATAGATGATCCCTAAAACACGTTCATGAGCTAGTTGATTTGCATCCATGAAGTGTGACTAATCGTCAACAAACAAGAACGTGGAATAGTAGGGATATGGATTGAGCTCTAATTTCAACTGAATTCATATTTTGGCATGAACCAATAAATATACACCGAGCGAGCGGAGATAACATGAACATAAAGAACACTTCGTGGATTCACATCGTTGAACCGAGCACGTGTGCATTGCATTAGTGAAGTGAAGTGAACTTCATTGCCACATATATCAAAACATGTTTAAACAACAAGGATGTTGGGATAAAAGCTGCTTGTACGCAGCTTGACTAGTCTCACGTCCCAGAACAATAACAGCAGCAGCAAACATTAACAAGCATTCTTACTTGTCACAATTGTAAAATAGAAATACACAAAGATAGCGATAAGAGAAGCAAAAAAGTATGAAACCAGCATACTCAACAGACACAATCATAAACAACAAACATTGGTGTTTATAAAATTAGTTGAAGCATTCTTTTTTTGGAAAGATGACGTATGTTGTCATCACTCAATTTATATTTGTTTAGTATTGAATGAAGGCGGTAGGAAAGTGTTTGAAAACTGTAGTTTGTGCGCGGTCGCGGAACTGCCGAATGCTCGGTGTGTTGGTTTATGTTATATGATTGATTTATTGACAAGTTGGCGATGTTCCTCATATGAGCACTGTCCCTAATTGTTTCATGTTTAAAAGAACTTATAAGCTGATACTCATAACAGCGGTCAACTCGGACAATTTTGAACTTCAAAAATAAGTCACGCGTGTGCTCATTATAAGGTACATCAGAAATAGCCCGTAGGGCTTGCTTCTGTAGTGTGACTAAATTTTCTAATGATTGTTTAGTGCTATTTGACCAAACGAGGTGACAATAACGCAGATGTGAAGGAAATAGTACATTATATATAATGAGTTTCTGTTGTATAGGTAAAAGTTTCTGGCATCTGCGCAGCATACCTAAGGCCTTGCAAAGCTTAGATTTTAAGTGATCAGTATGGTGGTCCCAAGTTGCCAGTTGGTGAAAGATGACACCCAATGTTTTAGCCGACGCAGAGAGTACTACTTTAGAGTCATTTAACGTAAGACACTTTGTGTGATCGCAAGGCGTAGATTTAGCTCTAAAGAGTACTGCTTTTGTCTTCGAGCAATGCAGCCGAAGGGAGTTTTCCACCGACCAATTATTTATTTTTCCTAATATTTCATTAGCCAGATGTATAACTTCATCACCCTTGGTTCCTGGAACGAAAAAACTGGTGTCATCCGCGTAGATAATGTAGCTAGCTGAATCACCAACATTCACAATATCATTTATATATATAACAAATAAAAGTGGGCCTAGTATGCTGCCCTGAGGCACACCCTGCTCAATTGGTTTTCACGAAGAGTAATGTCTGTTTATTGATACACATTGCGTTCTATTGATTATGTCACTTCTAAATAAATCTAGGGTGATTCCGTGTGTGCCGTAGCGATTTATTTTTCTAATAGGGTTACATGATTTATTCTATCAAAAGCTTCTGAAAAATCTACAAGCACTCCCAGAGTTAGTTTCTTAGCCTAAATACTGTTCATAATAGTGAAAGAGGGTTTATTGACGACTGTTGCGACGGTGGTTCTACGAAGAAACACGATCGTGCAAGAGCAACGGTCAAGCAGATGGCGGCGATGATCAGCACGAGCCGAGCGAGCGAAGCCCAGCACCCAGTACCCAAGCGGTGGCGATGTTGCTTGCCAACGACGCTCTTTCTTCTTCACAATTATTTGCCCCCGCCGAAAAAGAGCCATCCTGGCGACCTAAGAGTCTGGAGGCAGAGGGCTATAATATGGCTTAAGGCGGGCGACGTGGACGATGTCACGTCCACGCCGGCGCATGTCGTCAGATGGGGAAAGTGGCTCGATGAGAAAATTCACCGGCGAGGTTTGCTGCAAAACGCGGTATGGGCCCTCGTACTTTGGAACGAGTTTTGAGGAAATGCCGGGGGTTTGGTAAGGAACAGCCAGCCATACAAGTGATCCCGGGGGATAGCTGGGGCTTTGTGAAGAGTCGACGTTGTTTTCTTTCTGGCGCTGTTGTTCTCGAGACGTAAAGGTGCGTGCGAGTTCACGGCACTCTTCCGCATTTCGGGCAGCTTCGGACACAGATGGGCATTCGGATGCGTCAGGACGGTATGGAAGGAGAGTATCGATGGTGTGGGATGGTTCGCGTCCATAAAGAAGAAAGAAAGGTGAAAATCCAGTGGTAGACTGTGCCGCGGTGTTATATGCGAACGTAATGAATGGAAGAATGCGATCCCAGTTAGTATGATCGGATGTCACATACATGGCGAGCATATCGCCAAGGGTGCGGTTAAATCTTTCCGTGAGCCCGTTAGTCTGCGGGTGGTATGCCGTGGTCTTGCGATGAACAACATGGCATTCAGAAAGCAGAGACGTGACGACTTCTGATAGGAAGGCTCGACCTCGATCGCTTAGTAGTTCTCGAGGTGCACCATGTCGTAATATGAAGCGATGAAGGATGAAGGATGCTACGTCCCGCGCAGTGGCACTTGGAAGGGCGGCGGTCTCAGCGTAGCGTGTTAAATGGTCCACAGCGACTATAATCCACCGATTTTCATCTGATGTTGTCGGTAGAGGGCCATAGAGATCAATTCCGATCCGATCGAAAGGTTTGGCAGGGCACGGAAGCGGTTGAAGCGCACCGGACGAGTGGAAAGGCGGTGATTTGCGACGTTGACAGTCAGGACAGCCCATAACAAATTTTCGAACGAAATTATACATTCCGCGCCAGTAGAAGTGATGGCGAATGCGTTCGTAAGTTTTGAAAACTCCGGCATGACCACATTGGGGATCGTCGTGAAAGGAGGCGCAGATTTGTGATCGTAAGCTGCGCGGGACAACCAAGAGCCACTTACGACCTTCGGGGGCGTAGTTGCGTCGGTGTAGTAGCCGATCACGAATGGCGAAATGAGCAGCTTGACGTCGGAGAGATCGTGGTACCGCAGTGGTTGACGATCCAGAAAGGCAGTTAAAAAGAGAAGCGATCCACGGGTCCTTGTGTTGTTCACTGGTAAAGGAGTCGAGGTCGAGAGATGCGATGGAGATACCAGTGGTTCCGCAGGCCGAGTCGGGAGGTAAAGGCGAACGCGACAGGGCGTCGGCGTCAGAATGCTTGCGTCCGCTGCGATAGATGACACGAATGTCGTACTCCTGGATTTGCAGTGCCCACCGAGCTAGGCGGCCAGAAGGGTCTTTCAAATTGGCGAGCCAACAAAGTGCATGGTGGTCCGTTACCAGGTCAAATGGGCGACCGTACAAATAAGGGCGGAACTTGCGAAGCGCCCACACTAGCGCCAAGCACTCTTTTTCAGTGACGCTGTAATTGGCCTCAGCTTTAGTAAGTGTGCGACTCGCATAAGCGACGACGTATTCGGAGTAGCCCGGCTTGCGTTGGGCGAGGACGGCGCCTAGACCCACCCCACTAGCGTCTGTGTGAACTTCCGTTGCAGCTGTTGGGTCGAAATGCCGAAGAATTGGAGGAGATGTTAGCAGACTACGGAGCGTGGCAAACGCGACGTCGCAGTCAGAAGACCAGAATGAAAGGTCTGCATCACCGCGTAGGAGGTTGGTCAGTGGTGACATGATCGATGCAAAATTTCGCACGAAGCGCCGGAAGTACGAACATAGTCCGACAAAACTGCGTAATTCTTTCAGTGTAGTAGGTTTCGGGAACTCAGCGACTGCTCGCAGTTTTGCAGGGTCGGGTTGAACACCATGCTTGGACACGATGTGCCCTAAGATGGACAGCTCTCGCGCGGCGAAGCGGCACTTTTTAAGGTTCAGTTGGAGCCCAGCGTTGGTTAAACACGTCAGAACCAGTCGGAGCCGAAGCAGATGCGTAGGAAAATCGGGAGAGAAAACGACAATGTCGTCGAGGTAGCATAGACACACAGACCACTTCAGTCCACGCAGTGTGTTGTCCATGAGCCGTTCAAACGTGGCAGGAGCATTACAAAGACCAAATGGCATTACGTTAAATTCGTACAGGCCATCTGGTGTAATGAACGCAGTTTTCTGGCGATCAGCTTCTGCCATAGGAACCTGCCAGTATCCAGAACGTAAGTCTAAGGAGGAGAAGAATTCGGCTCCTTGTAGGCTGTCAAGGGCGTCGTCTATGCGTGGTAATGGATAGACGTCTTTCCGCGTCACCTTGTTTAATCGCCGGTAGTCGACGCAAAATCGAATCGATCCATCTTTTTTTCGAACTAGAACGACAGGAGATGCCCAAGGACTGTGCGATGGTCAAATAACGCGACGGCGTAGCATCTCTTCGACCTGGTCGTTAATGACGTGACGTTCTGCAGCAGAGACACGGTACGGTCTTTGACGCAATGGCTGGTGCGAACCGGTGTCAATGTAGTGGTGCACTGCGGAAGTCCGACCCAATTGCGGCTGAGAAACGTCGAATGAATTCGCGAAGTTCTGGAGGAGATTAAGAAGCTCGGCGCGTTCATGGGCACTTAAGGTGTCGGCGATGGAACTCGAGAAGGTGTCACTCGATGAGCACTCCAGTGGGGAAAGGGCATGAAGTTCGGTCGAGGCGCTACTGCACGATTCGTCTGGCATGTTAAGGAATAAACAGGAATCGAGGTACTCCACTCGACCGAGACATTCGCCGGCAAGTAGCGTAAGCGGTGCAGAAAGGGGGTTGTGGACGAAAATATTGCTTCGGCCCGCAGTGACGTCGAGTGTAGCGAAAGGCAAGGAAACGGCTCTGCGGCTCATGAAAATGTCGGAAGGTGTAAACATTACTGTAGCATCGTTATAGTCATCGCAGCAAACCGGGACAACGGCAAGAGAGGCTGGCGGAATTTCAGTGTCCTCACGCACGACAAGTTTTGGCGACCGCTCAAGGGTTTCGTGCAAAGGTTCGTCACACAGGGGCGAAAATTGAACTTCAGCGCGTGCGCAGTCGATGATGGCATGATGATTTGACAGAAAGTCCCACCCGAGGATAACGTCATGCGAGCACACCGAAAGGACGATGAACTCGACAACGTACATAGAGCCTTGGATGAATATGCGGGCCGTACAGGTGCCAAGAGGTCGAACTTGTTGTGCGCTAGCTGTACGAAGCGGTAGTCCAGAGAGCGGCGTGGTCACTTTGCGTAGGGAGCGGCAGAGCTGGGCGGCTATAACAGAAACGGCAGCACCTGTGTCGACGAGGGCAAAGGTAGAAACACCATCGACAGATATAGCGACGACGTTAGCTGGTGAAGAGCGAGGACTTGAGCATTTCGACGACGGCGCAGTTCTTGCCTCTGGAACTGTGGCGTTCAGTTTTCCCGGTTGGAGGAAGCGGGTCTAGGACGCATTGGGGACAGTGATCGCCTGCGAGGAGATGGGGAGCGGGGAGAGTGAGTTTGAGGCTGGTGTGACCGAGACTCAGGAAAGTTAGTGCATCCATACTGCGGTGAGGGATAGGGAGCAGGTATGTGCATGGGCTGTGGGTCATACGGTAACGGCCGAGTAGCGTCGCGGAGTGGTTGGAAGCGACGGCGACAATATCGTGCCACGTGTCCTGGAGTACCGCAGGCGTAGCAGATCGGGCGATTGTCAGGAGTGCGCCAGGAATTGCTGACTCGTGGTGCGGCCCAAGGTGTCGAAAATGGGGCGGATTGGGGAGCGACTGAAGACATGGGTGGCAAATGCTGCTGGCGGGGTCTGCTACGTACCACCTGGGCATACGTAAGGGGCGCGGCCACGGGCTGCATAGCCGGCGCATGGGCAACAGGCATGGCCACAGGCTGCTGGTGGGCAGCGACGGGAACAGCCTGAGCTACCTCTTCTGCAATAACGTCGCGGAGTGGTGAGGGCAGACGAGAGGACGGCGGCTGCTGCGTGAAGGGAATCAACGACAGTTGCCGAGCTACTTCTTCACGCACAAAGTCTTTAATCTCTTGCAGGGTTGGTGAGTGGTCGGGAACAGATGTGAGACTGGAGAGTGAGTCGGCGTGTGAGGAAAATGGGCGAGTCAGGGCGCGCTGCTTGCTCAACTCGTCGAAACTTTGACACAAAGGGACAAGTTCCGCAACGGTGGCAGGATTACGGGCAAGGAGCAGCTGATATGCACCATCATTTATCCCTTTGAGGATGTGTTGAATTTTCTCCGACTCGGGCATGGTGGTGTTGACACGGTTGCAAAGACCAATAATGTCTTCGATGTAGCTGGTGAAAGATTCTGTTGGCTTTTGTGCGCGAGTCCGCAAGCGTTGTTCGGCTCTGGACTTGCGGACTGCGGGTCGGCCAAAAACGTCAGCAAACAAGGTTTTAAAGATGGACCACGTCGTGATGTCGTTTTTGTGGTTGTTGTACCACATTTCGGCCACGTCAGTGAGGTAAAAGATGACGTAAGTCAATTTGTCCGCGTCATCCCACTTGTTGTTAGCGCTCACCAGTTCATAGTTAGCGAACCAGTCTTCCACGTCGGTCTCATCAGCTTCGCTAAAGACCTTAGGCTCTCGCAAACGGAGCACGCCGGGGTTGCTGGGGGATAGAGTGGAAGAGCCAGGTTGCGCGTTGTTGGTAGCCATGATGGGAGGTAGCGTTCGGTTGCGCAGCTCCAGGTTCAGGCGACGGCGAATGGCAGCACCCAGGTTCAGGCGACGGGGAATGTCAGCACCTTCCACCAATTGAAAGAGGGTTTATTGACGACTGTTGCGACGGTGGTTCTACGAAGAAACACGATCGTGCAAGAGCAACGGTCAAGCAGATGGCGGCGATGATCAGCACGAGCCGAGCGAGCGAAGCCCAGCACCCAGTACCCAAGCGGTGGCGATGTTGCTTGCCAACGACGCTCTTTCTTCTTCACAATAGTTTCTTTTTGCTTAAGAAGAGGAGTTGCGGTTGAACAGCCTGATCTGAGCCCGTGTTGTGATGATGTTATTACGGAATGATTGTCAAAAAAGAGGTCATTCTGAGTAGAATATTTTTTTCTAAACCTTTAGAAAACAAAGAAAGAATTGATATTGGTCGGTAATTGCCTAAATCATCTCTTTCACCACCTGTGTATACCACGGATACCCTTGCAACTTTCATCCGTTGTGGAAAAATGCCCGATGTTAATGCGAAGTTGTAAATGTGAGTGAGGCAAGGTGTGATCAGGTCGATAACATGAAAGATTGGTTCGGACTTAAGCCCATTCACATCCCCATTTTTGCTTCGCCTGAAATTTTTGAACATGTTTAGAACTTCATTATCATCAGTTTTAATAGATACAATGAATGTGTTATGGGGTTGGGTAAATATGTCAATGCATCATGAGTGCTTTCAGCCAATGATAGAAAATATTCGTTAAATTTATTTGCTACGGCTTCATTTTTAAAGCTCTCGTTTCCTACTTTAAGCTCATTAGCAGTAGAGGCGGGCCGCGATCGTGGCAGGACAGAATTCAGCTTATTCCGCATCTGCTTTGCATCCACAATGCCATCAAACATGAAATAATAATAGTCATGTTTTGCTTGTTTAAGCAACTTAGTCAAGTGATTACGGAATGTTTTAAACTCTTTCAACATGTCAAGGTCACGAGTTGACAGAAATGAATGATACAAAGCATTCTTTTCCTTTATCAATTGGAGTAGCTTAAAAGAAATCCATGGTTTGCGAGCTTGTATTGGTTTTTTTGATAGCTTACAAAGAAATGTTTATGATATACTGAGCACAAGGTATCAATGAACTTATCATAAGCCTTTTCAGGTGAAGAACAAGAGAGTATGTCATTCCAGCTTCACAAGCCTCTTTCTTCACGAAAGCAAGAAAGAGACCGTGGATTGATGTCTTGAAAGTATCTATGCCTTTCTTCTGATAGATTTTCTTTAGTTCGTACTTAATTGGTCAATTACATTGGCAAATAATCACTAATTAACACTAATCGTAACATGATGTAGTATATCAGCAGTGTTTGTTATAAATAAATCAGTTAAAGTCGCTGTAGTGGCTGTAACGCGAGTTGGTGTAGCTATAACATTTGAGAGACTGTATGAAAGAAGCAGGTTGGAAAAGTCGGTTTGTTTGTTAGATGATATGAGCATGTCGATGTTCAGATCTCCTCCAAGTACTAAGGTATATTTGTTTTCATTTACAAACCTAAAATATTTATCTAGGAAGTAGAAAAAATTATTCATGCTGCCGTGAGGAGGTCTATAGACAACAGTAATGAGATTTTTTTTTCAGATTTCAAGCACAATACTTCAAAATCTTCACAGCTTTGAGACCAATCATCAACATACTCATAGGTGATACTAACTTCAACTTATATACATACACCACCACTCCGTCTTTTTCTATTCATGTGAACGACATTATACCCATCAATAATAATAACATCAGCATCATAGGAGTACCAAGTTTCACTTAGCATAATGACCGAAAATTGAATCAAAATTCATGTATAAAACTGCAGAATTCGCCATCTTTAGAAAGTGCTGACTGAATATTCAAATGTAGAAAACAAAGTCGATGCACTCCTATCCGCCATAATTGCAGTTAATTCACAAGGGCTAGTACACTGGATCGCCATTTTGGAGCCAAACTTGTAAAGAAAAAAGGCAGGAACCTAAGGTGAATAACATATGCACAAAAACAATTTCTGACGACGTTGTTTCAAAGCAGAGCTTTTTAAGGCTAGTGCTCACGACAAAAACCCTATCACAGGGATTATACATGAACTTGAAAATGGTGCAGTTGTCACAAAATGAGCGCTCAATAAAGGGCGCGCCGCTAAAATCTCGCGAAGAAACGCCAGAGTGACGCCGCGAGGTTAACGATAGAAAAAAGAAAACAAGCATCCAAAGACTCTCCGGGCACGCGTCCCTCTCCTCCCGGAAGCGTAGGTTTGCCGACGAACCTCCTCACCCCACATCGGCGGCCGAGCAAGCCCTCGAATTTTATCGATGGAAAGGGGCGTGGTGATGCCGGGCTGAGTCATCCGTCGCGGACGGCCCCCGTATCGTCTCGCCCTTCCCCCAGCCTTCACTGCGCATCGCGCCGACGAAATGATGAGAACTTTCTGGAATCTCGCGCGGAAGGTATTTAATCGAGCAGCCGAGATGAGAGATCAGGAGAAGAAGGAAGTTAACGCCAGAGGGCGTAGGGTATCCCGCCGCGTCTGTCGGTGAAGGCTTTGTCCTTAGTGGAAATACAGGAGAAGAAGAAAGTATGCGTCAGAGTGCGTAGGGTGTTCCGCCTTGTGGGCGAAGCCTTTTGTCTTTCGTGACAAAGGAGGAGAAGAAGAGGATTTCCACCTGAGGGGTGAATACTCGAGCTACAGACAAGAGGGTGTGTCTGCCACTATCGAGCGAAGACGCGTGGCAACAACTGCGTGTGTGAAGCCGACGTGTTTCTGGCGAAGAAGTTTGAAGCTGGGAGAGTGGCCAATTGAAGACGCGAGGTTTCCTGGAAGAGAAACTTCGGGGGCAGCGAAACGTCAACAACGCTGGACTTTGAGTGAGTGATTCTGGGAAGAGTATCATCCAGACTTTTGTTCCAAGAACTTTGGACTGAATAGGTTTTCTATCTCTTTAGTCTTTAAGTGTCTTGGTTGTTCAATGCATGTGACTGCATTGCAGTGCGTATTGTTGTCTGTGTCCGTTGTTTCGAGTGTGGCTGGTGTACTGTCTAGTACGTTGTCGATTGATGACATATTGTATGCAACTATTGTGGAGTGTGCATTCTTGTGTATTGTTTTCGATCTGCCATTATTGAGAATATAATTTTGTTTTGTTTATCAACTCTCGAATCTGATTTGTTCTTTGGGCCACAGCCGGCGTTCGCTGGCGCGCCAAATAGGACCACTTCTAAATTGTCCACGCTTTCGTGGTGCGGTTCGGGGGGGCCGATACTTCGGCCCTTGGAATTAGCCAGGCGATCGCCTCCCGAATTAACGGGACCTGTGACAATTATTCTGGCGTCCGCGACAGGACATTTTGGTGCACAGTGTGTCCCAAAGTATTGAGAAAAAGCCTCGAGTTGTTGATACTGCTATCAGAACGATTTCGTGTGTTGTTCAGTGTTCTCGTTAACGAGTTCAGGGTAGTGTTCCGATAGACTGATTTAGGCAGATACTTTTTACACGCGGCAAGACTTTATTTGCGAGACACCATGGATCTCGAAAATTTAGTTGCTCTTGGTGAGAAGATGGGTCTTTCTGGCGCCGAACTACGGAAGTGGGTAAGCCAGAAGGAGAAAGAGGCAATGGAGAGAGAGAGGTTGATGGCTGAGAGAGCCAAGGAAGAAAAGGCAGCTAAGTTGGAACGAGAGAGGTTGGCAGCTGAAAGGGCCAAGGAAGAAAAAGCAGCTGAGTTAGAGAGAGAAAGGCTGGCCGCTGAAATGGCGAAAGAAGAAAGAGAGGCAAAGGAGCGACAGCTGAGAAAAGAAAAAGAGCAGCAATTGAAGTTGGAGCTGGAGAGAGAAAAGCTGGCCGCTGAGAGGGCGAGAGAAAAAAGAGAGGCAAAGGAGCGACAGCTGAAAGAAGAAAGAGAGGAAACGGAACGGCGGCGGTATCACGAGATGGAACTCGAGCGGCTCCGTTTGCAACAGCGAAGTGAAACTCCCGTCCAAGCTAGAGTTGAAAGCAGCGAACGGGACGATCATGATTTCCGCTTGAACCCAAGCAAGCTGCTCTTAGCGTTGGATGAAAGGAAGGACGACCTTGACGCGTACCTTCACAGATTTGAGACGATTCCAAGGAGCCAGAATTGGCCGGAACATCAATGGGCAACTGCTTTGAGTACTTGCTTGAGTGGTGAAGCGCTCAGTGTGTACGGTAGGCTGACGCCGACCGATGCAGCCAACTATGCAAAGGTGAAAACTGCTTTGCTGAAGCGATTTAAATTTACTGTGGAAGGATTCCGGGACAGATTTCAGACAGGAAAGCCAGCTGATGGTGAGACGGCTACGCAGTATGCCGCCTGACTTTGCCATTATTTCGACAGATGGATTGAACTTTCAGGGACAGCGCAGGAGTACGATGAGCTTAGAGAGCTCCTAATTAGAGAGCAATTTCTTACTAGTTGCCACCCAAGCCTGTCGCTGTACTTGAAAGAGAGGAAGGCTGATTCACTTGAAGTCATGCTTGAATTGGCTGATCAATTCTTGGAAGCGCAAGGTGGAACCAATTTGGCCAAGTTCAAGAAGGAGTGTCCCGAAGATTCGAAAAATTCGGCACCCGAACAAAAAAAGCGTGCACCGGAGAGTGTTCCGCGATGTTTTCTGTGTAACCGAGTGGGTCATCGTGCGAACAACTGTTGAACGAACTTTACGACCCCTACGGTATTAAAATGTTTCAAGTGTGGTCAGACTGGGCAAAAACAGACGCATGTCGTAACGGAGCGAGTCAAACTCACCAGGTATCCTGTGTGCTAGCAGCACCGAAATCCGATGATAATGCCATCACCGACGGACTCGTAGAGTTGAAAAATGGGGAGAAACTTCCTGTTGTGGGTGCTGTAATGACAAAACAGCCAACCGGTGTTACGAAGGGAATGCCAACGCTGCCTGGAAAAGTTGCGGGCAAGAAGGTTACGGTGTTAAGAGACACCGGTAGCTCCACTGTTATCCTGCGGAGAAATTTGGTACGGGAAAGTGAGTTAACTGGCAAAACTAAAGCGGTTTGCCTAATTGACAGTACGGTTCGGATGCTTCTCGAAGCAGAGATTGA
This sequence comes from Rhipicephalus microplus, assembly GCF_043290135.1. NCBI lineage: Eukaryota > Metazoa > Arthropoda > Arachnida > Ixodida > Ixodidae > Rhipicephalus > Rhipicephalus microplus. Next base: position 162,745,539 of record NC_134701.1, on the reverse strand, counting down.
GGTTGAAACCCCGTACTTCAGTGGGAAGGTTACCACTCTATGCATGATGACCCCCTTGTACGACCTCGTTATCGGAAACATCGACGGGGCGCGAGGGCCGAATGATCCAGAATGTTTGGGGGAAGACCGGAAGATGGAGCCCCCGCCGACACAGCGACCGCGAGATACAGTGGAGGAGCATCCCGTGACGGATCTCACTAGAGCCCAAGGTGAAGCCGCGGTGCAAGAGACGGTGAATGAGAAGATGATCGTCTTGAATGAGTTCACGTGCTGGGCAGCTGGACTTACGTCGGCTCGACCTCAACTGACCGACAATGTAAAGATGACGGAGTCGGCCAATCAGGCCAAATGTCGGGGCATGAACAAACAGGTGAATAACCGGACAGGATCGGTTGAGCATCATGACCCGCAAGCAGTGTCGGAAGTGACAACGATGGCTGAGACGTCGCCTCAGATACCGTCTTTGGAAGGGGCTCGCCGGAACAAAACGAGCAAAAACAATTAGAAGAGATCGAGAGAGCACCGCAAGAAAGGGCGCAAGCGCCGCTCGAAATGCACCGGATAGGTGTCGAGGTCGATTCGGAATGTGTTTGACAGTGCTATATGTTAAGTTGTTGTGGTTGTTGTCCTGTGTCACAACTGCATGTCGAGTGAATCATAATTTTTGTTACGATGATGGGATGTATAGTATGGTACAATTGTTGTAAAGACAGACCTTTGTACATTTGTATTGCTTGGAGTATGTGATGGAGTATTGTATTCATGTACCTGTGTCTATGTTCTATGTGTTGTGTGATTGAATTGTAATGTGCAGTTGTATTGAGTGATCTATTGTGAATGTGACGTGTCATGAGTGACGGGCTATGTTACAGTCTTTGAGAGTGTGGGGACTGTTCGCACTCGTTTGTGTGGTTTTGAATATTATGAGATAACATTCTTAAATTGAGGGGCAGTGTCACAAAACGAGCACTCAAAAAAGGGCGCGCCGCCAAATTCTCGCGATGAAACGCTGGAGTGACGCCGCGAGGTTAACGATAGAAAAAAGAAAACGAGCATACAAAGTCTCCCCGGGCACGCGTTCCTCTCCCCTCGGAGGCGTAGGTTCGCCGACGAACCTCCTCACCCCACATCGGTGGCCGAGCAAGCCCTCGAATTTTCTCGATGGAAAGGGGCGTGGTAATGCCGGGTTGAGTCATCCGTTGCGGACGGCCCCCGTATCGTCTCGTCTTTCCCCCAGCCTTCGCTGCGCATCGCGCCGACGAAATGATAAGAACTTTCTGAAATCTCGCGCGGAAGGTATTTAATCGAGCAGCCGAGATGAGAGATCAGGAGAAGAAGGAAGTTAACGCCAGAGGGCGTAGGGTATCCCGCCGCGTCTGTCGGTGAAGGTTTTGTCCTTCGTGACAAAGCAGGAGAAGAAGAAGAAAGTATGCGCCAGAGTGCGTAGGGTGTTCTGCCTTGTGGGCGAAGCCTTTTGTCTTCTGTGACAAAGGAGGAGAAGAAGAGGATTTCCACCTGAGGGGTGAAGACTCGAGCTTTAGACAAGAGTGTGTGTCTACCGCTATCGAGCAAATACGCGTGGCAACAGCTGCGTGTGTGAAGCCGACGTGTTTCCGGCGAAGAAGTTTGAATCTTGGAGAGTGGCCAATTGAAGACGCGAGGTTTCCTGGAAGAGAAACTTCGGGGGCAGCGGAACGTCAACAACGCTGGACTTTGAGTGAGTGATTCTCGGAAGAGTATCATCCAGACTTTTGTTCCAAGAACTTTGGACTGAATAGGTTTTCTATCTCTTTAGTCTTTAAGTGTCTTGGTTGTTCAATGCATGCGACTGCATTGTAGTGTGTATTGTTGTCTGTGTCCGTTGTTTCGAGTGTGGCTGTTTGTACTGTGTAGTATGTTGTTGATTGGTGACATATTGTATGCAACTATTGTGGAGTGTGCATTCTTGTGTATTGCTTTCGATCTGCCAATATTGAGAATATAATTTTGTTTTGTTTATCAACTCTCGAATTTGACTTGTTCTTTGGGCCACAGCCGGCGTCCGCTGGCACGCCAAACAGGACCACTTCTAAATTGTCCACGCTTTCGTGGTGCGGTTCGGGGGGCCAATACTTCGGCCCTTGGAATTAGCCCGGTGATCGCCTCCCGAATTAACGGGACCTGTGACAGCAGTGCAAGCAGTAAGGCGTAAGTAAACGGTACTGTTGAAAAAGCCTAGCGTAGTTAATAGTACTCGAGCTTTGTTTAGTCGGGCAAACTGTAGCACACGTGAATCAAGAATCAAAGATAAGCAGAAATCTGCAAAGTATCGGCAAATATAATTAGCATGTCAAATAAACATGCTTGTAATTGTGTAGTGGCACGTTGCAGAAACCAAGAGTAAGCCCAAAAAATTTATATGCCTAAGCTCCATTTCATCATTGAGCACAATGACAGTGAATCCAATCAGGAATTCAGGACACTTATGTAACTTTGTTCATGTCAGCATCACAGCCAATATGTAGAACAGGCGATTGCTCGAATTTGCGCATGAGAACCTTCCCCTGTGCCACCCAAACAAACTTCCATTCTTTTTCACGCCTCAGTTGCCGAGCTTTGCCCAACAGTCGCTTATTCTCAGCGCACAGGTGTTCAATAATATAAATAGGACTTTTCATATCAAAGCCCAGAGCGGCAGCGTTTAACCGGGCGTATCGCGCTGCAGAGAGAAATCCGTCTCGTGCAGACCCAGTCGTAAACCTTATGATGACATTTGGTTTGTTCTTATCCTTAGTAAGAACACGATGTCCAACATCAATGTCATTGTCAGTTATACCTGTATTCGGGCACATGGCGTTCTGTCCCACACTTCTTTTTTCAAATCTTCATTAGCGACCAAAGGCAGCCCATTTACTTCCAGGTTCATGTTTCGATTGTACTGTTTCATCTCTGCCGTTTCTCTCCTTACTTCTTTCAGCTCACTTTTCAGTTGCTCACTTTCTTGTTTACATCGTTGACTCTCAGCAGCGACCACAGCGAGTTCGCGAATAAAACCTCGATATCCTTCTTAAACTGTTCAAAACCTTCGTTTACGAAGCTAATTGAGTCACGAATGGTTCGAATTTCACGGTGAATTTCACCATTTGAGCTCGCAACTACGCTAACGTCACTTATGTCCTTCACAAACGCCTCAAGCTTAGATGACAGGTCAGTCAACACCTTTGTCACTTCCCTAATAGTAGCTGGCTGCTTTTCAGCAGCAGACTTCGTTACATCGCACAAGCTTCCAGCATTTGAAAGCGCCATAGCCTAGAGGTAACACTTGACACATATACAATGCACTGGAACACTCGCGGCAGCAACAGCGGCGATAGGAAATGAACTGTGCAAGAGCGCAGCGTAAGAAATGCCACCAACCTGCAAAAATTCAGAGAAGTTGATTAGACGACGTGCGTACGTCGCCGCTGTCACTGTCAAAGTGAACCCAGCAGTACGATCAGTAATACCGCCCCCGAGACAGAAGAGATAAGCCGTGGTTACAGCTCACTCAGGCAGATGGCGGGATTCACATAGCAGTCGCAGTCCTGCTAAGCCAAAAAGAAGCAGCGGTGAGTTGGCCAGGAAACCTCTATTCTTCTAAATTGGTCCAAGCCAGGGATCCTTACAAGTATAGGATGAAGCAAAAGCCTCTGCGAAAATCCAGACAAGTTGATTAGATGACGTGCGTACGTCGCCGCTGTCACTGCAAAGTGAACCCAGCTCTACGATGAAAAACACCGCCCCCAAGACAGAAGAGATAAGCTATGGTTACAGCTCATTCAGGTAGATGGCGGGATTCCCGTAGCAGTCGCAGTCAAGTATAGGATGAAGCAACAGCCTCTGCGAAAATCCAGACAAGTTGATTAGATGACGAGCGTACGTCGCCGCTGTCACTGCCAAAGTGACAGCGGCGACGTACGCCATGGCATAGCGAAAACATTCCATGTCACTGCGTGAAATCAAGGTAATGAGGCACTTTTTGAGAAAGTGATACTTAAGGTTGGCTGACGCACATGACTGATAATCTCTCAGTTGTATACACATCCTAAATCTCTCTTGTCATATTGCCAGATAGATGCCTTGAATGAGATTGCCAATTTTCGAAAAAGAGTTTGCATCAACAATCTCGGCTATGAATGACCAAATGACTTCAGATTGCTTTCGTGACATTAAAATGATGCTTTTTCAATCTCTGATTGATAAATAAGCTGGCCTGACGAACATAGGTTTTTGTACAGGAAAGCGTAATAGCATAACAACGTTGCAAGTGCAGTTTCCGAAAAAGTAATCTATGAATAAAAAGATAAGTGTTTACACTGTTACATTCTAAATGATCGCGCTTATGTAACATTTGTGGACGTTCGCGAGCTGAAAAGATTAAATCCAGCCCTCATTTTTCAGTGATCTTTCTGAGGTGGTGTGAAACGCCATGCAGGTATGGCACGACGGTCACTTTTTTTTTTTTGCTGTACGATCACTATGTCTTTAGATGGGTGTTTTAGCCTTCTTTTCAAGCCCTCTGCGACCGAGCTCAGCACACAAACTGGGTAACCTGACTCTGCCAAGCACTTGGCTTGGTTCGGAAAAGTGTCTTCAACCATGTCGTTACAGGGCTTAAGTCGGGAGTTATTAAAACAGGATTTCACAATGGCACGTTTAACGAGTTTTGAATGGGTGGAGGAAAATGGCAGGACGAGCTTGTTGCCTCTTGGCTCATAACTCCAGCAAAATTTCTGTGATGACAGGCCGATTGCTAAGTCTAAACACCTAATGAAATTGACCTTGGGCACTTCATGCGTCAACACTAATGAGCACAGGGTGTTTGTGATTTTGATTACGATTTTACAGACCTCACAGTCAAAACTACATGAGTTATTGTTTAAAACAATTAAGCAATCATGCACAAGTCTGAATACGCGCACAACGTAAAGGTTATCCTTGAGGCGATCGTGCTGTATTGCCTTTTAAAGAACCAAATTAAACGCCAGCATTCCATATTTAGCGGGTGATCTACCATTGCCTATCCTTGCGCAATGGCAATATAGAGGGGCCGTAACTGCAAGTGAAACCATTATATGCTTGTCTATGTATATATTGAAAGCTGATGTGCAAAAAAATAACTGGGGAAAGTTCAAAAAGTATCAAAACGGTTTTTCAATCGTCCTCAGAAGCTTTTCTTGCAAGCTCTTTTTTTGAAGTTGGCACGATTATATCTTGTAATTAAGAATTGTTATTATTGCAGACTTCGACATTTTATAAATACGCATGCCGAGAAAGTAATGCGGAATTTTCACCGCTCTGTCTTAGGCTCTTTTTGAAGAATTGGTATGCCAACTCGGAAAAAGCACTGTTAAGTTCAAAGTGTGGGATGCTTATGAAAAATCTACACTATGCGAAAAATCACGATATAATTAGTCGTAAGCGCAAGTACGCCTATATATAGCCAAACAAATTCGGGGTACGTAATTTCAGAAAACTTGTGTAATTATTCGCCAAATTCGAAAAAAAAAAGCGGACCGCGAAAGCACGCCACTCCACCTTTTCATCCTTACTGATTTACTGCGTTCCAACACCATTTTCTCTGCCAACACAAATCGCTGATTGATTTGGTATGTGGGGTTTAACGTCCCAAAACCAACATATGATTATGAGAGACGCCGTAGTGAAGGGCTCCGGAAATTTCGACCACTTGGGGTTCTTTAACGTATACCTAAATCTGAGCACACGGGCCTACAACATCTCCGCCTCCATCGGGAATGCAGCCGCCACAGCCGGGATTCGATCCCGCGACCTACGGGTCAGCAGCCGAGTACCTTAGCCACTAGACCACCACGGCGGGGCTGCCAATACAAATTGCGAATCTGGGTGCACGTTAAAGAACCCCAGGCGGTTTAAATTTGCGGAGCCCTCCACTACGGCGTCTCTCATAATCATATGGTGGTTTTGGGACGTTAAACCCCACATATCAATCATCAATCAAATTGCGAATCTCTTCTTTGACGAGGCAACTTTATATAAATGTTTTAAAGAAAATTCAGAGGTCCACCAGACATGCTTTGTTCAATTTACGCGAGATCTCTCTCTGTTTCTCTCTCTCGCTATATATATATATATATATATATATATATATATATATATATATATATATATATATATATATATATATATATATATATATATTTATATTTATCTTGAGTGAGTTCTAGCTTGAGTGAGTGTGTGTGTTTGCGAATTACTGACTAGTACGTTCCTATAAAACATTAAACTTCCTCTCAGTGCTGAGAATTATAAGGCACATACTTTCATATGCATGAGTGGCACAAGAACATAGCTAACTTGGAGCACAAGTTATTCTGCAATATACCCATAGCACCGCGTAAACGTTCTGGGGAGCCTGGTGTTGTTCTGTTATGCTCTAAATCTCTTGCTAATTAAACTTGATAGATATCACAATTTTACGCATTTCATAAAAGGAACGATTCAGAGGTCGTAGACTGCTAATAACACCTGCAATTTCGTCAAGCCTACAGGATATTGTTTGAATGAGCAGAAGCATTTCACCGCGTGTGGCAGAAAACTTGAAAGGCCGTCGTTATCGTGCGCCTGATTTGCAGCTACATTCGTTGCTATCTTAATAAGAATGGTGTCACGGTTTGGAACTTACTGAAATGTTAAGTGTTCAGCTAAACTTGTTTCTAGGGTTTTTATGTTATGTGTTCTGCTAGTGTTTCATTCAATAAAACCCTGTTCAACGCCCTTTTTGTGTTTTTAGCGATGCTAAAGTGGCGTGTTTGACGCTGATGGTCACAGATTTTTCGCGCGTTCGTTGGATACCTTGAAGCGTTGCGGTCGTAGTATGGAATATTTGATGCAATGTAAATCTTTAATGTGTAGGGTAGGGCGGGTCGATATGAGACACGTGGGGCAGATTGCGACGTTTTCGACTAAGTTTGCCGGCCTGTGTAGCTAATAAATAAACTACTCTAACCAGTAATAAATGATGGTCCTTGTCTAACTTTTCATCTGTAAACGTTGATTACTGTTCAAAGTGGTCGCACAGAAAAATTTACGTGGCTGATGCCAGTGTGTTCGTCACCTGTCAAAAAGGGGTGAAATTCTGCTTGACCAAATTTTCAAATAAATGCATGAATGTATACTCCTAGGCCCGTACAGCAACGTAAATAAATATTCTGTTACTCTAGACTGTGAACTACCTAACAGCAGAAGTTTACTTCGTTTGGTGCGTTGGAACAAAGCGCTATTTTATTCAAATCCTGGCACGTGGGATGCGCAAAACCTGACAAAAAAGCAATAAATTGCCTATTTGTTTCGTATTATTTGAAATAATAGCTTTCACTTATAATATATTGTATTTATTTATTAGTAAGGTTGATACGTACAAGAGAATATTATAGAGAGCTTCCTGCGAGGAAAACGACACAAAAAAGCACTGATTGCCGTTAAGGACATATTTCTCGCTGCATCAAAGTTTTTTGTGTGCCCAAGGATGCTCTGAATAGATGCACAAAAAATGACAGAATCTCCAAGTCAAGTCATTCACAAAATGGCTTGGAATTTAGTTTCAACATCTTTTCCCCAGTATCCTAATTGAAAAATATAACAAGAGCTAGAAATTATGAATATAACACAGTTTTATATGACTGCCTCACAAAGCCCGGCGAAGTAAGTAAAAATCTATGAAAGGCCTGAGCATTTCTGAATCAAAGTGGCTAAAAGAGGTGAAGAAGACATGTCATAACATATCTAGCCTCCGATTGTTGAATATTCTAATGAGGTGCAAAGCGTTCATCAAAAGACAACATCAGCACAAAGAAAGAAAGCAGTTTTGAATCAACACACCACCGTGTTCTGTCTAGCTTGTACAAGGGCTAGGAAACTCAAGACTGTCTAAGGGCGCACAGAGAGAATTTCAAGTATTTCTACAGTAAAAACTGAACTAGTTACTTTTCTACACTGTCTGTTTTTGCCCCACGAAGCATCTATTTTTTACGCGCAGATTGGGCCATCTGGAGCATTTGTTATTTTTTATAATGTTTGGAATGGTGGAAACATGGCATTATTTATGTATCACACACCTCGTATACCCAAAGGAAAGTTTCTGCATTGATTTGATTGATTGATATGTGGGGTTTAACGTCCCAAAACCACCATATGATTATGAGAGACGCCGTAGTGGAGGGCTCCGGAATGTTAGACCACCTGGGGTTCTTTAACGTGCACCCAAATCTGAGCACGCGGGCCTACACCGTTTCCGCCTCCATCGGAAATGAAGCCACCGCAGCCTGGATTCGAACCCGTGACCTGCGGGTCAGCAGCCGAGTACCTTAGCCACTAGACCACCGTGGCGGGGAAGTTTCTGCATTGATGTTTAGTTGTAAAAAGGTAAATAAAAGTAAGCACTTACTATTTTAAAATTTCCGTCGCATTTTGCTCCACCTCGCATACCCTAATCCCAATTGTGGTGTGATGATCCGTTGTTAACATCTGTATAAACGTTGGTATGCTAGCAACATATTAGGAGTAAATCTCGTAAAGTGCCAGTTGCTGAGCTGCTTTCATTGAAAAGCATCTCTTGGTTATTGTTCGTCCGGCCGTTATTACTGGTTTATCTATTGTCTGCAAAAGTGGCTTTCTATAACCCTAAGCGCGGTATTATAGTTTCACATTATTTAACAACTTTTTGGATTCTTTTTTTTTTGTTTTCGAAGAGCACGCGATCAGAGATGTATTTGTTAAGTACCACGAAAATTCACTAAATGCGTCAGTATGTCGGAACTGTTCGTAAAAATTAAATGATCTACCATGATGGGGAATGGTTCAGTGAACACCAACACAAAATGCCCTCTGGCGAAGAAATGCCGAAGAATCTACCAGAAATTTTGTGACAAATCATGTAGATTGAGAGCTGAATTGACATGTATTGAACGACTTTTTTTGCTTTTTTGCTTTACGAGCACAGTATCAACTTGTAGTAGTGTATACAAAGAGCGCCTCCTGCGACTAGAAAATTGAGTTGGTAAAGTGTGCTTACTACAGTGTCTGCTTCTATTTAGATTGTGCGGATGTGTTATTCAAAACTGCTGCCGGTCAAGATTGCGCCGGTAATGCTGCTGCTGATGGTGGTCATGATCAGCAGTGTCATGTGGTCTTTCGCATTGATTGGGTAGCTCCGTCACGCTCACATATTACACAGATTACATTGCTTGAAACCGGCTACAAAACTACCCAAGTGCAAGGTTCGCACCCATGGATAACAGCTTAGGTAAAACAATAATGACTAGGCAAATAAAAAAAACAAGCTGACAATAATGGTCACAGGAAATGAAGCGGTATCAAATCTTTCGAAGGCCTATAGCAGCTATCATGAAATAGGTAAATTGAGAGAAGACTCTGAGTACCCTAACACTATGTACAAATATGAGTCTTATTGAGTGGCCCGGATATATTCGTGTAACATTATAGGTCCTTCAGTACTGAGGCGAAAAATCTCTTGCAAGAGCTGAGCCACAAACTTATCATACGTATGTGCAAAGCAGTGTCCGGAGCCAAGCGCCAGACAGAATTCACTTCCGAATCATTTTAATAATACGTGATTGTAAACCAAAGAACTAGTCCCTGTACATTTCGTGCTCTGCACGAAAGTGCCCAGGTGGATTAATTTCAAACACTGGGAGCATGTAAAATGTAGAAACGCAGCGATTATAATGGAAGCTGTGCCGTAAATGCTGGCTGTAGAAAGTGAATGCTGTTGGCTGGCTGTGATTATAATGTGGGGGTTTCTTATTGACATCGTCCTCATACATGCTTGATCATAATCACCATCTTCCACTTGTCTCGTCCTCATCGACTCTGTGTGTCATCATCATCGCCTGTTTACAGGCTCTACCCGTTCGTTCTGCGAGGTCTTCCCTCGAACAAATGCTGTCGCAACCAAGACGTCATATATATATATATATATATATATATATATATATATATATATATATATATATATATATATATATATAGGAGTACCATGGCGCCAGCACGTGAGCATGTATATTTGCATCACGCAAGAGATACAATAAAATAAATAATTACAGTATAGCCTACGCTAAAGCCGTAAAAGTATAAATTATTATGAGGGCTATGCATCCTCATTGATGACCCGTCATTCTTCCTCCTAATTATGGGGTATATCTAAAAAAAGCTGCTTCGTAACCAAAGTAATTATAATATCAATTGAAATTCCTTTCTTATGTTTTGCAACGTGAAAATGGGAAATACTTGATGTTTTGTGTTGATTTTAGGATTCCTGTACGTTTCACTTTGTATTTTGTGGTGTAGTCTTGTTCATAGTCCCGAAAGTTTTCATTGTCCTAAGAACATAGATACGAAAAACACAAGCGCTTAAGTGAGTGCGAAGGACGATGTTAATATTGTATTTTGTTACATATCCCACTTTCCAGGGTGCGAGCTGCTGCAGCGGGTGAAAAAGCCGATGTTGTTAACCTAAGTATCGGGTTTCCTGACTGCATGCCACCGAATTTCCTTCGGGAAGCACGCAGCACTGCAGGATGCCATCTCCTGCAAGCATTGCACTGGTAAACTTGAGGATTCGGAGTATATAGCCATTTAGGGGTCATTATCAACGTTGGATTTCGAACAAAATGTTCGTTCTGAAGCTTTGCCTCTGGCACAAAAAATATTAAGAGGAAGATGTTCAAGATTTTTCTACTAAGTCTCGAAGTGTTTGCTGCGGTATTTTTTTTTGAAGGGCAAGATTTATAACATGATCAGCTTAGAGGACGAAGGGAAAGGCGGATCACGATGTCATGACTCATAATAGTGGCAACATTGCATCGTGAGTTAATATATTATCCCGGGATGCAGTGGCAACCTCTGATTTCAGCAAAGTTCACGAGCACAGCAAAACAGCACATGTGGTAGCTATGAGGCAGAAAAGTCCAAGAAATGTCAGACTAGCCAACTGTGTTAAACATTCATCATGATAGTCAGCATCCTCATCATCAGCCAGACTACGCCCACTACAGGACAAAGGCCACTCCCAATTTCCACCAGTATGCTCGGTTCTGTGCTTGCTGCTGCCATTTTATACCCGGAAACTTCCTAATCTCATCTGGCCACGTATTTTTATGTCTCCCCTTCACCTGCTTCTCTTCTGTTGGAATTCAATGTGATCCCTAATGTCGACGGTTACCTTGCCTTCAGGCTACGTGCCCTACCCATGACTATTACTTGTTCATATGCGAATATGATGTCCTTAACACGTGTTTGTTCTATGATACAGTCCACCCTCTTCTTGTCTCTTAGGGTTACACCTATCATTGTCATTTCCATTGCTCGCTGCGCCGTCCCCCATTTAGGTTGAACTCTCTTTCGAATCCTCCAGGTTTTGGCTCTGTAGGTAAGTTCCAGCGATATGCAGCCGTTATATACGTTCCTTTTCAAGTGCAGTGGCCAAGTACCATTCATAATTTTATAATGAGTGCCCAATGTGCTTCACCACACTTTTATTCCTCTTGTAACTGAAACCTCGTGGTTCGGTGCCACGGTTACTACCTAACCTAAGTGTACCTGCTCTTTTACAATTTCATGTGCACTGCAGCAGTGCTCCCTAACTCGAAGCACTGTTCTCCTACGAGGTAGTTCTATATTACATTCGTTTTCAGCAAAACAATTTTCACGACCTACCTTTTTGCTCTGGTTGTCTAATTCAGTAATGTTGAATTGCGATTTGTCCACTGTGTTACTCAACTATGGGATGTCATCAGCGAAGCGCAGGTTACTGAGGTACCCTTCATTAACCCATATTCCTAAATATTGTCTCTCAAGACATTCTGTTAGCTTGTGGTAAATAGCATTGGCAAGATTGTATCCTCTGGTCTTACACCCTTCTGTATTGGTATTTTGTCACTTGCTTTATGGAGCACTATGGTGGTGATTGATCTGCTGTGGATTTCATAGAGAATATTTTTAGACGCTTCGTCGACCCACTGACTCCGCAGGGTCTGCGTAACTGCTGATACCATAACTCAATGAAATACCTTTTCGTATTCTATGACGGCTATGTATAGTGGTTGGGTGTATTCTGAACCTTTCTCTGTCTCTTGATTGACAGTATGAATGTGGTCGATTGTTGACTATACCCTGTACAAACATCTTTTTGATTCCTTTATTGAGTAAATTTTAATGTGGCCTTTATTCTGTTAGCAATTACCTTTGCTAATTGGTTGTATACGATGAAGAGCAAACTGATCGGTCTGTAGTTATTCAAATCGTTGTCGTCTCCATTCTTATGTATTACGATGATGTTTAAAATCTTCCAAATTTCTGGTTCTCTTCCCGTCAATAGACACTTCGTTAACAGAGTGATCAGTTTTCTATCACAACCTGTTCTCTGTTTTTCGGCGGGTAGTTAAGCATTCATGTGGCTAAAATACCGAAACAAATACCTTTTTAAAACGACCACTCCCGATAGACATTGGTTAGGGATTCAATACCCTATTCAAGACAAATTTATCTCCAACTAGAAATGTTTCCTTTGTGGGACATTCATATAATATTTTTGTAGCTTTACATATGGGTAGTTGTCAATTATCCGTGTGATAACCCTTGAGCCACCTGGCGATATCCCAAAAAACTCATTCGTAACAGACATGACCTCCAAGATTGCACGCCAGCAGTTTTTTCTCCAATTGTCGCAATCACCGCAGTCTCCAGCAGTTTATGAATAAATAAATAAATAAACAAACAAACAAATAAATAAATAAATACATAAATGTATTGCACCTCACGTGCATGGCTACCGCGAGAATTTGCGTTTACCGAGGCATGCGGCTGCTGCGGAGGCTGCTTAATAAGGAATACCTCGCAGCACCTCCGAGTGCCGATTAGGTCTTTTATTTTCCTTTTTCGCTATGCCTTTGCGCTGCAGAGAGAAGAAGCTGGGCAGAGATCTCTTAAATTCACTGAACGTCGGCGTTGCACCGAATGCTGCCTCTGGTCTCGTATCGCAATGAACGCGGCAGGTGCTTTTTCTTTGAAGTTTATTGTTTTCGTTTCTTTTTTCACTCCCCCCCCTTTTTTTTTAATGGTACCATGCAACTATCGCTCAATGTCTATCGTAGTCGCCGAGAGCGTGTTCAAGCGACCTTCGTGCGCGAAAAGCCTTCGCTAATTTGTTCAACTTACACTTGAGGGCGCTCAAAGTGCTACGCGTTAGGTGGCAATCACGTGAAACGTATTTTTTTTTATTTTCGCGCACTATAATAAAACCCCTGAAAAAATTACTCAGCGTCGTTATCTTACCGTAACTTGAAAGTTTTGTTATTCCTGGGTAAAGGCTACAAATCTTTCATTGAATTTTTCTCTAGAAACAGTATTTAAAAAGTTCATTAGCTAATCTTTGTTAATTGCCGTGCTTGGTGGATGAAAAAATATTCTGACGTGCTACATACAGCTGAGGACAATACTGCGCTAGCTGGAAACACGTATATGGTACTCTTTTTTAATTTTTTTATTGCTTTGTGCTTTTCAGCCTAAATACCCTGTACATAAGTATGTTTACATATGCGGTGAGTGACGACGACGCATATGCCGACGCCGGCGGCAAAGTCCAGTCAAGAGTGTCCATATAATTGCTGTCACAATAAAAAACGCTCAAGAACCTAGAGTGTAATGTTTGAGCCGTCTGTGTAAGACCTTACTTGACATTACAAAAATACTGTTGAAGGCTTTGATTCGCTCCTTAAAATTGACCCATGTGCTGTTCATGACGAATGTTGGTGAGTTTTAAGCGTTTGCCATTTCATTGTTTGCCTTTTCTTATTTTTTGTGGCCAATGGCACTATGAATATCATACTCTGGTGTTTCCAGCTGTGTCGACTGCATCCAAAGCGTCACGCATGTAACTCTGACCCTCACTTGTGTGGCAAGAAGCAGTGTGAAATAGAAACATAAGAAGCCATCAGGAAAGCCCTAAGCATAGTGCTAGAGTGTCTGTAAAGCTATGCGAGCATACCCTTCGCCTTCGTCACAGGCTCTGTCTGGAAGTGCGTGTAATGGCAATTTCGAGAAATGAGCATGTCTGAAGCCAAGTACCTCGTTTGGTCTTTTCAGTTAGCATTCCTCTTGAGGGTGCGCTAGACCTTGGGTCTTCTAGCGCAATCTTGCTGCTTTAACTGAAGGTTTACATGGTTGCCCTTCGTCGACTTGGCACTGGCGTTCTCCGAAGTTGAGAGGTAGTATCAATGTCACCATTGTGGGCACACCATGTTACGTGCACATCTATGTTTTTATAAACAATAACCTGTCATTTTTTATATTCAGTTGAAAATGATATAGTCATGCAAAACCTCTTTTTTTTTTATCTCGCCTCATAGAAGCCGCCCTAAAAACGCGGCCGCTTCCCAGTGCCTCGGTGGCGAGAGCCGCGGTGCAGATGATGAGTCGTCCTCACCAGCCTTTGAATTTATGCTCTCTTCTTATGACAGAGACTGCCGAAGGAAACCTGCCTGCACAATATCTCAGAAGTCACAGAACATAGATTGCAGGTGGCATCCACCTTACATGTTATTATTATTTATAATATTTTTAAAACTTAGCGAGTTTATTTCACTCTTGGGTATTATGGAGCAGGGTTTACAAACAGCTTTGGGGGCAATCATATCTTGTGACGATAATGACGTGCGTAAAGTTACAACCGAGAATAAACAGGAACGGACAGAAAGAATGCAAACTCGCAACTAAGTTTAGTTTCATAAAGCATTTACAGTATAAAGGCTTTCGAAGATGTTCGCTAAACATTTCATTCACTGTACGTGCCGGAACGATCAGACGGTTTATCAAAAAAGGTAGAAATCATGGTATCTAAGAACCACATACAAGTAGGTTGCAACGTAAAGGCATCGAAAAATAGTTGGAGTTTCGCCAAAAGGTCAAAGCAATGAATGCGATAGCAACATATTCGAATGTTTTCTGAGGAAAGGTGTTTTTGGAGCAATAATAGTAGTAGTAAACATGCGCTTGCTAAGTACCCGAATTTCCCAATTTCCCGCCGCGCGGCTGCAGTAGATGATGGCAACGACGTTCGTGCTTAGTGAGAAGCAACTCCCTCGGGCAGCGCTTGCTGGTACTGTAGAGCACATCTGTCTGTTGGGTGGCCCTCCCTCTGGAGTGTTTGGAATGGTAATAATGAGAGACCCACAGGACGAAATTAATTACGTATTTATTGAAGTGTATGAATGCAAAGCAGCAATTATAGTATTCCATAGAAACACTGGTGAATACAAATAACGCAGTTGAGTCGTTGATAGCGGCAACCTCCTTGTGGTTACTGAAGCATGCTGGAAATGTCGCGCAGTGCACTCGTGACGCACCGCTCTGTTCGAACACAATATCAAGACACGTGTTGTGTGTAGTTGGCTATGTGACACCATACAGGAGGTGAAGTGCAAGTTTGGCAGCGAGAAACGCCACAAGCCACTCATATTCACATCGAAGTACATTCACGATGGTGTCTCCTGTCACGATCACCGGCACATTCTGTTGGCACACCACATTAAAGTTGTGGAGCAATAACTTAATGATGTGGTTCCGCGAGGTTCCCGGCCAGATGTAGACGCCCTGTAATGTTTGGACGGTACATGCATCACCACAAGTCGCACGGGGCAGCGATTTGAGTTGGTATGGAACGCTGCGCTGTAAAAGCGTTATCCCGTCGAAGGGTTCGTAAAGGACAACTGCAGCAGCTCGGCTGTTTTGTCGGTTTGCTTGAATGATGCACTTCCAGCCTGGCAGTTCGACGGCAGTTTCTATCCACGTTTCCGTGAAGCACAGTAGAGGTACCTCACATGACAAGATCGTGTGAGACATCGACCGCGTGCGCGGGTAATGAGCTTAGTACGTTCATGCTGAAAATCGCCAGCGTGTGCGGTGACTGATGAATGGCGAAGCACTTGGCGGTGATTGTATCAAGCCGATGAGTTTTCAGTCAGCGAAATTCACCCGAAAACCTGTGATTCGCCGAAATTTGCCCGAAAACCTTCGGACACATCATTGTTGAGGGAGAGCATGTATGGCTTTTTTGAACAGCAGACAAATTTTTGTTGCAGGTTGAAAACCTCAGCAGTAGTAATTAAGCGAGTGTAATCGACGTTTCGCACTCTCACAGTCGGCATCACTGCGGTAGCCGACAATGGTGTCGTCTGCATTGGCCACGTAAATATCGTCCACATCCTCGATGGTGCCCCGCGTGTTGTACGCATCGGCTTCTTTATTTGAATAGAATAGCCTGACACCGTGAGGACAGCGAACCTTGGCGTCGTCTTTGGAAACGAATCGGGCTTGAAGCATCTCGACTTCCTCCTGTTCGAGCGCGCGACCATCTTCGATCTTAGACAAGGCGCTGGAAAACTTGGTGTTGTTCTGGCGGATGACTTGCGGAAGCAGAAAGTAGGAGAGGGGATGCCAAGTGACGTGGGTTTTAAAGATGTTGTCATTTGTCCTACTGCGTTTGCCCACCTCGCTGGCGCTAACGGGGGCATTGGGCGCAGGTCAGCACACAAGATGAAGTCCAAGCCGACGAAAGGGTCATTTTAGTCTGCAGTTACCTGTCCTGACGTGCGAGAGTGTCGCTGCTAATCATGCTGCATTCGTCTTGCACAAGTCCAGGACATCTTCGATGTAACTGGTGAATGATTCAACGGCCTGCTGAGCGCGTTCTGCTCGTCTTGCAGCTTACGAACTTCAGGGCGGCCAAAAACGTTTGCGATAGCCGTCTTAAAATCGGACCAGGTAGCGAAATCGGACGTGTGGTTATTGTACCACAAACTTGCAACGCTCGCAAGGTAGAGCCCCAAGTTTGTCAACTTGCCGTCCTTGTCCCATTTGTTGGGGACGCTCACGCGCTCGTAAATGGCGAGCCAGTCCTCCACGTCAGTGACATCGGCGCCCGTGAAGATGGTTGGATCGCGGATCCTGGGGACACCGGGACAAGGGGTTGGCATGGGAGGAGGCGTTTGCTGAGAGGCGTCGTGAGAAATGGTAGATGGCAGGGTACGTGAGCGTAATTCCAAGGGCATCGAAAGGGATCGTAGCACTCTCCACCAATTTGTTAGGGCGTTTATTAGCCGGCACACAGCGAGCATACACAATGGCGACAGTAACAGCCAAGCACGGACTATCCGCGCGAGCGGCGTCCTTTTTGGGTAGACCCACTAGAGAGCACTTGAGTATATATATATAAATATATATATATATATATAAATATATATATATATATATAAATATATATATATATATATAAATATATATATATATATATATATATATATATATATATATATATATATATATATATATATATATATATATATATATATATATATATATATATATATATATATATATATATATATATATATATATATATATATATATATATATATATATATATATATATATATATATATATATATAGGGGTCTCGTACTGCTCGTACTAGCAGGTTGTATATGAGGGACTAAAGTTCACGTGCTACTTGACGGCAAAAGAGTGTGCCACACTCGCCGCCATGGCTACAGGTGGCGCTGCCTCCCACTTCCACGTTGCATTATCGGTTTAGAAGAAGGTGAAGGAAGCTGAGACTGATATGTGGAGAATCGGCATGATAAAGAAGTCCGCACAAGAGATCTACCAAACTTTTAAGCAGAAAATTGCCAAAGAAAGGATCTGTGATAATACTTGGGGTAGTTCTTCACTGTTCGAGGCCAGGAAGGGAATATTGTGAACCAAGACATATCGGGCCAAATACGAAGGGGTAGACATGGTATGTAGTGCGTGGGGAGAGGATGAGGAAACTGCCGAACACTTGATAATGTTCTGTAAAGGGCTTCCCCCGATAGTTCAGGATGATGGCACAGAGTTTTTCAAAGCACTGGGGTTTAGGGACAGAGAGGGCAAAACAGACTTTAAGCGGGTAGAATTGACTAAAAGAAGGTTATCTGATTGGTGGCTAAAGTCAAGGCACGAGTGAAGATTAAACCCTTCACTGCAAAGTACCAGTCCTCAACTTCACTATTTAAAGGGAAAAAAAAAGATTAAACTAGTGCATGGTTAGTTCACTAAGTATTACGGCTAGGTGGCGTTAGCCGCCACCCGATCTAAAAGGTACAGCCACGTCCATCCATCCATACATCCAACGTTTAAAATCACATATAAACCCAATAAAGTGACTAGGGTAATAGCCGCCGTGATATCTCAGTGGTACAACATCGAACGCGTTATTCGGAGGTCGTAGGCTCGATTCCTACTCACGGCAAGTTATTTCTTCACCCATTTTTATTTCTTCTTGTTTACATTACATTGGTGGTAATAACTTCCCTTATACATCCCTTGGCATTATTGTCCGTTAGATCTCGTTATATTGTGACAAAACACGGAAAAACGAGCCCTTAGTTATACACTCATTTCACCCATATATATTTATATATATAGGTGAAACTATCCTCGACAACTATCCTAATAGTGGTCCACATTGCACGTCTGCAATAACCATTATCTGTCAAATAGGGTCAACTTTACTAAGACGCAACCTTTCCGTTAACGCGATGGTTAAATCGTGCAATACTTTTCTTGCACCAAAGATTACTTAATTGTGGAGATCTTGCACTGTTCTCGTGTACATACATATTCGTGCATTTCACGGGATATTTTCCTGCTTTATTTGGCGCGCGTCCTAGGAAGCTACGAGAAGACCTTCTATTCCGCTTGTGAAGAGTGGGCTTAGTTTTGTGCATTTGTTTGTATATGACAATTGATAACGCGATCTTTTTTTTTTTACTATAAAGATACTTGTCACCAATTTCGTCTGGCTATTCTCTAGAATTGGGGGCCAGCAAGCTCCCTTTTCTGTGCATCCTGACCACAGTTCGGTCTGAAGGATGGCAATTTAGGGCTTTTTTAAAAGTGATTGTCGACACTGTGCAGTTTTTGAAAGCTAGACTCACGTTAGAACGCTTATACAACGTAGACAGAACGACGCTAGCTGCCACAACTGTCAGCGCACTTTTCCATGATCCTGTTTATCGATGTGTTCTGCTGTGCAAGTAAAATGTGGGTATTCGATGTAATTGAAATGCGCAGGTTCCAATTATGGTGAACCTCTTCAAATTTTTTTCTTATTTATTTTTGCTTGTGCCTTTAATTTATATATACATATACATATCCGGGACATGACGCCAACGGTGATGGCAAATATTAACCGATATTGTCCTTACAATTGCATCGCAATAAATTTATAATTAATGGCGTAGTCGATACCTGACGACATTACAAAAGTTCAAACACAGTTGGTCTTGCCACAACACGAAGCTACGCTTAGATTTCACACTAGGCAGCATCGTAGTCGTAGGTGAATTCTTCTTTTACTAACATCAACACCAATGCTACTATAAGTGTTTTTGTTTAATAGTCCTAGTGCCTAATTGTTACGTTAAATTACTTACCCACAGCTTGCCCTACGATAACATATCCCTACTTTAGATTATTGTTACTAAAATCGACATCAGCGCTAGCATAATCTTTCTCGTTCAAGAGTCATATTGTCTCAATGTTGCATTGAAGTACTTGCCATAGTTGCTCCACAACCGACTATCACGATTCTGTTGCATCTGAAATGACTAGTTTTTTAAGGGATATAAATGTTAGCGTAAACAAGAAAACAATGACTCAAGAAAAAAATATTAGCAACAGAAAGGTCTCGCACTAAAAGATTGAATAGCAAGAAGGTCAGATTGTTAGCATTCATATGTATCTCTTCGATGAATGCAGGGGTACCACACAGGTCAATTTTGGGCCCTCTTTTGTTTTTAATTTACATTAACGAGCTACATAGTTATATTGTGCATGTAAATATTTGCTCTACACTGATGATACAATATTTAGCTGTGAGAAAAGCATTGACTGCCTAATAGATAAATTAAGTACTGAGCTTCGCAACATGTTATACAGGTGTAAATTAAAGAAATTAAAGTTCAATCCTCACAAAATTCAATTCAATATCTTTTCATCACATCAACTCTCGCTAGTACCCGCTCTTATAATTTACATTCCACATCATTTGATTCATGCTAGCAATGACTGTGTTTATTTAGGTGTCAGACTCAACAGAAACTTAACATTTCGAAGCCATGTTTGAGATGTTAAAAAAATAGCTGTCTTATGGTGTACGCATACTCATTCAATCTCGCCCCTTTGTTTTCACTCTCCATTTTCTTTTCACTATATTACGCATTTATCATTTGCATATCAACTACTAATTAACTTCATGAGAGAATACTTATAAAACTCACCTTGCACCGTGGCAGACAATTCAGTATAAAGCAATCAGGATAGTAAGTCCTCGCTCATGTAAGGGCAATTCCAAACAGTTCTTCTATGCATATATTGTTCTTAAAGTGCACGATACAGTTAAATACAATCTATCCATCTGGTTATTTACGCATATAAATAATGAATGTCTTATTTCTTTTAACCCTTCTTGTTCAATCTTTAACCCAAAAACGCCAGATTTGGTTTTCTCAAAAACTTAATTTTGCCGAAAATCCGAACTAAGGCAAGCAAACTAGCTATTTCGGTGCATTTTCCACATGAAAAGCTCATTTGTTCAATAATAAAGAAACCGTTATTTATCAAGCAGTATAACACAGAATAACATGTCATTATTACAGCCCTAAATAATACTTTTGTATTGAAAAAATGTATATTTTGCAAACCTTTTATTGTAATTCAAGTATATCACATGTTTTCTTGCTTCTCATCTAATGTATTTAAATTGTTTATAACCGCATACTATCAAGATGCATATTGCAGTTTTTATTTCTTCCTGTTGGTGCAAACGTCAAAATTTTTATCCATATTTATATTGTACAAGATGTCCAATTCAATCCCCGACAACAAGACCACCTGCTGTATACTGAATTACAATAACTTTACGGAATTAATAAATACTTCTAACATTCTGGATTTCTGATGTGCGCCTACTCGCTTAACAACGTTTCTTTATAATTTACCGTGGCCGTCGGCTTATGTAACGTCTTCGGGCTTTCAAGGATATAATAAACGAAGTGATACAAGCGACTGCTTGCAACTGAGCGTAAAGCACAAAAGAGCAAACATAGGAACGAAGCAGTGCAACGTCAGCGCGAGGAACTCGTCATCCCCCTCGTTTCGGCGCCATCAGAAGGCAATAAAGTTCGATCAAGAATGAACCGCACATATAGGCCCGTGGGCGGCCGGTGCGCAGAGAATGGAGTGCTCCAGGGCGATGCGCGGGAACGACTGGGGATCGTGGGATGCGTCTGTGTGCATGCGTGTGTGGGCGTGTGCACGGTCGAATTCAATGGTCGCGTCGACGTCTATGAGCTCTCACTCACCCCCCACAGACACGTGGAACTGACTGACAAATACGGAATCCCTCGCGTACGTCCTCCTCCTGCCTCCTCCTCCATCAGCTTCCACTCGGCAACACTCTCCTCCTAAACCATCGGTGGGCGCTCTTCAAACCCCGCACAGCGCGCAGGCTTCTAAGTCGGGAGAGAGAGAAAGAGAAGACGTTAGCAATCAAAGCGTGAGCAAACGAAGCCACCCACCCCGAACGCGGAGTGCAGACCCGAAATGGTTCCGCGGGACCCCAGTGTGTCAATATGGCCACCCGAGCGTCACCAGAGTTATATACGAAAAGACCGGCTTCATTTCGAGAAGGTTGCGAGGACAGCGTGTGTGCCGTTCCATCTCTGCGTGTCAAATATGAAGAGGACAGAAACTACACAACAGTCGCAGAAGACAAACACTGCATGGTGCGTTTGGTTTGGAGATGGGGAAAGATGGGTGGCGAATAATGATAGAAGTAGACGGATCTCACAGTTACTTTACATAGATTCCTTTGGAGTTCACATAAAATGACACTCACGAAGGTACACGAGAGCGATGCTCGATGCATCGGAGCTACAGTCACATGTGACGCGCAGATAGGTGGCGCAGACAGATTAGTGACGTATTTAGCCACTTCTCGGTGCAATACAGAGACCATTGTTGCACACAACAGCATTCCAAGGAATGACGTTCCAGGAACTAGTTTCTTTTTGGAGTAACGAAGAAACACGAGCGTTCATATTGAAGATCGGTAGAACTGCAACGGTAACCCATTATTTTTGCGTGGCAAGTCAGACAGAACAGCGTTCCCTTTGTAAATAGTCCTTGGCCTTGAATGGGGGCACGCACGCAGCCCCTAATGCAGAACAAAAATAATTGGCGAATGCATGAGGTGCGGCAATCTACCACTCGCCGGTCACTTGACAATGCTGCTTTCTGGCTTTCACTTAGGTGTAGGGAAATGCGTGATGCAAATACCGACCACGTGTCGGAAGAAAATCTGATTGCCTGTCCTATTAATCATCATAAGCCTGACTATATACACCCACTGCAGGGAAAAGGCCTTTGCCATGTTCCGCCATTCAACTCGATCCTGCGTTGGAGGCTGCCACTTTATACCCGCAAACTTCACAAGCCTATCCGACCACCCAATTTACTGTCTCCACTTCGTGCGTGTGCCTTATCATGGAATCCATGCTGTGATATTTAATGACTAGTGGTTATCTTCCTTGGCACTACGTGCCTTGCCCACGACCGCTTTTCCTTCTTGATTTCAACTATGATGTTCTTAACACCCGTTTCTTTCCCCGATACACTGTGCTCTCTTCTTCTTCCTTAGGATTACATCTATCATTTTCCTTTCCGTTGCTCGCTGCGTCGTCCTCAACTTTTGAACACTCTTTGTAATCCTGCAGGTTTCTACTTTGTATAGGTAAGTACCGGTACGATGAAGCTGTTATATATTTTCCTTTTGAGGGATAGTAACAATCTACCATTCATGATTTGAGAATACTTGATAAATGTGATCCAACCCAATTCTAAATGTTCTAGTTACTTCAATCTGGTGGTTCGGTTCCACTGGTCTATACCTGTCCTAAATAGACGTAATCTTCTACAACTTCAAGGGCGCTGCTACCTATCCAGAAGTGATGTTCTCTTCCAAGATTGTTGTATATTACTTTTCCTATCTGAAAATTAATTTTGTGACTTACCTTTCTGCTCTCCTTGTATAATTTAGCAATCATGAATTTCAATCAGTTCCCTGAGCTACGCAGCAATATTCGTACTGTAAAGACGCCTTCTTTGTGGATGGCGCTGGACCTTTGCACAACCGCGCCACGGCAGCCGTGGTTAACAGGGACTGCATCTCAGCTACCAGAATAGACTTCACATCCATGGATGCGGCCAGTATAACCTTAGTCATGCGTAACCCGAAAGCCACCTTTGTCTTCACAGATTCCCCGGTGGCGTATCGCTATTTTGCCAGACGTCAAGTCGGCCTCTTAGCGCATTCAATTCTGCAACAGGCTTCGGCCCATCGCGAAGAAGGTCAGTGGATACAACTTCTATGGGTACCAGGGCACACAGGAGTAAGAGGCAATGAACGCGCTCTTGCCACTGCCCGCGATCTTTTACACCGGGCCTCCACTGCTCCATCCACAACACAACTTCTCGCTGACCATGACGATACTCAGACCCTCCTTTCGTATACTGACATCTTGCAACACATCAGGCTGAGTAGACGCACACTACCTCCACCTGAATTTAAATTAGATAAGGCAGCGCAGGCAACGTAACAATGATTACAATCAGCAGTATTTCTGAATCCTTATGTATTGTTCAAGATAGACCCTTTAGTGTAAATTCTGCGCGGATCGGCCTATAGCAGTTGCCTGGACCTCACTTTCGTCTCACGCTCGTTCACACGCAGAGTGCACTGGTTTTCGGATTTGGAAACAAGGGGTAGTGACCACATCCCAACATACCTGAAGATTGACGGCTTTCCAAGTCTCAAGTCCTCCAGAGCCGTCCAGTGCACCGATTGGCAAAAATACAAGTTAATCATGGAAGAATATGTTGGCGCCTCACCTTTCAACCTAGAGGACGCAATAAAGAGTGCCCTACCGTCAACGACGCGTTCGCTTCCGGTGAGCTCATCTCGCACTGATATGGACATTGATCTCGAGAAACTCCGAGTGATTCGCCGTCGTGCAGAACGACGTTATAGACGCACGAGGTCAGTTGATGATCTGAGAGTGGCCAGACGCACACAAAAGAAAATACAGCGTCACATGGACAAGTTGGACAAGACACGATGGGTATCTTTTGGCGAGTCTTTAGATCCCAGAAAGCCTCTGTCACTAATCTGGAGAACTGTTCGGGGTCTTCGTACAACCATTACTCAGCGCTACCCATTAAAATCTCTGGGCACTTCACTTACGCTGCGAAGAGATTGATGTCGCACTTTCCTTCTGTCGAAGGATTGCCTGTGGCTCAAATTCAACTGGGACAAAGACGCCCGACTTTTCTGTATCCTCACGTGATCCCCGAATGGAGATTCCGTTTTCAATGGACGAACTAAAGGCTGCACTTGCTTTGTGTAGACGTTCTTCAGCGCCAGGACCTGACGGCATCACTCACCGCGCTCTGTGTCACCTAGGAGATCAAGCTCGGCAGGCACTCTTGCAGCTGTACAACGACTCCTGGCAAACTGGCATGGTTCCACAGGAATGGAAGTCAAGTCGCCTGATTCCACTTCTCAAAGCCGGCAAGTCTCCCTTCGACATTTCCTCTTACCGCCCGATTGCCCTCGCGAGCTATGTGGGAAAAGTTATGGAAAGGATGATTTTAAAGCGTCTGGAATGGTACTTAGAGTTCTACGAAATATATCCAGATGCCATGTCCGGGTTCAGACGAGGCCGCTCGTCAATCGACAATGTAGTTGACTTGGTGACATATGTAGAACACCAGAAGGCCTGCGAACGGTTATCTGCTGCTCTGTTTCTTGACGTTAAAGGGGCCTACGACAATGTCACCCACGAAGCCATTCTCAGCGCACTAGAAGGAGTGGGACTCGGTGGCAGGATATATACGTGGGTTCAGAGCTACCTACAGAATAGAGCATTTCACGTGCAGACAGAGAATGGCCCGACACCCGAGTATTACTGCAGCCGAGGAGTCCCGCAAGGCGGAGTGCTAAGCCCGACGCTGTTCAACCTAACACTCATTGAACTAGTTGGCAAGCAACCAATCAGTGTACGACTTTCCATTTATGCTGATGACATCTGTGTGTGGACATCAGGTGCGACTCGACTTCAGAAGGCAGCATCAGTGACATAGTACCACTTACGCAAACCAGGGCTTGAAATCGGAAGTGAGAAGTGTGCAGTCGTGGCCTTCACCAGAAAATCAATGTCCGCTTACGGCATATCAATTACCGGCAGTTGGTGTCATGCAGCCGGAGTCACAGGTTCTTGGGAGTTGTAATCGACCGAAACCTGTCTTGGACACCCCACGTAAACTACGTGAAAAAAGCGGCTGACTGCCATTTGTCACTTATTCAGGTTTCTTGCTGGAAAAAGTTGGGGAATGTCTGTCGAGTCTATGTTACAGCTGTACAAGGTATTATTTACTGGATTTCTGCGGTATAGCCTACCTGTTATATCTAACACGTGCAAAACGAACCTGCGCACAATCCAAAATATTCAGGCCCAAGCGCTTAGGATATGCCTTGGTTTACCCCGCTGCGCATCGACAGCTGAAACAATTGCCATTGCACAGGACTACTCGATCATGACACACATCACCATTGAAACGATGCGTACGTACCTCAGGCAACATGCTAGGAATCCTTCCCACCACTTGGCAACCCTCGCTACTGGGAGGCCCCACACGAAATTTAGTGCAATTGTCTCTGCTCATCGTGCGTCGTCTACGTCTGGTTTTACACCTGCTGAGAAACTGGTGTATCCTCCGTGGTGCCCGGCACTTCCACAAGTACGTATTTCAATTCCAGGAATACAGAAAAAAATCAAATTTGCCTTCATCAGCCCTAAAACAATTGAGCTTGAGCCATCTGCACGAAATGTACAACAACCACGTGCACATATACACCGATGGTTCAACCACAGCGTCTGGTTCTGGTGGTGCGGTGGTGATTCCAGCTAGAGGAATCACTCTGCGAATCAAACTGTCACATGTCACTACGCCCACAGCGGAAGAACTTGCGGCTTTGCGTGGCGTCATAGAGTACATCAAATCCCAAAGACCTAGTAAATGGGCTGTGTTTTCCGACTCAAAACCAGCCCTACAGAGCATGCAGTCAGTCCTTCGACGAGGTTGCCATGAACAATTAACTTACGAAGTTGTCAAGCTCGTTCACCACGTCACAGAAACAGACCACGAGGTCAAGTTTCAGTGGCTTCCTGGCCATTGTGGGATCAGTGGCAATGATTCCGCAGACAACGCAGCTCGCACATCGCACCAAGAAGAACACACCCTTCCGATTCCTTTGTCAAGGACTGACGCTGTAAAGCAACTTCGTCACCTGGAACGTAGTCTGAGTCTGCAGGAGTGGAACACCCCAAGCATAAGACATACGAGACTATACCAAATAAACCCTCGACTCGAACTTCGACATCCATCCGGACTTCGTCGACATGAAGCTTCACTTCTTTGTCGCCTTTGGTTGGGGGTTGCCTTCACAAAAGCATATAGAATCCTCATCGGATTGACCGACAATGCGGAATGCAACGTCTGCTGCACCAAAGAAGACATCGACCATCCGATATGCCATTGCCCTCGATTTGCCTCTGAAAGACAGAAGCCTTCGGACGCATTGCGACAATTGGACGATCGGCCACTCTCTGTGCAGATGCTACTGGAACACCGTCATCGCCTTTCGTCGGCTCAAAAAGCAGTCAAAGCTGTCTTGTGCTTTTTAAGGACTACAGGCCTATGTGACCACCTTTAACTTTTGTGTAGTGCCACCGCTGCATACGCGCCAGCCGATTGACTGACAATCCTCCTTTTTTTCTTTTCTCTCTCTCTCTCTCTCTCTCTCTCTCTCTTCTCTTTCTCTTCTCTTTCCTCTCTCTCTCTCTCTCTCATCTTTATGCCCCCTTCCTATTCCCCCAGCGTAGGGTAGCAAACCGGGCATGTGCCTGGTTAACCTCCCTGCCTTCCCTTTTGTTGTTTACCCTCTCCCCCCCTCCCCCTGCAGTGTAAATCTGCAGTGTAAATTCTATCCCTTGACAGTCACTTCATTCCATATGGTCTAGAAATGCCAAAATAATCTCAGTATACCGGCAATAATATTCCTACAATAGCCAAGTTGGTGGCAACCCTGTTCAGCTCTGACCCAGTGCAGCAAGAGGCTTGGTCAACGGAGCCCGGACGGCGGCAAGAGCCAATGGTCTTCCGGACTGGGAAATCCAACCACTATAGCGACTTATTTATTATCAATAAATGTTTTATTCTCTCATCTTCTCTATCAAAATAATTTATTTGTTCGATATACTTTATTTTATTTATTTTTTTCAGTGATAGTGATCTTACGTGATAGGGGTCCATCACGTAGGCATAGAAATGCTTCTGGAATTAGAAGTTCTTTACACGCTGCTTCTGTGAATAGATAGTCTAAAATGAAAATTCGCTGCACCCTACCAAACAAAGCCATTACGCCCACCGTGCCCACCTTGATTTGCAGATGTGCAATTATGTGTGCACGAAGCACTCTCTAGCCGAAGGTTGTTATAACAAGTCGAGATTTTAGATTACACCTTTTAATATCAAATTTGATTTAAAAAATAGCTAATTTTTAAATTTGGTAATGCAGCACTCCCATCTTATGTAAAAACAGATCTGAAATATGTGAGGCTCGTGGTGAGAGATGTGCTCGGTTTCAATGGCGCACAACGTGATTAGGCAAAAAGTATGCAGTATCGCAGTAGAATATACTTGAAAATCAGCCACAATTCAAGATAAAAGCATTGAAACCAGTTACTTTGAGCCCCTATTTTGTATTGATATAGAAATAAAAAATAAAGCTATGGGCAGACGTCAAAGGGCAAAAACGTTGATGAAAACGAAGATAATGTGAAGACTGATGTGAGTCGATGCCTCACCGTGAAGTGCCTTTAATATTCTACTGCTAATGCACTTGCTTACAGCCTCTCGTCTGCATCTCTGTGCTTAACAATATTATTAAAACAATTGGTAGTATACAACACTCATTTCTATTTAAACGAGCAAGAGGCACGGCTTCTTTTAGTTCGTTATTAAAAAAATGGCAGCATATTCACGGAGTGAATGATGGAGAGTGGGGCGAAGCATCCGTCCGTCCATTCGTTTTCGCTTCCGTCCGTCCATGCGTGCGTCTGTGTGGCCGCCAGTGCATCCACCCGCCCGTCCGTGCATCCGCACGTTCATCTGTGCGTCCGTCCCTGCTTTCGTCCATGCATCCGCTCCTGCGTCCAGCCCTGCGTCCATCCGTTGGTGCAGCCATCCGTGCGTCCATCCATGCACCTGTCTGTGTGTCCGTTCGTTTACCTATTCAACACTCCAAGTACCACCATCTCGCATCTCTTCATCATATATTCCTCATATAGAAGCACCGCCATCCAGCGGACATTCCAAGGAATGAACGAGAGGAGGCACACGCACACTTTCTTACGGCTTGCGCTTCGTGTCTACTTCCCACCTTTAACCACCTCAAGTTCATGGTATATAGAGTAGTACACTATATTCATGGCACTGCAGCCCAACGCTCGCTAAACCTTTCTAAAACCTAGGAGGTTACGCCCAGCGAGTATAACGTAGCAACCCTTTCTTCTCTTCTGTGCGTTGTTGAACAAAAAAAAATTCGCAGAGTGCACGTTAAAGCCGGATTCTCCTGTTTCTCATTCCCTCTTAGAAGCCATTGGCATGTACATTGAGCACTATCTTTTATTGTTCAACAACGCACAGAAGAAATCTCTCTCCGGCACCACCTTGGAGGTCAAGATGTTATACTTGTTACACACTACTACAATGGCTACTAGGGACGAACGGGTGGCGCTATAAGAAGCTTCGCCCCTAAAAAATTGGCAGATCCCACGTACAGTTGGAACAGACGCTATGTGAAGCACGAATGAAAAATGTTGTTATGTCACTTTAAAAGCAGCGCAACGTTAGGAAGTGGAGGTAAATGATGCCGTACATGACGTCCGTGTCATGATTGTCATGTTTGAATGTGTTGTTTACCTTCGTCATCTATGCGCGTCACGAGATACCAAATTTAGTATATGTGGAGCTAGCGAAACGGCCGCGAGCACGCTATGAGCGTGGTGTGTTGTCACGGTCTTACATGACACTCGTGTCAGGATTATCATGTTTGCACAAGTCATATATTTCGTCATTCATTGAAGTGACGTAACACCAAATTTGGTAAATGTGGAGCTAGCAAAATGGCCGCGAGCGCATCATCAAGGACCCAATCTGCTCCAATATAGCGTTGACGCGCGCGCACGCTGGGCACAGCGACGCTATACGTTAGCAAAATGCGAGCACTCTATAGTCTGACGCCAGGCGCGCCCGACGCAAGCGGCGTGAAATGAGACATGCTGCATTTCGTGCTGATGCGTTACACAGACAACACGGCGTCTCCCTCTTTTTGTGACGGAGAGACGCCGGATGCGCTGAAATGCGCATGCGCCAAAGGAACGCAGCGCGACGCGCTTGCGAGCATATGGCAGGACTGGCGCCTGGCGTGGCAACGCCGGCGTGACGCGACGAAATGAACGCCGGCGAGCAAGCGCACCGCGTCACGTCGAAATCGACTGTGACATGTAGTCATGTCACATGACACGCATCTCATGATTATCATGTTTGCACCAGTCACATACCTTCGTCATGCATTGGCATCACGTAATACCAAATTTGGCATATGTGAAGCTAGCAATACGGCCGCTTGCGCATCATCAGTGTGGTATGTAGTCATGTTGTTACATGACACGCATGTAGTGATTATTATGTATGGATGTGTCATTTACCTAAGTCGTCCATTCGCGTCGCGTCGCGTAATACGGAGTTTGGTACATGTGAAGCTAGCGAAACGGCCGCGAGCGGATCATGAGCGTAGCATGTAGTCATGTTGTTACATGACACGCATCTCATGGTTATCATGTTTGCACCAGTAACATAGTTTCGTCATCCATTCACGTACTGTAATACCAAATTTGGTATATGTGACGCTGGTGAAATGGCCGCGAGCACATTATGAGCGTGGCACGTAGTCATGTTCTTACATGACACGCATGTCATGATTTTCCTGTTAAGGTCTTTCACTTGTGTTCACCATGCAATCATGCCATACCATACCAGTTTTTCAACATGTCATGTTGCAACATGTGATGTTGCATGGAAGATCTGCAGGACCATGAAATGTTAATCATGACATTCATGGCATGCATGTGAGGATTTTCATATTATGACTAGTCAGATATGTTTTTCATGCAGTCATGTTATCCCATACCAATCTTGGTATCGATACCATTATCGAAACGACCAGGAGAGCTAAAAGTCCTAGGCGGCTAGGTAGATAAATGGAAGTTCGTTATGCTTCGCATTTAGAATTCAACTAGCTCTCATCGAAGATACCAATGAAGCAGCGAAGCAGCATGGAGGCATTCTTCAAGCTAACGCATTTGAGTTCTTTGCAAGTCATTCACATTGTTGTATCACTGCTCTTCTTGAAACATCGTCCATTAAGGAGAAATGGTAAGCAAGAATATTGAAAAAAAAATTCTTTTTGCTTTATTTGAAATCTGCAGCCCTTTCTGAACCAGAATCAGTCGTTTGTCTCGGTGTGATTGTTTTCTCTAAGAATGACATATTTCAAAGCTAGTGCGGCAGCCTGCCACGCCACCCCCCCCCCTTTTTTTTTCTTTGCAAGAGATTCCTTCAAGTTCAATAATCGTAACCATACGTGGAGGTTGCTGTTTGTAAGGTAAGGTGCACTTGGTACATTTAAAAAAGAATCAGCCTAGAACTGCGAAAACTAAATAAAGCAGAGGCATCAAGCTCTCCGTCACGAAGTCTATATCCCACCATGGACTTTTTAGGGGTGTAGTGATTGGCAAGCACCAAATCTATTATCGTTGGGCCATTGAAAAATCACAGCATATCCACGGCATGAATGATGATGAGTAGGGTCCAGCAGACATTGTCTAGCAGACATTGTCTGCAATGTCCAGCAGATATTGTCCAGCAGACATTGTAAGGACCACTATTTCGGGTATGTGCCACTGGTGGTTACGTACTACGAGGGACGCACAAGCCACGCCATAAGGAGCTTCGCCCCTAAAAAAACTCGGCAGATCCCACGCACCCGAGAATCGACGTTATGCAAAACATGCGGATGGAAGGTGACTGGGTTGCAATTTTTTTAATGAGTGACACGTCATGAAATACGCTAAATATATGTACAAATGTTGTACACACAGGCATACGTTGAAGAGTTGCAGATGTGTATAAGACCAGTTGTTTGCACTTGCGCAACTATGTCAACTGGAACATGCGTATTAGCAACACCAGAAACTGATATGAAGCGCTGATACTCGCGAAGATGCTGGCCATGGACACTGCTACACAAATCAACTTCAGCGCATGGCACCTAACCACAACTGACGTTAACATGACGTGACGGACTCACCAGAGGAGGATTGGCCACCCTGGTGCAGTATCTGGCCACTACCTCCCACATGCATAAGTCAGGCTGATAATGATGACGGTTGTATCAAAGGAGTAAATATGTAATGTTTAGAAAGTTGGGTAGGCCTCACTGCAACCGCTATTGACGTTTCACGAAGATTAGCGTCTATTTGAAAAGTAGTAGACTTGGCGTATAGCTCTGTGGTAGAATGTTTGACTGCCCCGCAGAATCTTCGGGTTCGATTCTTGTTGGGACGCTAAAATTTATTATTGGCATTCCTCGGGAGGAGGGGGAGCTCGACGCTTCCTATGGCAGGTTTTCTTTTTAACACTGACATTTATTCTTTGCATTCCTCCGGTCGACGCCACCGATGTCGAGTATTTCTTAACGCTCGAGCGTTAAAGTTGTCCATGTGTGCTCTCGTCGTTCCTGAGTAGATACTAAGTGTCAATCATCGTGGCACATGCCCGCATACCAGCAGCACATACCCGCCCGTAATTATGTGCCAGTGTCTGCGGGGAAGTGTTTGACGACGTACGTGGCGGGATTGTGACATTATTCATGTCTTGATCAGCTCATCATATTCGTCAAACCATCTTACCTTCCCATGTTAATTTTGATTCACACCAAGTTAAGGGGGTGACCACGAGAGCACCCAAACGTAAGCGGCTAGATAAATATATAGATACGCTCAATGTCACCGAAGTTCGGTAAGAAATGCTTCTAATTAAAAAAAGCGTTTTCGTTGTACACCAAACACTAAAATATGCACTCTTGATGCTGTGCTCCCTTTCAAGGATGGCAATATAGTCTGTGTGAATGTACTGAGCTCTTTTGGAATTTCGCTAAGGCACTCCACAGTGCAGGGCTTACGCACCCTTGACCTGCGTCGACAGTACTTTGCTGACGGGATGGCAAAGCAGGTGACTCTCTTGGAAACGTTTCAACTAAGACACACACACACACACACACACACACACACACACACACACACACACACACACACACACACACACACACACACACACACACACACACACGCACACACACACGCACACGCACACGCACACACACACACACACACACACACACACACACACACATGTATTGGCGATGAGTTTATGGCTGGTGCCTATTGAACGGCTCCGTAAATTTGCTGTCGTCTCATTGTACATGTGAAATAATAAACATTTTCAACCTTGAATGCAATTCTCTCACAGCATGCTTTTTTGTATTTTTTATCTCCAGAACCACTGTATTTAAAAATATAGTTTTTGATCAGTATTTAGATACCGTAACAGGGAATGCGCTGAAGCAGAATCATTGTTGTGCAAGGAAGCTCTCTTCTTTCACACGACATTTAAGAGCTATTACCAAGTGAAAATTACGCACCTAAATTTAAAAAAAAATAGTAAAGACCTGGATTACAATTTTTAGCTCTAAATCTGCTTCTGTAAGAAGTGTAATGGTTATTAATCACAATGATAGTAAAATAAATACTGTAACTCTCATGGTTATGGAGAAAAATGTACATAAACTTCCCTTAAAATACATGGCGGGTGAACGGCTTACCCTTAAACTTCGATGTCGTAGTATACTTTTATTGCATCTGTCTCATGCCATTGTTACACTCTGGTTGACGAAGAACCCGTCGCTTAAGATGTTCTGGTGTGTTGTATCACTGCTTTTTATTGAACACTCTTCACTACTCTTTGATGTGTTTATATGTGCACCATTTTGTATGACCACAACGTATCACGTGACTGTGGTGAGGCTATGGCAAAACGCACGCCATTTGTTTGGCTCAATGTTGCCATCTTCCTTTCCAGTGAAGGCTGTGTGCAGTGAAGTTATTCTAATTTCTGTAGCACATACGTGTTTATGATGATGATAGTTCTCTAACAATAGGCCTCAAAGATGGCACATACCTGTTTGTTGGGCTGTTGCCTTTATACTGACCCCATGATTTCTGAAATTTTACGTCCCATGCAAATCCACGGAATGTTTATGAAAGACGCCCTAGTGGAGGGCTCCGGCAGTTTCGACCACCTGGAAATATTCGACTTGCGCTAACATCGCACAGCACACGAGTCTCTACTATTCCGCCTCCATCAAAATGCGACCATGTGACTACGATCGAACGCGCCATCTTCTGGTCAGCAGTCGAGCACCATGAGCACTGCTCCACGCCTTCATTTTCAGTGGACCAATGGTGCGTAGCCGTGCGAAAACCAAAGAGGCGTTGTACCATGTGATAGACGCCCCAGTTCAGGTGCCGCATAACGCTTCCGTGATGGCCAGAAGCGTAATCACGGATTCCGGATATGAAAGGCTTAACCAAGGAGGCTAAGAAAAGTTGCTGGAGTTGAAATTCTTGCCCACGAGTGAAGCCACGTCAACCGTGAGAAGGCGGCATCTGTAGCCATTTTACTAGGGGCATGATGAGCTGTTAGCGTTCAGTGATTGAGAAAGGGATGTTTATTATACACTTCACTTGTACATACAAAAACGGAACATCAAAAACAGTGAAAGACAGTGTATACATCTTACAATTGAGCACCAAAATCTTACTGATCACTGGGTATCCAAATGTTAGAAGTCCAAGAAAAATTAAAATGAATCAAGTTAATCACATTTTACAGGATAACACTTATGCTTGCGTACTAGAATGGGTGCATGGCTAGCACGGGACAACTGGAAACTTCAGTTGTCTCTCTCTTACACCGAAGACACGTGTGTGACATCGCTGAAGGAAAGCATCCTCGCCGTGCATGCGTTTTCAGCTGCTGATCTAGGTAATTCCACAATATGCGCCGTATTTTCTGTATTGCGGTATAGGCGCCTCTATGCGGCTTGTGCCGTACTTCCGCTAAACAGCGTTGCCGCCACAGTACGTAAAAGGTTACTGCAAAGACCAGTCTTGCAAACAGCTCACGTTCTGTTCCCATGCGGGCCGTGCGAAAGCCAAAGAGGCGTTGTACCATGTGCTAGACGCCCCTCGCCACCGAGCATTGAGAAAGAGCATGTTGGGCCGTCTCTCTTTTGTCGCAGCTTGGGCAGCGGTCATCTTGAATGACTCCCCAATGGGCTAACCGGTGACGTGTAGGCAATGCCCTCCATCTTCTCAACTAGTCGAATTCGCGCACCTGGTTAGGCACGCGATTGCAATGCCATCATTTCCATTTTTTCATGCAGGATGCTGTTTCTTCCTCTTTCCTTAGTGTGCTACTTGTCATCATTTCGCTTATTTCCTGCGATGAAACATCTTCCAGACTTCATGAACCTATTCATTCCACTTTTCGTTTTAAGCCACTGGCAGTTTTGTAAAACTTAAGCTCAATTTCTGCTCGTGGTCCGATGTAAGGATTTGCCGTGAAAGTATCTTTTAGTGTACTGCTCCTGTAC
Organism: Rhipicephalus microplus; assembly: GCF_043290135.1. NCBI lineage: Eukaryota > Metazoa > Arthropoda > Arachnida > Ixodida > Ixodidae > Rhipicephalus > Rhipicephalus microplus. Next base: position 162,710,469 of record NC_134701.1, on the reverse strand, counting down.
ATCAAGAGCCTGTACCCGGGGTAGTTGCTGTCATCGAAGAGCTTCTGTGTTGTTTTTGCAGCCAGCGCTCTCGTGAATGTTGGTATGTCAGGGAGACTCAAGCCTCCACGGTTTGTGGGAAGCTGTAAAAATTTCCTTTGTACCTTTCCTGGTTTTCCTGCCTAGAGGAAGGTCCCCGCCATAGAGGCGAGGCGTCCTGTAACACAGCGAGGTAGAAAGGCGATGTGTGCTATGTGAAACGCAAAAGCGCATGCCTGTGTCTTGATGACTGCTGCTTTTACCGTTAGTGACTGGTTAAAATGAGTGGCTGCTGCTATGACATTGGTGGCTTTTCTAAGCAGGTCATCCCAGGTACTTTTTGAGATATCTCCTTCCTCAAAGTAAACGCCTAATACCTTAACAGCTTGAGCGTGTTTTGAGCCTCCTGGCAATAGTTCTCTGAAGCCTCCAAAACGCAATGCCTTACGTTTGGTGGTGTTTAAAAGAGCACCTAACAGATAGGAACACTCAGTAAAAATGTCAAGGAATGTACTATAGCTAGACCAGTTACGAAAAAATAGCGAAATATTATCATCGTATGCGACAATTTTGAAGGTTTCCTTGCCTGGCATCGGGAAACCCACTATGCGCTCACAGTCTGCAACCTTTCTAATCAAAGGTTCATGAGACAAAATGAATAATAACGGAGACAACGGACAGTCTTGCCTCACCCCTTTTTGGATTGCAAAGCTTCTGGTCATTTGATTGTTGAAATAAAAGACAGCTTGATAGATCCTGATAAATTATTTCTACTATTCGCACATACTGCTCTGGGAGGCCAAAGAAGCACAAAATAGTGAAAAGATACCCCTGTTCAACTATATCAAATGCATTGGCCTGATCAAGAGAAATATATACTCCTGAGATATGTTTTTCTTTGGCATATGCCAAGAAGTCTCTGATGTTTGTAAAAGGTACGTCCTGGTACTGCACATGACTGCAAGGGGAACACAATCTCTTCTAAGAAAGGCCGCAGACGCCGCGATAGCAGCGTGGCTACTAACTTATAGTCTGTGTTTAACGAGTAATAGGCCTCGACGATTTAAGATCTGACGGCTCCATACCCTCTTTCAGCAATATAATCACCCTTCCTTCACAGAAGGACGGCGATTTTTGGCCAGCACGCAACAAAATATTCACGAGATCGGTGATCGCATTTCCCAAGATATCAAAGAAACGCAGATAAAATCCCGTGAGTATTCCGTCTGGGCCTGGTGACGTTGACGTATTCATTGATTTTAGGGCGTACGATACTTCTTTATGAGTTTCTGCGTATAATACTAAACCGTCCTCCGAGCCTAGCAATGGCAAGCCTTCGCAAAAGACTGAGAGCTTGGCAGTAAACTCGTCGTCCTGTGCGTGATGGTCTGCAGTAAACAATTTTGCAAAGTAGTCTCGGAAAACTTTTTGAACTTCGTCCGGGTCATTTACAATGGCACCATCCTCTTTCAACGCCTCAACGATGTAGCGGGGCTGGCATCGATGATCGCGGTTTCTTTGCGAATATGTCAAGTTTTCAATTTCATCTGTCGGTAAGTGCATTTCTCTTGCGAGCCTTGTAGCCTAAGACCTCTGCTTTAGAAGATTTTGATATTCAATTTTTTGTGCTTCAAGGTATTCGAGCATAGCGAACGTAGTTGACCCACCTCTAACATACATCTGTTCTTCTAACATACATCTGTTCGCAGATGACTGTGTTAATTACCGCGAAAAATCCAATGTTGATGATACTGAAACACTTCAAACTGACCTAAATAATATAGCTGATTGGTGTAATATCTGGTTAATGGAACTTAATAATAAGAAATGTAAAATAATGCACGTATCAAGAACTATCTCGAATTATAACACCTACCACACTAACAACGTTCCTTTAGATTCCGTCTTGTCTTGTAAATATCTTGGCGTGCACATCACAAATAACTTAAGTTGTACAACTCATGTAGAGTACGTGATTAGCAATGCTAATCGCATGCTCGGCTACTTACGACGTAACTTCTCCAAAGCACCCTTTTCCTAGAAACTAGTACTCTATAAGTCTCTCATACGCCCCAAACTCGAATATGCATCCGCCATATGGGATCCCAGTCATGCTAATCTCATCACCTCTCTTGAACTAGTACAAAATAACTCTGCTAGGTTCATCCTCTCTAACTACAACCGCACTACAAGTATGACTTCAATGAAAAATAATTTATCACTTATTCCATTGGCTCACCGACGAAAAATCGCCCGTCTTTCACTGTTTCATAAAATTTTCCATCACCCTACACTCTATAATGACCTAATACTTCAGCCTCTGTACATCTCAAACCGTGTTGATCATCGCAATAAGGTAGGAATCGCATCACATCACACTAGGTCTTTCTTTCAGTCATTTATTCCCCGCACATCTCATGATTGGAACCGCCTTCCCTCGTATGTCGCAACCATCACTGACTTCAAACTTTTTCAAGAAACATTAGCTAACATTGTATAACCAAGAAAATCTGTTACCTAGGCTTATTGCTTCTGTTTTTGTATATTGGAAAATAACTATTTTTTATACGTTCTGCAGAAATGGTAATATTATCTGTATTTTATTGTATTGTTTTATTTGTATTTATTGTGTAGAATATTTGTATTTATTGCACTGTTTTATTTGTATTTTTCATGTATTTACCCACTCCCCTCTTTATTGCCTTTTTGGCCCTGAGGGTATTATAAATAAATAAATAAATAAATAAATAAATAAATAAAAATAAACCTCTTTCAATAATTTGAATGCGTTGGAGATTCTCATTCAACTCTGCCGTGAGGCGAGCGTGGCCCGCTTTTCCTGCCTGTTGAGCTATGAAGCGCCAGCGAGATTTTAAGTGGTCCCATGTAGTTCTAGTTATGCAACCCACTTCTGCCAGTGAGGCCGCCAGCTTAGTTTGAAGTGCGGAAATGCTTTAGTCATCATGAAGAATAGTTGGGTCCATCCTCCAAGGTTTGTGGATTCTCGTTGTTGTGCTCCCGTTAAACGTGAAGAGCAACGGAGAGTAATCGCTGAGTTTCTGCTGGCTTGGCACTAGCTGGACCACGTAACATGCTTGCAGGTTCGCTAAAAAGTTTTCAGGCACATACACTCTATCAATTCAACTTTGGTGGATGCCACAAGCACGATTTGCGACAAACCCGACTCCATGTAGAGTCAACCACCCATCTGTGAGCTTGAGATCTTGAACTAATTGCTGTAGTTATGTGGCGTAAAAATTGGCGCCTTGACCGGGACCCCTGACGTCTCGTGTAGTATCGAGCACGCAGTTGAAATTTCCGACAAGCACATATAATATCGGCTCGATAAAAAAATTCTAACCTGTTTGTTTGTGACCTCGTTACGGGCGCATATACGTTGAGAAATCTGACTCGATTGCAAATAAGTACCACATCTACTGTTATGATGCGGCCTTCGGTGTCAACAAGACAGTGAGCACCCCTCTTCAGCGTTGCGTTAATGAAAACAACTCCTGTGCCAAGTGCACGCGCATCTGTGAGTGAGAAGGTCTCTACATGAAACCTTTCCTGAATCTCTGCAACGTCAAGCTTAGTACGAAAGTTTGTCTCCTGCAAAAAGAGCACATCTACGCGATGCGCCCGCACGATGGTCCAGTACTGCCTGCTGCTTCACCGGATTTCAGAAACCGCGAACATTGAACGACATAAAAGAAAGTGATGCCATTGATGAAATAAATGCGAGGAAATTGCTTAAAGGAAAGAAAGGTAAGAGAGAGGAGAGCCAAACGCTAAAGATATATCGTCGTCGCTCATAGTTGGTGACGTTTGCCATGGTGGTGATCCCACGCGGGGTTTCTTAAATGTTCCCTGTTTAGCGGAATCGCTGCCGCTGCTCCCACTGCCTGGCTTGGAACGGTGTTGTGAACTCGAGGAGGAGGAGGAGGAGGAGGAGGAGGAAAACTTTATTTATCCCAAGAGGGAAAGGTGCGGTGGTTGAGTGTCAGAGGAGCCTACCCAGCGTAGATCTCCGCTACCCTCTTGGCCAAATCCAAGATCTGGTCCTGGACCTCGGGCGCCGAGCTGCACATAGCAGCCTCCCACTGCTCCTTACTATTAATGTGTAGAGAATTGGGTGGTGGGTTTCGAGTACACCCCCACATGATATGGTCTAGGTTAGCTCTTTGTTGACAGAAAATGCACAAAGGGGAGGGGTATATCGCAGGGTGTATAAGATGGCGAAAAGATAGGGTAGGAAACGTACGGGTCTGTAACTGGCGCCATAGTATTTCATGGTAGCGCGAAGCTCCATGATGTAACGGGGGTATATAGTGCGCTGTAGGCGGTAGGAATTTGTTATATCGTGGAAGTTCAAAAAACGATCTGTCGCGCTCAAAAAGGCCGCGTGGTCTAAGGCGCCATCAGAGGCCTGCGCTCGGCCGGTCATTCCTCGAGCACAGGTATGAGCCGCCTCATTGCCACTCAACCCCGCATGCGCGGGCGTCCATATGAGAGCAACGTCTTGCGTGGGAGGATGTTTCTTAAGAATTGAAAGGGCAGTTGATGAGATGCGACCTGCGCTGAAGTTGCGTATGGAAGTTTTGGAGTCACTTACAATCATAGTGATATTGGGGATGGATAGACCTAAAGCGATGGCAGCCTCCTCTGCCTCCTCCGAAGAGTTGACAGTGACGGATGCCGTTGTGAGCGCCTTGCCGTTATAGTCGACAGCAGAGAGGGCATAGGATGAAGAGCATTGTGAACTCGAAGGACTCGATGCGTCTACAGATTGTGCGGGTTTGGTGGAAACCTCGATGTTCGCCGGTTTGCTCCACGTTGGTGGTCGACTTCTCAGCTGCTTCATCGATGTCGAAGGCGTAGCTTTTATGTTCTTCAAGGTCGTCGACATTCCAAGGTTAGCGTTTGGTGTGCTGTCACTGGCGTCTGTCGCTAACGTGGCAGAGGAAATCAAAGCAGTGCTTTCTGTAGTGCCTCTTGTAACGGGTACCTGGTCGTCCGGCGTTTAGCGCTTCTTGGACGCAAATGATGCGCTGCAGTTATGTCGAGTTTCGATACTGCCTACTAGTGAAGAAAAATAACTGGACGTTTCCGTGGAACTCCCATTTGGGTGGAGACACGCCATAGACGAAACCCGGAGCGGCCGCGTTTCGCAAGCGCTCCGGCAAAACTCCTGTTTCTGACTGTTTAAGTCATTCAATGGCAACTTGAACTAACGTGAAGCTTTATACGGAATCGACCGCATCATCTGAAGTGATTTCAAGTGAGTGCTTTGCAGTTCGCATCCACGAAGATCGACTTTTTGGCAGCGTTCGACTACCTCGGTGGGCCTACCGGCTAGGCCTACCAACATGGTCTTTTACGAAACAGAGGGAGAGGAGCTTCCCTCCGCCGAAGCTCTCGACGATGATGAAGGCAGCTGGCGTCAAGTGTATGCCAGGGCCAGAAAGCCCGCTTCATCCCCGAAGAAATGGACGCCTGCCATCAACACTTCGCAAGAAGAGTCACAGAAAGCTCTCCCATCGACTCGTCGCACTGCCCCAAGACCTCCTCCACTTCCAGCGGACGACTAAAAAATAGCTCTGCGAATACGTGGAGGCTCAGCTGTGCTGACACTTTACTTCCGAAGCTCATACATTCCGTCCTAAAAGCGGCAGCGCTCACAAGCTCTCTACATGACCAATACCACATCAACTCTGCAAGCAACATTCTGCTCATAAGCACACCGGACTCGGCACGCACCGAAGCATACCACGGTATCAAATCCATCAAGATGGACGAGCGCAGCTTTGAAGTTGTCCCCCACATTACCGATCCATCGAATACCTGCCGAGGGGTCATCTGTAATATTCCTTTGGAACACACATCTGAAATCATCTTGTCAAGTCTACTGGACTATGACAGACTAGGCCTCATCCTGACCGGACGTCGCATGGGTTCCACAACGTCCCTTTTGGTCACCTTCAGAGGTACGCGCGTGCCTTTCTACATAAGTTATCAGGGTGCCATCACCAGATGCGTACCCTATCGTCATAAGACGAAAGCTGTAATCTCTGCCGCAAGCTTGGCCACAGACCAGACGTATGCCCAGGAGCCCCTCAGCCTTTATGTCCAATGTGTGGCATTCCGAACCCACTCCTTGATCAGGAATGTGAACCTAAGTGTGTGGTGTGCAACAGTGACCACCTCACAGGCTCGCCCCAGTGCCCACAGCTCTACAAGCCCAAACCAGAGCACGCACCCTCAACTTTCCAGCAAGATGCAGCTCCATTCCTCGACCCCAGCCCATCTTTCAAGAACGCCCTTGAGGACGCTCACCCAGTATTACAAGAAAGCAAAGCCGAAAAAGTTGCAGCCGCAGCCGAAGCCGTAACAAAAGCATTCATCAAGACCCCAGCCCTCGGACTGGCCCTGGACACGAGGTGAGCTGGGCTGATGTAGCCTCCCTTGGAAGCTCCATTCAAAAGCAGCTCAAACTATTGCAGGATGAGATGGCTAAATTGAGGACAGAAAATGCAAAACTACGCCTAGACCTTCAGTCCTTCAAACAACCTCCACACACCTCCCCACCTCATCTTTCACCTCTACACCTATCTCACCAGCACCAGCTCCTCCCTCAACCACCCCTATAGCTATGCACCCCGCTCAAACACCTGCGCAGAAATGAAAAGTCTCGACTCCCACGTTGTCATTCGATGAGCGAGTAGAACAAGTCGAAGCGAAACTAGAGAAGGTTGACAAAGAGAAAGAAAAAGTAACCAAACTTGAGAAAAAACTAGATAATTTTATTACCTTCTCTACAGCTTCCTTGCAGAAGCTACATGAGTCTGTGGCCTCGATACAACAAGTCATATTACCGATGCAACAAACCCTAGATAGAGTCACGCAGTGGATCGACGCGGTCTACGCTAATCATCCAGAGCTTGCCCTACCTAAGCCAAATCAACCTAGCGAAAATGGCTGCTCGTAACCGCACTGAACTTTGCGTATGGCAATGGAACTGTAGGGGGTTTCGCCGAAAAAAGGCAAACCTCCTGCAGTACATCAAATCACAAACTACCCCTCCCCCAAACATTGCGTTACAAGAAACAAATGGAGTAGTGCAGCTGCCAGGTTATAGAACGCATCAAAACCCGGCTGATACTAAACCAAACACTGCTGTCTTAATTCAGAAGTACCTTACAGTTACCAATTCAAAATTTGCTGACATCGACATTGAGCACGACTTTCTCCAAATACTACCTGATAAACTTAACTCACCATTGTTATACATTCTCAACGTATATAGTAGACCGCAAGAGCAAAGGCACCGCTTCGATTCCCTATTTTCCCGAGCTACATCCTCGGCAGGCCAACACACCCTCCTCATAGTGGGGCATTTCAACGCCTCCCACTCAGCGTGGGCTTACACCGTATCTACACCGAAAGGTAGAGCCCTCTGGTCCCATATTCAGGCACATCGTTTTACACTGCACAACGACCTGGTGGAGCCTACTCGTTTGGGGAACAGTGTGAACAAATATACATCGCCCAATCTTACCCTCACTCACAATACCCCCACAATGGTTTGAACTAACACCCAAACTAATCTTGGTAGTGATCATTAGATTACTAGCATTACTTTACAACTAAAACACAGGCCCATTGCACCGAAGCCACTGATGCTCACAGAATAGGACAAATTTAGAGAGACCCGCAACAGCACCGCTCCCTCACGTATTGCAGACCTTACCGAGTGGACTCAACAGCTTCAAAAAGATGTTGAAATTCACACGAAAACTCTACCCCCGACACCCCGATAACTACTCTCGACTCCAAGCTTCTCCATATATTAGAAGCAAAACAGTCACTTCTGCGATGGTGGAAACACCAGCGCCACAACAGGAAACTCCGCATTAGGATAGCGAAGATAGACCAACAAATCGAGAGATACACGACTCAATTGGCGGCACAACAATGGGGTCAGCTTTGTGAAGGAATGCATGACCACCTCAGTAATAAACAAACGTGGCAACTTCTTAGACATCTACTAGACCCCAGCACTTCTCGCGCACGACACTCTCACGCTATCACTAAACTGTTACACAAGCACAGTGGTCATTTAGGACAGCTCTTCGATAACCTCCGCACATTGCATTTACCTCAATTACGTAAGGATTCTATACCATCTCACACAGGGAAACCTAATGAGTCATTAGATGCGCCGATAATGGAAGCGGATGTTAGGCACGCCCTCGCAGCACTCCGTACCACGTCGGCTTCAGGCCCCGACCGCGTTAACAACAAATTACTTAGAAATCTTGACCCTAATTCTATTAAAGCTTTGACTGAGTACTTTAACGACTGTTTTGACACGGGCATCCTTCCACCTTCGTGGAAAGAAGCCAGAGTCATATTTTTACTTAAACCGAACAAAGCTTCCTTAGTAGAAAATCTGAGGCCCATTTCCTTAACATCGTGTCTCGGAAAGACTATGGAGCATGTTGTGCTTGCACGCCTCCAGAGACAAGTGGAGGATAATGGACTACTGCCTCCAGAAATGATTGGTTTTAGGCCCTCACTTTCCGCGCAAGATGCGATGCTTCGCCTTCAACACGTCATCATAACTACTAACCAGAGCGAGGATACTCAGGCAATCCTTTGTCTGGACATACATGGAGCATTCAATAACGTAGCCCACTCAGCTATATATGCTGGCCTTACCTGCATTTATTGTGGCTCTAAAATCTACTCTTACATCAAAAGCTTCCTCACAGACCGCACAGCTACATTAACATTAGGACCAGAACATTCCTCACCCTATACACTAGGTAACTTCGGAACACGTCAAGGGTCAGTGCTCTCTCCAATCCTTTTTAACCTGGCTATGCTACCTATACCCAACGCTCTTCAACGTATCCCTGACTTGAACTTCTCCATCTATGCCGCTGATATCACCTTATGGGTGAAAGGAGGCTCAGACGGACACATTCAAGACAACCTACAAACAGCTGTAGATACAATAACAGCACTAACATCTCAGATGAATCTCTATTGTACCCCAACTAAATCAGAGTTACTCCTACCAACTCATCGTCGGAACAAACACGTTACAATGATCGAAGTTCACATAAATGGGTCGTTCATTCCTAGAGTATCACGCATTCGTGTGCTAGGTTTATTTATCCAAAACAAGCGACTTAATACGTACACACTCGAAGCTTTGCGCAATACCATTGAAAACACCCTAAGAATGATAGGAAGACTCTCAGGGAAAAATGGAGCGCTCCGAGAGTCAGAGTTACTTCGTGTAATACAAGCTTTTGTGATTAGTAAAATCCCATATACCCTTCCTTACCTTCACCTTAAGTTCGCGGAGGAGGAATCGGTCAACACCCTCCTCCGCAGAGTTTACAAATACGCGCTAGGCATTGCAATCAATACCTCTAATGCACTACTCCACCAGACAGGAGTCATAAATACCCTATGCGAAATCCGTGAAGCCCATTTAACAGCTCAATACGCAAGGCTCGCGACCACTAGCGCAGGTCGCCACATTTTATCGTCTACCCGAATTAACTTCACCTCACTCACCAATGCTAAATACAACATTCCCCAAAACATACACAAACGATTACTCATACCGCCCCTTCCTAAAAACATGCATCCAACATATACTAAGGGCCGAATCCAAAGAGCAAAAGCCCTTCAGAAAAAAATGCATGGAGCCAATGACGTGCTCTATGTAGATGCGGCAGAATACCCATCCTCCTCATCCTATGCCCTCTCTGCTGTCGACTATAACGGCAAGGCGCTCACAACGCCATCCGTCACTGTCAACTCTTCGGAGGAAGCAGAGGGGGCTGCCATCGCTTTAGGTCTATCCATCCCCAATATCACTATAATTGTAAGTGACTCCAAAACTGCCATACGCAACTTCAGCGCAGGTCGCATCTCATCAACTGCCCTTTCAATTCTTAAGAAACATCCTCCCACGCAAGACGTTGCTCTCATATGGACGCCCGCGCATGCGGGGTTGACTGGCAATGAGGTGGCTCATACCTGTGCTCGAGGAATAACCGGCCGAGCACAGGCCTCTGATGGCGCCTAAGACCACGCGGTCTTTTTCAGCGCGAGAGATCGTCTTTTGATCTTCCACGATATAACAAATTACTACCGCCTACAGCGCACTATATACCCCCGTTACATCATGGAGCTTCGCGCTACCATGAAATACTATGGCGCCAGTTACAGACCCGTACGTTTCCTACCTCATCTTTTCGCCATCTTATACACCCTGCGATATACCCCTCCCCTTTGTGCGTTTTCTGTCAACAAAGAGCTAACCTAGACCATATCATGTGGGGGTGTACTCGAAACCCACCACCCAATTCTCTACACATTAATAGTATGGAGCAGTGGGAGGCTGCTACGTGCAGCTCGGCGCCCGAGGTCCAGGACCAGATTTTGGATTGGGCCAAGAGGGTAGCGGAGCCCTACGCTGGGTAGGCTCCTCAGACACTCCACCACCGCACCTTTCCCTCTTGGGATGAATAAAGTTTTTCTCCTCCTCCTCCCATTTGGGTGTTCATGTTGCGTCTGAGTGGGCTGTTTATCTGTAGTTGCCCCGTCTGGCGTACTTGCCGGCTTGACGCGAGTAGCGTTTTCCGACTGTGCGTCTACGAATTCATCAGTCAGGCTCTCTTCATCCCGGTGGTCTTGTGTCTTGACTCGGGTCGTTTTTTTTGGAGAAAGCAGTACTTCATAGGTTCTAGATTGCTTGACCACACTTGAGGAGCTTGAAGTGGATTCTTTAATTGTTGGGAAGTCTTAGACACTCGGTGACAGCGTCTTCTGAGCTGCGTCTGCGTATTATCTGCGCTTGAAGCATTCTTTGGTCGGGTGATAACCTCCACGCCTTCTGCAGGCTTCAGTGCACTCTTTCACAGCGTGTCCGTATGCGCTGCACCTATGACAAAAAGGTGTTGCACATGCCACGGCAATGTGGCCTTCATTGTGGCAACGTGCAAAGACGTGACGCATGCCACGGTACGCCAACATAACGCGGTGTCCATGGATTGAAATAAAGTTCGGTGCAGGCTTTGCCATTTCCATCTTCACCACTCGTGTACCGGTAAATGTAGACTGACGTCGTTGCAGAGTAACAAACGTTATACTACGTACTTTGGTGAAAAGCTGCAAAGAAGAGACGACCGCGTCGTCGGGTACGTACGGCGGCAACTTGTACACACTCACGAACACACTTGATGGGCCGATGACTTCCGCTTGAACTTTTTTCTTCTGTGGACAAAACCTCCATTCATCATGAGCCTGGTGGCTTGTTCCGCGGACCTCGCTCCTACAAAGAACTTCAAAGCGCCGAGGTATTGCAGGAACAACAACCCTACGCTACCGGTCGTCTCTTCGGGACACTCGATGATCTCACCACCGTGCCGTCGTAGCAAAGCGTTGGAAACACCTTCATGAGGAGACCGCCAGGGGGCTCGAAGTAGTGCAGACGCGCTCGCTTCGCGCTCTGGATTCTCATGCGTTTTAGTGGTGTTTTCCGTCTGCAACCACTCGAAAACGTTACTATCAGCTTCAAGAAGTTCCGAGAAACGCCTGGGCACCACTCAAGAGGATTTCTTGCCACTTGGAGGTGCCGAAGGACTTCAGAAAGCTCGTCACCCCTAGGACGCTCACCAAACGCTGACCTGGGGAACCGCCGGCAGCTGCACCGACGCTGGGGACGCCCGCGTCGGAGCTTCATCCAGCTATGGCTCTCAACGCGGCGACCGACCAACAATACCACCTCCTTGACCAGGATGGTACAGCAGACGACCAAATGGATCAACTCCAGGGCGACCACGATACGGTGAGCCGAGACGCTATCGGCGCTCAATCGCATGCAGAAGAGGACGCTAGCTGGCAGGCAGCGAAATCCACCAAAAACGCAAGCAAGAGGCACTGGAGCGGAGGCGCGGCAGCGCAGGGCTCCAGGACCAAGTTAAGACAGGCACGCCAACATTCAAGAAATTGCCAAAGCTACCACCGTTGCCGAAGGACGATTGCAAGATCGTCATTTGTCCAAACCAGGGCCTCCCGCTGAGAAACATTCTGACTCCTACGCTTGCGCAAGCAATCATCGAGGCATGCCAAGCTGGCATCAGAGATGACCATTTCATCCTTAGAATCAACCCAGGATCAAACATAGCGATTCTGTCGACCAAATATGAGGAAGTGGCGGACAAAGTGCGTCTGATACGCGCCCTTGTGCTTAACGGCAGGGCTCACGCTGTCCGTGCCTACGCCGCAAATGGAGACGATACTCTGAGAGGGGTGATTCACGGCGTACCAATGAACACCTCAACCGAAAATCTCATGGCGCACCTACGTGTCAGAACGCACGGTGTGGAGATCATCACTGCCAGAATGATAGGCACAACGAAAAGCGCAGCCATTACATTTTTCGGTCTAACGCTACCTCGTACCGTCTACTATTACGGGGGTGAACTCCGCTGCTACCCCTTCCGACCTACGATTCAAGTCTGCAAGGTCTGCCGAGAAAAAGGACACCGCGCGGACGTTTGCCCGCATCCGGATCGCCCCATTTGCCGGCTGTGCGGACTGACTAATCCAACGGATGGACATCCGTGTTCTATTAGTTGCGCCTCGTGCGGGGAGGCTCACCCCACAGGAGATCCAACTTGCAAAAAAAGACTTAAGCCGCCGAAGCCTAAACAGCCGCAAGTACAAGCAGGCTACAGTGATAAGCTAGCAACGACCCACCGAAGACCAAGAATCTCCGCTGGTTCTCCTCCGAAGAGGAAGAAAACGCCTACAAGTCAGCCGATGACAAGCACAGTTCCCGGTCGCATTCACGGTCCCCTGGCAGAAAGCCGCACTCGCCATCCAAGAAGAGCGCGCCAGCACCGACTTAGCAGAACCTCCACCGCGATCCTCCAGGAGGGGGAGCCAAAGGCAACGGCGGGGATCAAGGATGCACCCAACAGGCATCATCACTTCCGGTAAGCTGGGCGGAAGCCGTGGCTCCCAAGTCTGCATGTACTCCCCCCATCACACAAAACGTACACTATCAAGCAGTAATCACTGAAAACAAACAGCTTAAGCAACGCCTTGACAAATACGAGAACAAAATAATGTGGCTCGAAAAACAGCTGGCCCAATTAATGGGAGCCACCCCGAAAACTACAGTCCAGGCCTCTCAAAATCTAACTAGCCACCCAAGCGAAAAGCTACGGGACAATGGGCACATCCAACCGCAATCGACACCACCACGAGATCCTGTAGCCAATATAGGAACAGAACAAACAGCGACAAACCTCACTTTACAATAACAACTGCAGCTAATGCAACAGCACATACTGCAGCAAACAGAAGCCCAAATGAAACAGTTCTTTGTCGAATTTCAAGACCTGAAGCGATACGTTCATGAAAGCCTCAACAAAGAAACGAAGCGTCGACGTAAGCAGAGCCAACCGCGGTCCCAGGAGTCCGACGCCAAAAGCATGCTTACCTCGGACGCTGAAAGCACACCCACCTCCTCGCATCATGGCAATTAACCGACGCATACAAACGAGAATCTCACTGTATGGTCCTGGAACTGTCGTTCCCTGCACAACAAGCACGCTACACTCACTCTATACATAAAGGCGTCGCTGGTTCCTCCTGACGTAATCTGCTTGCAAGAGGTGGGAGCCAGGCCTAAAACAGTTTCTGGCTACAAACTGTACATGGATCCAAATACACCTAAGATTGCGACACTCGTCCGGAAAGAATTGGCAGCTACATGCATAACGGCACCGAACGAAGAGACGCAACACTTTATCGTAACGCTCTGGCCAGCGAAGAAAGGACGCCCGAGGCAGGTTACATGTAACATATACAGTCCCCCACAAGACAGAAAAGCAGAATTCAGCAGTATCTTCCACTATTTGAACAACAAGCTTCAACCACGCGACCGCTTGATCATCACTGGGGACTTCAACGCTTGGCACACCACATGGGGTTATAGCGCAGACAGACCCAAAGGTACGCGACTTTTAGAAGCGATACAGCGCTACGACTACACACTCCTCACGACACCGGGCATACCGACTCGTATAGGAAACAGTGTCAACAGGGACACCACTCCCGACGTTACCGTAACCAACAATGCCGCGACCATGCGCTGGAGTGTGCTGGACGACAATCTGGGCAGCGATCACAATATTGTGCAAATAACATATGAAACAGCTCGACTGCGACGTCCGCTCGGAAACGCCAGACTGACTAACTGGACTAAATATAGAGAGCAACACGAAATAGACGGGCCCAAGCCAACAACTATAGCCCAATGGACACCGTACATTAAGGGTCTCTATGACAAGAACACCAAGATATATCAAACAACTACCGACGTACCTGCCATTGACACCCACTTGACACATCTTTGGGAAGCTCGTCGAGGCCTCACGAAATGGTGGCGCCGACAAAAGCTAAATAAGAAACTCAGACTCCGTATAGCGAAAATCACGGAGGAAGTAAACGCATACTCAAAGGAACTTTACAACAACAACTGGCGCACCTTCTGCGATTCCTTAAAAGGCACATTAAGCACGAAAAATACGTGGAACATCCTACGGAGTCTTTTGGATCCCTCTGCAACAAGAACCGAAACAAACGCTACCCTTCAACGGCTAGCTGGGGAATTTCAAGGTGATCCGGATCAGTTAATAGAAGAGCTGAAACAACGCTACACAGGAGAACGCAAGCGAAACGTTAGCCCAACACCCAGTCAAGAATACAATGGAGAACCCAACACTGAGCTCGACGCCCCCATAACCTTTGCGGAGGTTTATGCAGCGGCTCAAAGCTTCAAAAGAAATACAGCGCCCGGATTGGATGGCATTACAAATGCCATGGTACGGAACCTCAGCGATGAAGCATTACAAGCCATCACAGACCACTTTAATCAGGAAGTCTGGACACCGAGTGGAAAGATACCTGCAGAATGGACACTGGCACAGGTTGTACTCATACCTAAACCAGGCAAACGGCGAAGCCTTGATCAGCTACGACCAATTTCTTTAACGTCATGCATTGGCAAGCTCTTCGAAAAAGTTATACTCACTCGCCTTGAGCAATACACAGAAGAACGGGGGCTTCTACCAACATCTATGTACGGATTTAGGCGAGGAGTGTCTACCCAGGATATCTTCTTACTGCTCAAAGAGGAAGTGCTTAACCCAGCGCCAGGTAGTCTCAACAATCTACTCGTTGCACTCGACATCGAAAAAGCATTTGATAATATTGCGCACTCTACCATACTAGACGGTCTTGCAGCCATAGGATGCGGACAACGCATATTCAACTATGCCTCTGATTTTCTTGGAAATCGCAAGGCGCAGATTGGCATAGCTGGTACCAAATCATCACCATACGACCTCCCACTGAAAGGCACACCTCAGGGCTCCATCTTGTCTTCATTTTTATTCAATATCGGCCTCCGGAAACTAGTCCTCCAGCTGGAGACTGTACCAAACCTGGGCTGTGCCTTTTACGCGGACGATATTACGCTATGGGCAACAAAGGGCTCCTATGGAGAACGACAAGATGTACTGCAAACCGCTATAGACATGATTCAAGGCTACCTCACTGCTGCAGGCATGTCGTGCGCACCTAGCAAATCGGAATATTTGCAAATAAGACCCCCACGCACTCGGTCCAACCGTGCACCCGCGCTGCAGCTAGAAATTGCCGGACAGATCATCAACAGGACCCCAGTAGCTCGAATATTAGGCATGCACGTGCAAGAAAACAACAGCGTAAAGACTGCAATAGGCAAACTCAAACACACCGTAAAGAGTATTGCATCCCTTATAGCTAGAATTCCGCGAAGTAATGATAGGATGACAGAGGCCGACACGGTACGCCTTGTACAGGCCTTCGTTCTCAGCCGAGTCACGTTCGCTCTTCCCTTTCAATCAACACGCAAGCCCGAAATAGAGCAGATTGACAGACTCATCAGAATTGCGTACAAAGCAGCATTGTGACTTCCGAACAGCACAAGCACAGAAAAACTCATGGGACTCGGCATGCATAATACGTATGAAGAATTGGCCGCCGCCACGCTAATCGCACAGAGAGAACGACTCACCACTACGCTCCAGGGAAGAACACTGCTACAGAGGCTGGGATACCCTCTCACTCCTCAATACTGTGGCGATGAGACAGTCATTGTACCCAAGCAAATACGTGATCAAATAATCGTGGAACCAGTTCCAAAAAACATGCACCCGCTCTACAACAAAAAGCGCCGTCAAGCGCGCGCACGAAAACTCCTCCAGAAAAGTAGCGATCCAGACGCTTACTTTACCGACGTCAGTCTTTATCCCGCGCCACCACAAGGCTCCAGAAAACAAGCATATGCATTGGCAGTGACTAACCAAAGCAAAGTCGTGGCCTGCGCGTCCCTACGCACCAGATCAAGTGCCACTCTCGGCTTCTCTGATTGCCAAGGCTATGGCTGCTGCCTCGCAGAGGCAGCAGCCATAGCCTTGGCAATCAGAGAAGCCGAAAGAAGGGGGCGCTCAGCGTATATTTTGACAGACTCACAAGCTGCATGTCGCTTATACCTTAGAGGCACACTTCCAAGGTGCGTCACTGATATTTTGGGGTCCATGTTGATGGAGGCACATGGCGTCACTTGGTGCCCAGGGCATGACGGCCTGGGGGGGAACGAGGAGGCAAACTGCGTAGCTCGCGGACTTACTGGCCGAGACGCATGACTCTCCTCAGGACACCTCACAGGGCATCATGAAGAGCAAAGTGTAACAAGCAGGCAGATATTGGAAAACCAACGCCTTACAAGACGCACGTACGCCCCTCCACATCCGAACTTAAGCAGCCAACAAGCCCGGGATTGGCGCCGCCTCCAAACGAACACATACCCCCACATATCAAAACTACACGCAATTTTTCCACAGATATACACAACAGGGGTATGCCCATGGTGTAGTAACCACACAGCCACACTTACACACATAACCTACCAATGTACCGAGCGGCCAGCCAATGCAGTATCTAGGTTGGTGCGCTCACTACAAACACTCACAACGTGGTCTTGGGAGGCACGGCTTTCCGAGCTGGCACTGGGGAGCCAACTGGTGACCCTAGACCAGGCCCGGCGAGCCGCTGTAGCTAGTGGGGCTCTACAAGAGGGCTCCACCCGGGATTAGTCACGTAATTTTAATTCTTCAATAAAGTTTATTTTCTCTCTCGATGATCTCATCGACGGAGGCCGCGCCTTAAGGAACGGTAAAAGTGAAACAATGTTCTTTTGGCGGGGTGGATACTGGCCTCGACACTATCCTCCTAGTGGTCCCAGGGGTCGGCGGGTTCTTCTCGGCCAAAGCCCCGGGAAACCTCAATGCGGCTGAGACGCCGAAGGGATGCCGCCGAAACACTGGACGCACGCGTTGGCGGGAGCCGCACTCACACTATTAAAGACGAACGCTGACGGAGAAGGAGCGTTTTCCTCGCACGCCTAATCAGTGCAACATGGTAAATTTTTAGGGTCAGATAGTACTCAACGTGCGTTCTTGTGGTACTGTTTTTTAGGGGCAAAAAGTGAAGTTTATTGTACACTTAACTTGTACGTACACAAATGAAACATCAAAAACAAGTAAAGACAGTGTATACATCTTACAAATGAGCACCAAAATCTAATTGATCACTGAGTATCCAAATGTTACAAGTGAAAGGAAAATTATAAAGAATCAAGTTAATCACATTTAACAGGATAACACTTATGCATGCGTACTAGAGCGGGTGCATGGCTAGTACGGGACAACTGGAAACCTCAGCTGTCCCTCTCTTACTTTGAATAAACGTTTGTGCCATCGTTGAAGGAAGGACTCTTCGCCGTGCGTTTCCAGCTGCTGATCTAGGTAATTCCACACAAGGAGGACGACGCTAGGGGGCCAGTCGAAGCAAACGTGCTTCGCATGAGTTCCCGCCTCGACGCCTCATCTCACCCGAAAAACCCCATCGCCGCCACCTATGAAGTACTGGACCGTCTTCTACTAATCAATTGCAGTCGGTGGATAACCGGTTTTAGATGCGGAGCATCTAATACTCGAGGCTTGTAGTGCGGCGCCGTCCGCAAGCTTCCTCCTCCTTCTTCCACCATCTGTGCATCCCTTCCTCCTCTACACACCGCGTGTGCTTCACTCCTCCACCATCTGTGCACCCTTCCTCCTCTACACACCGCGTGCGCTTCTCCTCTTCACGAACATTCGCTAGCTGTATAATGTAGCGCGCATGCGCCGTCACGCTTCGAGAACATCGGCAGCTGACGCGCGCGCATGCGCCGTCGCGCTTCGAGAACATCGGCAGCTGACGCGCGCGCATGCGCCGTTGCGCTTCTCCCCCTTCTCGAACATTCGACAGCTGACAGTGCATGCGCCGTCGCGCTGTATATATACTCAAGGTTGGTGCTCGCTCGCTCAGTTGCCGCTCGTCGGTTGGTTTGTACGGCGCGTCGACGTCCGAGGTCGCAATGATCGACGTCCCTTCGACCAGCGCCGGCCAAAGTGTTGGCGGAACCGCTCAAAGTTCGTCGGAATAAATAAACACCACCCTTTCGCATACGTGTCGTACGTGTTCACTCATTTAACACCCCTCCTACAACCACGTTAACCAATTTAGCCAGCGACCCAAGTAAGTCGCAATTTAACATCCCATTTCACAACCACGTTTACCAATTTAGCCATCGACACAAGTAAGTCGCACTTTAACACCCCTTTAACCAATTATATGCTCCGCATCCTCCTCAGTGTTCCCCCGAGGGAAGCTGCGGGCAATTTTTTTTAACCGTAAGTTCATATTTCCTGAAAGTCTGCTTGTTTGAAGATCCAAGGCGAAGAACGCTGCTCTAAGCCTAAGCGGCGTCGGGCCAACTCGCGTTTCCGTGCAACGCGCGAGAATGGCCGACAACGACGCTGCTGCGTCAACCGGAGCCACGACATCGATCGAAGAAAAAAACTCAAGGCCGAGAAAATGCTACCAGCGTCTCGCAAAAGAAGCCTTTTGCCAACGGGGGATGGTTCACTGCAACGCACCGCAACTCAAGGCTGATCGCCGTTCCGGATACCGGGGCCGAAGCGGTACACAAATGAGCGTCGAGCCAACCTAAACAGAAAGGGAATCTTCTTCGAAAAGAGAAACTGCCTCCACTGCCGAAAACCGACTTCAAGGTCATTATTAGACCGAGGGATGGGCTCAACATTAGTCAATTAAGCACGCATCAGATGGCGTGCGCTATAACTATAGCATGTGGTAACCCAGACATCTGCAACGAAGGCAACCTGCTTATATGGCTGCGCAATGGATCCAACATCGCCATAATCAGCACGCCAAGCATGGAGACCGCCAACATTGTGCAGAGCCTTCGAAGTCTGCGTTTTGGTGCAAAAGACTATGCAGTGATGGCTTACGTAGCCGCGCCGGACAACTCGTGCAAGGGTGTGATTCACGGATTGGACGCCGGGACCACGCCAACCGAATTACTAGCCCATCTTCGGGTGCGTACCCAAGGAGTGAAAATACTTTATGCAAGAATGTTTGGAAAATCCCAAAGTGCCGTCATTACCTTCGAGGGCAAGATCGTCGCGCGCTATGTTTACTACTACGTTGGTGAGACACGTTGCTACCTATATCAATCATCGCGGCAAGTTTGCTATATATGCTTCAAGCCTGGGCATAGGACAGATGTATGCCCAAGACCAGACCCTGTTGTCTGCTCAAATTGCACCGAGCCAGTCGCAGAGGATGGACACATCTGTGAGCCCCGGTGCGCACTATGCAAGGAAGCGCACCCTACGCGGGCAAAGGAGTGCAAGGAACGCCTCAGGAGACCGAGAAGCCCACGACCAAGAACAAAAGAGCGGACGGCAGCCGGAGCCCAAGGTGCCGATGGACGAGGCCGGGCCCGGAAACCCTGGTTCAGCAGAGATGGAAGTTCACCATCCAGGTCCCGATCAGCATCAAAACCACGATCCTGATCGAGATCGGCGTCCAGGACCCTCCAAGCTCCAGAAAACAAGCAAAATCAGCAGAAGAAACCCGTCATCAGGAAGGAAGACGACGGTATGGTGAGCAGGAAACGCCTTTCTTCTCTGCCTCTCCCACTGCTCCAAACAACACGAATACACAAACAGTAATGGTCGGTAAGAATGGCAGTGCGCCACCTAACGACGAAGTAAAAGATTTAAGGCAGACTATTCAGACACTCAGGGCAGAAAACGCCGAACTCCGGCAGAAACTAAACGATCTCTTAGATGAACTGAAGGTCCTGAGAACAGGACAGAACAATGCTAACCCCCAATCAGACTTAACGCAGACAGCCACCGTAGGGCACCAGAAATTCACAACTACCATGGCTGCCATAAAAATGCCCTAGGAAATCTTGGCAACCTCATCTCTAACATCCAAGATGAGGCGCGCAAGGATAGAGAACGTCTGGTGCAACTCATGGCCATGAAATCCAGAGGCAAACCCTACGCTCGGCCATCACCTGAGTATGGCGAGCAGCCTTAAATGCTCGGTCAAGTTGGAAGCCCTCGAAATATGGCAGTGGAACTGTCGTGGAATCCGTCGAAAGCAAGGTCTTCTGAATCAATACATCAATAAATGCACAACTCCACCAGACATCATCGCCCTCCAGGAAACCGGCTGCTCACCGAAACTCACTGACTTTTCGGTTTATGAGGGTCTTGGCCAAAGTAAGGTCACTGCTTTGGTTGCCAAAGTGGTCACCGCAATTAGACATGTCATCGATGCAACAGACATTGACCACGTTCTCATTGAAATCATAACGAAACAAAGAACCGACAAAAGCATATTTCTCCTCAATATCTACAGCCCACCAAGCCAGCGGAAAACCAACTTAAGCTCCATTCTGCGCAAGGCAGAACAAGCAGCAGGCAAAAAGGGTCTTGTCATCCTTGGAGACTTTAATGCGTGGCACAAGAGATGGGGATATGTCAAGGAAACTCAGAAAGACAGGGATTTGGCCAGAGAAGCTGATCGCAGAAGGCTAAGCCTCATTACAGACCACACTCAACCAACGCGAGTGGGGAATAGTATCAACCGAGATACGTGCCCGGACTTGGCGTTCGTTAAAGGTGTCAGGAAGGCTCGATGGGAAAACGGCGGGGAAACGCTTGGCAGTGACCACTGCATTTTGCGTATCCAGATAGAAACTCTCCCGGTTAAGAAACGACATGGCCTGGCTCGACTTACAGAGGGGAAGGTTTTAGAAAAACTAGGCCAGGTTTTGAGGATAAAGAAATTGCGGACATTGAGAATTGGGTCTCGGGAATCAAGGCATACTAGAAACGATTAACCCGAGAAGTTACCCTATATACAAACACGCCCGAGGTGGACAAGCATCTCCTACACCTCTGGGACGCCTGCCGGGGCCTATTAAGAAGATGGAAGTGGCAGAAACACAGCAGCAAACTGAGACTTAGGATCGCCGCAGTCACCAGGGAAGCCGAAGAGTATGCGACGGAGCTGTCAAGGCGCAACTGGGAGCAAAAATGCAACGAGCTACAAGGTACACCAGGTTGGAAAAGGACATGGGACTTGCTGAGAGCCCTCATAGACCCAACCACGACCAAGACTGAAACTTGTAAGACGACTCAAAACATTGCACACCAATTCAAAGACACAGACCGAGAACTGCTAGAACACATAAAGCTGCGCTATATTGGCGATACAACGAATACTGACTGCAACCTGGCATACACTGCTGTAGGTAATCTTGCTCTGGACGATCCCATTACCACAGAAGAAGTTCGACATGCTATGCTGTCAGCAACAAAGAACACTACGCCAGGAAAGGATGGCATCAGCAACGCTATGATACGGAACCTCGATGACAAATCTATCACAAAGTTTACAGAATTCATCAACAAACTTTGGGAAAAGAGTACCGTTTCAACGACTGGAAACATGCGGAAATAATAATGATTCCAAAGTCTGGAAAAGCTCCAAGCTTGGAAAATTTAGGACCCATTTCGTTGACTTCATGTTTGGGAAAAGTATACGAGAGAATCGTGCTTCAGAGGCTGGAGACCTACCTGGAAGACAACGAACTCATGCCGCACACCATGTATGGCTTCCGAAAATTCCTCTCAACACAGGACGTCCTCCTACAAATCAAGGAGGAGATGCTTACCGATGTCCCAAAATATAACGAAAACGTACTACTTGCACTGGATCTTAAGGCTGCTTTCGACAATGTCAGTCATAAGGTTGTGCTAGAGGGGCTTAGCAAATTAGGCTGTGGAAAGTGGATACACAACTACATCAAAGCTCTTCTCAGTAACAGAACCGCCACAATTGGTAGAGGAGGCATTCGCACTGATACGCTTGATACGCCCACAAAAGGAACACCCCACGGTTCTGTGATATCGCCGATGATGTTCAACATCGTTATGATCGGCTTAGCTCGGAAGTTCAAAAACATTGAAGGACTCAGACATGCCATCTACGCAGACTATGTTACAATCTGGGTGACAAGAGCATCTCTAGGTCAAAAACAAGATCTTCTGCAACGTGCAGCTGATACAGTTCACGACTAGGTGCGTCAATGTGGCCTCGTCTGCTCTCCGGAGAAATCAGAAGTCCTGAGAGTCTACAGACGAGGATACGATCTGCAAAACTCCATAGACGTCTATATAGGGGGGAAGAAGATTCCAGAAGTGTCCCGAATTAAGATTCTCGGCATGTGGATACAAAGCAACTGTCGTATAGACCACACCATCAGACAGTTGTCAAACACTACAGCGCAAATAATGAGGATGATCACCAGAATCTCTAACAAAAGATGGGGTATGAAGGAGGAGGACACTTGTAGGCTTGTACATGCCATCGTGGTCAGTAGGATTGTATACAGTGTCCCCTACCAACACCACTCCTACAGGAAAAAGAACAATTAGAGGCAATCGTCAGAAAAGCCTACAAGTGCGCCCTTGGTCTACCTGTCAGCACCTCGACAGAGAAATTTCTTATACTCGGGATAAACAACACAGTGCAAGAACACGTCAAGGCGCATCTTGTTGCGCAGAAAATGAGATTACTGTTGACTGCTACGGGCAGGCATACGTTGCAGACATTGGGCATGAGGGATGCTTGCGGAGAAATCAATAACATGGCGAGCATACCAAAGGACATTCGCCAGATCATTGAAGTCAGCTCAATACCTCGAAACATGCATCCAGAAATCCATAAGGGTCGAAGAAAAGCCAGATCAGAGGCACAAGAAAAAAATTGCCCGCAGCTTCCCTCGGGGGAACACTGAGGAGGATGCGGACCATATAATTGGTTAACGGGGTGTTAAAGTGCGACTTACTTGGGTCGATGGCTAAATTGGTTAACGTGGTTGTGAAATGGGGTGTTAAATTGCGACTTACTTGGGTCGATGGCTAAATTGGTTAACGTGGTTGTAGGAGGGGGTGTTAAATGAGTGAACACGTACACACGTATGCGAAAGGGCGGCGCTGGTCGAAGGGACGTCGATCATTGTGTTTGTGGATTCGTTGGAATTCATTTCACCGCGACCTTGGACGTCGACGCGCCGTACGAACCAACCGACGAGCGGCAACTGAGCGAGCGAGCGCCGACCTTGAGTATATATACAGCGCGACGGCGCATGCACTGTCAGCTGTTGAATGTTCTCGAAGCGCGACGCCACATGCGCGTCCACTGGAGAATCAGGAGAATTGTAGATGTCGAACGCGGTGTGTAGAGGAGGAAGGGATGCACAGATGGTGGAAGAGTGGGCGACGGCGCGACGGCGCATGCGCGCGCGTCAGCTGTCGAATGTTCGAGAAGCGGTGCGGACGGCGCGGACGGCGCACTACAAGGCGCGAGTATAAGATGCTTCCGCATCTAAAAAATTTCAAGGCGAGAACCGACGTATTGTACGTTGACGCGACCACATACAGAGAGCACTCCGGGACAGTTGTAAGCGTTGTTATCACCAACTTAGGAAAGTAAACAGCGCTTCGATCAGAAGCAACAACATCCTCGAGGCTGAGGAAGTAGCGATCGCTCTCAACATCACACACCAGAGCGAAGAGTCTACTACAGAAATAGTTACTGACTCGCAAGAAGCGTGTTGATGGTACAGCAGTGGACGCATATCCAGTGCTGCCATCCGCATACTCAAGGGAAGAAAAATCAACTTCTCGAGCTGCTCCATTACGTGGACACCAGGCCATGAAACGGTGACAGGGAACCAGCGTGCCGAGGCAATTGCCCGAGAATACGCCGACCGGGGGGCGCACAACGACGAGGAACCAGCCACAGTTACTAGACGCTATGGAGCAATTTTAGAACACCAGAGAGCCCTGAGGAGGATAAACCCCCTCCCGACAAAGACCTCAACAGAGAGCAGTCGGTTGCCTGGAGACAGCTGCAGACTAATACGTACACAAATCTCAGTCTTCTGAGTAAAATCTATCCGGGAATATTCACGAACGAATGCCCGCTATGCAGAGAACACCCCACACTTTACCACGTGACATGGGCCTGCCAACACACACAGGTAGTGCTAAGAAACTGTACACCCACACCGGAGCAGTGGGAGGCTGCGCTGTCTTGCTCTAATCCTGAAGAACAGCTCAAGCTGATCGACAGAGCTTGCAAGATGGCAAAGGCCACAGGGGCCTTGGACTGAGGGCTCCACCTTCACCGGAAAAAAAAAACTATTTGTAATAAAGTTTTGCATTCCATTCACAGCTGTACCGCAAAGGCGAATCAATGAACGTGATAGCAACAAATCTGAAGGTCACGCGCAGAATGGAAACAGATCGAAACGTATCCCGTGTTTCTCTCGCACAAATGACGCACGAAACGTACTCACACGTACAGATGAACGCGAATAAGCGTCTCAGTTGTTATATCGCCCTGTCTGAAAAGCACGCCCTTTTCGCAAACGGAGGATGTGCAATGATTGCAGGGACCTTTTGCGCTGGGTACGTGCGATTCTGCCTACTGCAAGATAAGGGCGCGTGATAGAGCGTACACCTCCTTATTCTCCACGCGGGCCCAAGTACGCGTGAGTGATGAAAGCCACCACAGCCGCCGCACGCTCACTGCGCCATCTTGCTGATAATGCTGAAACACGACAGTTCCTCCCCCCCCCCCCCGAGACGTCCGCTAACAGCGGTAAGTGTAAGTGGTAGATATTATTAGCTTGCCGTTTGAACGTTCACTGAGGTACGCCACGGTGGCTCAGTGGTAACTTAGAAGTTTGGCAGCTGAAGCTAGTTGGTTTGACATGACGATAGTTATAGCGCGAGAACAGAACGACGACACAAATACAAGAAGAACACAAAGGACACCAGCGCTCGTGTCCCTCTTGTCTCTGTGTCGTCGTTCTTTTTTCGCGCTATAACTATCGTCAGTGGTAGCGCCTCGCATTCACGACGCGGAGGTCCCGCGTTCGATTCCGCGCGCCGGAGTCTTTTTTCTGGATTTTTTTTCTCTCTTACGTTTTCATATATATAAATACGTATACATATACACTGTAAGCAAAAACTATCCGAGTTTAGGGTTTTTCCGGCTGATGACCTCTGAAAACTCCCTCGCGTTTAAAATTACTACCTCGCGTAGGAGTAAAAGATGGTACATGACATTGTTTTACCACCACCTCTCAGGCAAGTAGTAAAAGGATGTCAAAATCCAGTTTTACCACTTAGGGAGTTTTCTATCACGTGATTTTTAACCTGCGTTTCAGAGTTTATTACCACGTGACTGCAAGATGCAGCTGCTTCGGCGGCTTTTGCCCCATACCCCCCTTGTGACGCTCTCAGTGAATACTGAAGGTACGCGAAGCCCACAGATGTGTTTTTTGTTTTGTTTTTTTTTGCATCGCCGTGCCTCTGGACTGACTTCGAGTCAGCGCACTTTTACTCGAACTGGGGGCAGCATAAGCACAACAAGCGAGAACAGCATTCTTTGAAAGAAAAAAAAAAGAAAAAGACGGAGGGGGGGCTCTCAAAAAAGAAAATTGCCCGCAGCTTCCCTCGGGGGAACACTGAGGAGGATGCGGACCATATAATTGGTTAACGGGGTGTTAAAGTGCTACTTACTTGGGTCGATGGCTAAATTGGTTAACGTGGTTGTGAAATGGGGTGTTAAATTGCGACTTACTTGGGTCGATGGCTAAATTGGTTAACGTGGTTGTAGGAGGGGGTGTTAAATGAGTGAACACGTACACACGTATGCGAAAGGGCGGCGCTGGTCGAAGGGACGTCGATCATTGTGTTTGTGGATTCGTTGGAATTCATTTCACCGCGACCTTGGACGTCGACGCGCCGTACAAACCAACCGACGAGCGGCAACTGAGCGAGCGAGCGCCGACCTTGAGTATATATACAGCACGACGGCGCATGCACTGTCAGCTGTTGAATGTTCTCGAAGCGCGACGCCACATGCGCGTCCACTGGAGAATCAGGAGAATTGTAGATGTCGAACGCGGTGTGTAGAGGAGGAAGGGTGCACAGATGGTGGAGGAGTGAAGCGCGCGCGGTGTGTAGAGGAGGAAGGGATGCACAGATGGTGGAAGAGTGGGCGACGGCGCGGCGGCGCATGCGCGCGCGTCAGCTGTCGAATGTTCGAGAAGCGGTGCGGACGGCGCACTACAAGGCGCGAGTATAAGATGCTCCGCATCTAAAAAAAAAGAAAGAAAACCTGCTGTGGAAAGTTGTCCTGCATATTTTCGCAAATTGTTGCTTTTGCTCGGTGGTGGCTTTGGAGACAGACAGTGCAAGAAGCTCGGTATCTGTGTGTCTGGTTGGGCTGATGGATCTCACGTGTTTCCTACATCATCGAGCGACCGTGCTCTTCCGAGCGCCTCCGAACCTGCACGTCGCGGATATCTCCAGTTCGCGGATATCTCCAGATCTGCCAGTGGTAACAAAATCAATCTGGTGTCGTCGTCCGTGCTTGCCTGCTGGAGAAGCAATAAGCAAAATGCTTCACTCTGTCGTCGGCACCGAGCCACGGCCACCAGTGACCAGTGGGAGTGTGTCGCCGGGGCAGGTGAAAGAAGCATCGCATATATTTTGTTCCACAGTAGGCGATGTCTGCACGAGTAAAGAGTTGCCCGAATTGCCCACCTCATGCACCAACTGTTCTCAAACATGTAGCACGAAGCCGATAAGAGGCAGACGGAACCAACAAGCGGCGGCCGGTGAGCTCGAAGAAAACCCGGACCGGCCCGGATGGTGGTCTTTCGTTGGAAGTATGCATACACCGCCCCGTCTCCGCAAGATAGCGGTCACGCGTTCATTTGTGTCTGAAATGACGACGAAATTCGCACAGGATATGTGTTCTGTGATCGCCAGCTGTGTTTCATCGGATAGCCGTGCTCCTCGAAAAGGCCTAGAACGCCGTCGGTAAGAAGCTTGTGTGCAGGCGTGCACCGCTCCTCTACGCCCGTTGTGATGAATACGTGCTGCTACTGTGTTTGTGCACCGTCGCTCAATTAAAATCATTGAGCTACCATGGTCTGTGTGTACTTAGGTATATTTTATGGACTTGTGCATCAGCAGTGCTAACACGCGTGGGGCAAAGAGCCCGGTGTGCCAAGCAATTATTGGATAATCAAAAAGGTGAGATCGTGTAGATTTATAATAAAAGGTCGGTGTGACATTTAGTGCCCTGCAGCCCACCTGAAGCTTACGCTTGCACCTTCACGCGTTGTTGTTAATCGATGGAAAAAAAGCGCTCTCCTACTGGTACTACTTGGCCGGTCAAAAAGTCGTGCCTATATATATATATATATATATATATATATATATATATATATATATATATATATATATATATATATATATATATATATACCGGATTGTCGAAGTGTAGTCGAGCAACGCGTGCAGTCTGTTCTAGTGGTGTATTATTCTGTATTTGTTGTGTGTGCATGTTTGTCTGCATGTGAATCTATGTGTCACCAATTCTGCCGTTCAATAAATTCAATCAGTTCTGCTATTCAATAAATTTGTCGTCTCTGGCCGAATGCACCCGTCAATTTTTATTTAGTTACCACCAGAAATAACTCCCAGTAATCACCTCAAAAACCTTGTGAAGGTAGTAAAACTTTACTCTCTCTATACTCGCTGAAAACCTCACTGGGGTAAATATTTACTACTCTCCCTACGTTCAAAAACTCAGTTAGCACGAGAGTAAATTTTTACCTCGGTAGTAGGTGGTAAAAAAAACCCAGGAAAGGTAGTGCGCTAGAGGACAAATGGTTTACCCAGTTTTTGAGGTTATTTCAGGTCATTTTTGTTTAGTGTGTACGGAGCATGACATCGACGCCGACGTAAGCGGCAAAATCCAGCCGAGAGTGTCTATATAATTGCTATCGCAATAAAAAACCAGAATAATTAGAGAGAAAAAATACCCACACCTGCTTTTTCGCCACACATAGATGCATCCATTGTAATTACAATATTAGTTCCTCATTAAGTAAAGTGTCCTTCCAATAACTCAATTAAATACTTAGATGGTAAGTGTTTATCATTCGTTGGGGAGATATCGTCAAGTTCTATTTGCACTTCGCAAATTGGTTTGTAAGATGGTATGATCTCGAATATATTAACAATTATACCATCTAGGAATGTTTGAACAAACAGCACTTGGTGTTTATATACACGGGAGCAATGCTCATTGAAAAAGATACCGGGCTCGGCGAAGAATACGAACAGCTGCCTTCTTAAGCCGCGTTCACACTGAGCATTCCGGCCGCCGAAAGTTCTCCGAATCCGGTTCGGCGGCGGCGAGTTCCGCCGAAAAGGCCCTCTCCACGCCGATCCCTCCCGGACCGATTTTTGCGGCGTCTGCCGCCGAATCGGTCACCGCGGACCAATAGGTGCGCTAGTCAAGGAATTTTGAAAAATGGCGGCCAAGCCCTACTCACTTGCTGTGCCGCCGTGCACGTAACTGAATGTTGAAACCAACGGGAGTTTAACCCACTCTGTGCCTACTTCGCCTCCGTATTTCGTGAAAGAGGTGACTGAGCTTGCTGTTGGCGTGACCGAGCTTGTTGCGGTCTTGCAGAGCAAAGCAAACCCACCAACGCCGCTGGCGTCGGTGGTTTTTCTGCTCTTCGTGCATTACAAGACAGCCACTTGCCAGCATAGTAAGCAGTACTGTCTTTTCTTGCTTCTTTCGTACGAGAATCGTCGAAGTATACACTACCGGATAGCGTAGTGGCGTTTGCGAGCCGCGACAACAACCGGGTGACAGCGCATCCATCCCGCGTTCGCCCCGTAGTAGATGCCATATTCGGCGGCGCGGGGCGCGTCCAGTGCGAACGACGCTGCGTTTTGGCGGCAGGGGAATTTCGGTCGCTGTAGAAAGCAGATGTTTCAATGTGAACCGGGCATTAAAGTGGATTCAGATAAAAAAAGAAAAGGTTTTAACTGTTAAAATACGGAATCTGCAAGCAAGAGTAGGTATCCGGGCATGTGCCACCCGCATACGAGTGGCACATACCCGCCCCCGGGTATTTGGCACTGTTTTTTGGGAAGTGTTTGATGACGTATACAACGAGATTATGACTATATTCATGTCATGACTAGAGCTTGATTGATATGTTAGGTTTAACGACCGAAAACCACCATATGATTAAGAGACGACGTAGTGAAGGTCTCCGGAAATTTCGACCATCTGGGGTTATTTAACGTGCACCCAAATCTGAGCACACGGGCCTACAACATTTCACCTCCAACGGTAATACCGAGTACCTTAGCCACTAGACCACCGCGGCTGGGCACAACGAGAGCTTCATATTCATCAAACCATCTTACGCTCCCGTACTAATTTTGTGTACCCCATTTAAGGGGGATCATGAGAGCCCCCTCAGACAGACAGACAGACAGACAGACAGACAGACAGACAGACAGACAGACAGACAGACAGACGGACGGACGGACGGACGGACAGACAGACAGACAGACAGACAGACAGACAGAGATAGATAGATAGATAGATAGATAGATAGATAGATAGATAGATAGATAGATAGATAGATAGATAGATAGATAGATAGATAGATAGATAGATAGATAGATAGATAGATAGATACTCTTCAATGTCGCGGAAGTTCGCCAAGAAATGCTTCGCAATTAAAAGCACGAGAAAGTACACTTTAAAGCACATGGAAACGCACAAATCATCACGCAACCACATTGAAACACGAAGAGGCATCCGCTTTGATGGCTTGATGGGTGAAGTGTCATGTGAGAGCATGACTACATGCCACAGTCAAGGCGCCAAGACATTTCGACGTGACGTGGTGCGCGTGCTCGCCGGCGTACATTCCGTCGCGTCACGTCAGGCGCTGGTCTTGCCATATACTCGCAGGTGCGTGCCGCACTGCGTTGCTTTGATCCTTGCGCGTTTCAGCGCGTCCAGCGTCCCTCTGTCACGAAAAGAGGGAGACGCAGTGTTGGCTGGTTAACGCATCGGCGGCAAATGCAGCATGTCGCACTTCG
The DNA here is from genome assembly GCF_043290135.1 of Rhipicephalus microplus. Taxonomy (NCBI): domain Eukaryota; kingdom Metazoa; phylum Arthropoda; class Arachnida; order Ixodida; family Ixodidae; genus Rhipicephalus; species Rhipicephalus microplus. The sequence continues at coordinate 162,679,876 of NC_134701.1, read as the reverse complement.
CGCCGGTTGCCATCGGGCCGCGCCGACGGACGCTGGTCGCGCCTGGCGTCAGACTATGTGTTTTTCTAACGTAGCGTCACTGTGCCCAGCGTGCGTGTGCGTCAACGCTACATTGGGGTATATGGGGACCTTCATGATGCGCTCACAGCTGTTTTGCTAGCTGCAAATATACAAAATTTGGTGTTGCATGACGTCAGTGAATGACGAAATATATATGACTGGTGCAAAAATGACAATTCTGACATGCGTCTCATGACAACATACGATGTTCTTAGAACATCATAACATACGACGTTCATAGCGTGCTCGCGGCCATTTCGCTAGTTCCACGTATACTAAATTTATATAACATTATAATTATGAAACGGAAGTCATGTACGGCATCACTCACCTCCACCTCGTAACGTTGTGTTGATTTTAAAGTGACATATCAACATTTCTCATTCATGCTTCGCGTATCATCGATTCCCACTCGACGTGGGATCTGCCAGTTTTTTTTTTTTTGAGCAATGATTGTCTCACGTGACAGAAGGTCATCGACTACGCATACAAATTTTCGCGGATTTAAAAGGTGAATCTTATAGAAAGAAGAGAATGTTATTTCTTTCTCTGTAGGCCAGTACAGTACTACACGCTCTTACGTGCTAAAGCTGTGTGTTTCGAAAAAAATATTGTCACAGGTAGGGGGTATGAGCCATCAACTGTAGGTGGGATCCCTTGGAAGTGAAGAAAGAAGAGGGCTTTTGCTTCCTAGTCTGAGGGCGAGCAAGACGTCGATTCCTCGCTGTCTGTTATTACGTTCGCCGCACTGGTGGAGGTGCTGGGTAAATGCACCTCGGCTGCAGATTTTCAGCCGACAAACCGAGCTACTTGGAGACAGCTACAGCTCCCACGGCAAGAAGCAGTCGCCACCTGCGAGGACTATCTCCCGAATACGGTCCCCTCTCTCTCAAGACGAGATGGCAACTTCAACTACCAACCAGGCGAGTCAAACCAACGACGCCTATTCTTTTCTCCCGCATGTTTTTCATGCGCCGCAAACACCACGCTCATTTCATGGAGACATTTATGAAAATGTTCATGACCGGCTTGACCACTTCGATCGAGTTGCCAACATCAACGAATGGGATGAAGCTCGCAAGCTGCGGAGAGTTTACTTTGCGTTAGAAGACTCTGCCAAAACGTGGTATGAGAATCACGAGGGTTCCTTTGCGACGTGGCATGAGTTCAGCCGACAGTTTCGTGATGCGTACCGCAGCACTGAAAGGAAAGAAAGCGGAGCAGGCTATCTCCTCTCGGAACCAACGACCCAACGAGAAAGTTTCGATGTTTTTCGAGGACATGCTTCGACTCTTCAAGCGTGCTGACCCTGCAATGTCTGAGGAAAAGAAGTTGCGGCACTTAATGCGTGGGGTAAAAGAGCAGCTCTTCGCCGGACTTGTGCGCAATCCACCGATGACTGTGGCTGAGTTCATAAATGAGGCAACCACAATGGAGCGTACTCTCCAGTATCGGTCGTCACAGTATGAACGCCACGACGTGACCCCTGCTGCATGCGCTATCGGGGCTGACAGTGAGAGGCATGCCCTTGCAGAGTTCATAAGAAGCGTCGTGCGGGACGAGCTGCGCCATCTCCAAGCAGCGGGTCCGCAACCACCTGTAAGTGCTCTCGCAGACTTAATCCGAAATGAGATCCGACAGGTGGTCACCCCACTCGCGCCAACAAGGCCTGAGGCCCGTGTGCTGACTTATGCGGCGGCTCTGCTATCTCCTGCACCCCATGGCCCTGATCCCACCATGGGGACAATGGATCAGGCTAGCCATCGATTCCAGGGCACCTCTTCGACTCCGCCACCCACCTCAAGGTTTCCGAGTGCACCAACTTATCGTCCGTCTGGATCACGACAGAACGCCACAAAGGCCAGCGTGTGGCGTACGTCAGATAACCGTCCACTCTGCTACCACTGTGGCGAAGTGGGTCACGTCTACCGTAATTGACAGTACCGCCAACTTGGTCTCCGTGGCTTTCACCCTGATGCTCGGTGCCCGCGTTATGGTGAGCGCCCCTGCGACATCGAAGCGTACCTTACGGGCCAGCAAGCTCCTCGCTTTGGTCAACGCCTTCAATCACGATCACCATCACCTCGCCGCCCCACGTCACCTAGCATTCCTTCGTCATCTTTTGCTCCTTTCAGAGGCCGGACCCCGAGTTCCCACAGGGGAAACTAGAAACCGCGGCTTCTGGGGCTGAAGCCGCGTCCCAACGAACTGTCAAAGAGCCTCCCTCGATGCAAAGACCCGACGAAGACCGTTCTGACTTTCCAGTCGTTTCCAAAAGTCATAAGACTCTTTCCGCCGACATCACCGTACACGTCGATAATGACGTCGTCATTGCCCTCGTCGACACCGGCGCCAATTATTCGGTTATGAGCAGCGCCCTGGTATCCCAACTGAGGAAGGTAACTACCCCTTGGCAAGGACCACCGTTGCGCACGGCAGGGGGCCACCTCGTCACGCCGACTGGAATGTGCACAGCCCGTGTTCGAGTCCGTGCTTCGACGTTCACAGGGTCTTTCCTCGTATTACCTGTGTGCTCCCGTCCACTCATTCTGAGGCTGGACTTTCTTCGCGAACACGGCGCAATTATTGACCTACGAGACTTGCAGGTGTCGTTCGAGGACCCGTTTCATCCTGAACCGGAAAACGCCCGCTCATCGAAGGCTGCCCTACGTGTATCCTCCGAATCTGTTACTCTGCTTCCCCGCAGCAGCCTTTTTATCAACGTTGAATGTGACCAAGACGTCCCCAATGCTGTAATTGCAGAAGGAAATTTGTCCCTACTTTTTGCGAAAAATCTGCGTTGCCCGAGGTATTTTTCAGCCCAGTAGAAAGCAGGCTTGCCTATTAGTCACGAATTTCAGCGAGGAGTATCGCCACCTTACCAAACACACTGCGATCGCATACCTTGAGGATATTGCCGACGTCCCTGGTCTTTCAACATTATCTGCTCTTTCGTCGTGCGACGATTCCGCCATAACATTCGCAAGCACTCTCGGCGTAAACCAGGGTCTACCGTCCGCACAACGGGAACGTCTTTTGAAACTACTCGGCTCATTTCGGGACTGCTTCGCTACGACTTCGAAAGTTAACCAAACACCGCTTGCCAAGCATCGTATCATCACCGAGCCTACTGAGAGACCCATTCGACTGCATGCCTACAGAGTCTCACAAAAAGAACAAAACGTTATACGCCAACAGGTCCAGCAGATGCTCAAGGACGATGTCATCCAGCCATCGACCAGTCCCTGGGCGTCCCCTGTTGTGTTAGTAAAAAAAAGATGGTACCCTGCGATTTTGCGTCGACTACCGAAAGTTGAATAGGATCACGAAGAAAGACGTGTATCCTCTACCACGAATAGACGACTCGCTGGACCGCATTCGCAATGCTCGTTACTTTTCTTCCATGGATCTACGCAGCGGTTATCGGCAAATATCTGTGGATGAGCGCGACCGCGAAAAGACCGCCTTCATTACTCCTGACGGACTCTACGAGTTCACGGTTCTTCCCTTCGGCTTATGCTCGACGCCAGCTACTTTTCAAAGAATGATGGACACGGTTCTTTCTGAGCTAAAATGACAACCGTGTCTTGTCTACCTTGACGATGTGGTCGTCTTCTCGGACCCGGTTGAGCAGCACGTCCAGCGCTTACAGGCAGTTCTTAAGACGATTCGAACAGCTCGACTTTCTCTGAAACCTGAGCAATGCCACTTTGCATTCGAGGAACTGCAATTTCTTGGTCACGTCGTCAGCCACGCCGGTATACACCCAGACCCTGAGAAAACGAAAGCTGTTGCCGCATTTCCTGTCCCAACGAACAAGCGCAACCTCCGCCGATTTCTGGGACTCTGCGCATATTACAGACACTTCGTCAAAGGCTTTTTTTTAAATTGCTGAACCGCTAAATGAACCTACGAAGACGGCGTACCGTTTGTTTGGGGTCATGATCAGCATCACGCCTTTGACACTATACGAAACCATCTCCAAGCCCCACCTGTACTCGGTCATTTTGACGATAACGCTGCAACAGAGCTACACATGGATGCCAGCAACGTCGGACTTGGAGCTGTACTGGTTCTATGGCAAAATGGTGTAGAGCGCGTGATTGCCTATGCAAGTCGAACACTATCATCTGCAGAGAAAAACTACTCTGCAACAGAAAAAGAATGCTTAGCCGTTGTTTGGGCTATAACAAAGTTTCACCCTTATTTATACGGTCGACCATTCAGGGCAGTTAGCGACCACCATTATTTATGCTGGCTCGCCAACCTTAAAGACCCTTCTGGTCGTCTAGCACGCTGGAGCCTTCGGCTGCAAGAATTTGACGTTACAGCCATTCACAAGTTAGGACGCAAACACACTGATGCTGACTGTCTCTCACGTGCGCCAATTGGAAGTACGAACGCGGACGTTGAAGAGTACGATACATTCCTTTCCTCTGTATCAGCGACCGACTTGGCTCAACAACAACGCGACGACATGGAGCTAAGCCCGCTGATTGACTACCTTGAAGGCCGAAAACGCAGCCTTCCTCGAAACTTCGCACGTTCGCTGGCCTCGTTCTGCATCAGGGATGGAGTCCTCTATAAGAAAAATTTCGACCATACCAAGGCTACTTACCAATTGGTTGTGCCGACCTCGCTTCGGGACGATATTTTGCATGCTTGTCACGATGAACCATCATCCGGACACCTTGGCTACACGTGCACATTGGAAAGAATTCGCCGCTCATACTACTGGCCCTACCTCGCGAAGACAGTCAAGCAGTACGTCCGCACATGCCGCGACTGCCAACGCCGTAAGACTTCACCTGTCCGACCAGCAGGACTACTACAGCCTATCGCCACGCCGAAGACACCATTCCATCAAATTGGCATTAACTTCCTTGGCTCATTTTCCACTTCTTCGTCTGGAAACCGGTGGATTGTGGTTGCCACCAATTATTTAACGCGTTGCAGTGAAACAAAGGCCCTTCCCAAAGCTACCGCAGCCGAAATCGCTCAGTTTTTCGTCACCAGCATCGTACGTCGTCACGGAGTGCCAGCTGTGATAATTACTGATCGTGGTACAGGTTTCATCGCAGAGATGCTTCAAGAAGTGCTGAGACTAAGTGGTACAAAACATCGGAAAACCACGGGTTATCACCCCCAAACAATCGGACTCACTGAACGGTTGAACAGGACCATTGCAGATATGCTGTCAATGTATGTGGCCGTTGATCACAAAAACTGGGATGATATACTCCCTTACGTAACTTTTGCTTACAATACAGCAGTCTAAGAGAGTACAGATTTCACCCCAATTCACTTAGTTCATGGTCGAGAGGTCACTACAATGCTCGACGCAATGCTCCTTCCGAACAACTTGAGCATGTTGAACGTGGACGTTGCATTGTTCGCTCAACGCGCCGAGGAGGCCCATCAACTCGCCCGACGCCGTATTCAGGCTCGCCAAACTGCCGACGCACACCGCTACAGCCTCACACACCGAGACGTCACCTTCCAACCAGGCGATGAAGTTTGGGTGTGGACTCCAGTCCGACAGCGTGGTCACTCTGAAAAGTTGCTTCCACGCTACTTCGGCCCTTACAAAGTTCTGCGCCGACTCAGTGACGTTACGTATGAAGTTCTCCATGAGGGCACCTCAAGACATTCCCGTCGGTTTCCACAAAGTGATGTGGTGCACGTGTCAAGGCTCAAGCCATATTTCTCGCGTCATCCATCGAACGTGGACTAACTTACCATGGAATGACTATTTTTTTGTCACTTTCGTTTCTTTTTGATTGTCTTGTGTCCTAACTCCTTTTTTTATTGAGTGCTTCTATGGCACCAGCCCATTTTTTCCCTTACGACGGGGTTGTTGGATTCCATGGTAGCATCTTTTCTTTCTCATTTTTTTCTCAATGCTCATTACCAGCATCGAGCCGACGCTCTTCGAGGAGAGGGAATGATCTCACAGGTAATGGGTATGAGCCATCAACTGTAGGTGGGATCCCTTGGTAGTGAAGAAAGAAGAGGGCTTTTGCGTCCTGTTCTGAGGGCAAGCAAGACATCGTTTCGTCGCTGTCTGTTATTACGTTCGCGGCAATATTTTCAAGATTTAGGGTTTAGAAAAAAGTGGATAACGACTTGGAGTACTATATACTCTACTACGGGAGAGCATAAAGGCGTCCCATGGGCCTCACATAAAGCACTTGTTTAGACTAATAATGTTTAACGATTTTGAGTGTGTTTAGACAAAGTGGGTAACGATTTAGAGTACTAGGTCTACAGTCTAATATGGGCGGGTTTAAAGCCGTCTCGTTCTGCGAGCTGTCTGTGTTTAGAAAAAAATGTTGAACGATTTCGAGTACTTCGTACTCAGTTATGGGAGAGCACTGAGCCGTCTCGCTAAAGGAATTCTCAGACTCCTCTTACTACACGAAGTAGAAACTAAAACGAAAAGTCGCTGCATCAGTGTAAACTATGACATGATACCCATCGTGCCCACCGTGCCCACCTTCATTTCTAGATGCGTAGTTATGTACGCAGAGTAGTATTCTCAAGCCGAGGACTGTTATAACATGTCGAGATTAGGTCAAAGCATCCGTTGCTTACACCTTTTATTTCAAATTTGATTAAAAATGAGCCAATTTCTGGAATCTGGTAGTGGAACACCCTAGCTTATGTAAAAGCATATCTGAAATATCTAAAGCTCGTGGTGCAAGGTGTGCTCGGCTTCAATAGAGCACAACGTGAATAGGCAAGGATCAAGCAGGATTGTCGTAGAAATATGCTTCAAAATCAGCCACAATTTAATATAAAAGTATGAAAACCAGTTAATTTGAGTTAATATAGAACACAACTATATTAGTGCTATGGGCAGCCATCAAAAGACCAAATACGTTGATGAATACGACGACGATTTCAAGACTGTTGTGCGCCATTGCCTCAGCGTGAAGTGCTTTTATTACTCTACTTCTAATACACTTGCTGACAGCCTCTCGTGCACATATCATTAGCTCAATTTGTATTATACAACAAACATTTCAATTTTAACGAGCAAGAGGCACCTCTTCTTCTAGTTTGTTATAAAAAATTCAACCAGCTCTCATCGCAGATACTAATGACGCAGCGAAGCAGCATGGAGACATTCATCAGGCTGTAACTGTAACTTCAACGCAAACTTCGCAGTGGCATCACAAGACGTACAAACCACCCCGCTAACGAGGGAGGCGTGAGCATAGGGTCGACTACGCCCTGTAGAGCAAAGCACACGGTACAGGTAGTTGGTGCGCACGTATTGTGACTCTGCTGAAAACCATGCAGGGCGAGGACGTTAAAGGGGCCCTGCACCACTTTGTGAGCATGGTCAGAAAATGCTGCCGATCAGTAGTAGAGGCTGCCGACAACACGCGAGCCCAATATTATAGCGCAGCACGTGGTCGGCCTGGAATTAACAATAAATTATCAAAGTCAGCTATAAATAGCTTTCTCTTCTCTCGACAAATTACAAAAAATAAGTCCAGTAAGCCCATCTATCAGCCATTGGCTCATTTGAACATCGCGCGCTTGATTGTTACAGAGGTCGCCGTGAGAGGCCATCACTTGTCCACGCGTACATGCGCGATCGCACTGAAAAAAAGCCACGTATTCAAAGAAAACAAAAACGAAAAAACGCTCAAGTTCACGAGCAACGAGTGACCTTTATTGTTTGCCCCTCCCATTCCTCCCTACTCAGCTTACAGGCTTTCGTCGGGACGAAGGAAGACAGAATGTGATTGCAGCGTGTGACAAATCTTTGTTAACTTCGCTCATACTAGACGGATTATTAAAATTTCTGCGGCGTTCAACTTGTGAAGTGTTACGCTTTTTTCAGTGAAACAATTCCATGGTTACTGAAAAAAAGTGTGTCAAGGCCCTTTAAAGCACCCTTTAACCTTGCGCAGGTTTGACGACCTTTAAAGCGGAGGTTCGAATTTTCGGTTGCACGCTTTGGAAAAAATAAAAAAGACAAAAATGTTGATGAGGACGACGATGGTTTCAAGACTGTTGTGTGCCGACCAACCACTGCCTCAGAATTAGGTGTCCTACTCTACTGCTAGTCTCTCGTCCGCATCTCTGCGCTTAACAATATTATTAGTACAATTTGTAGTAAACAACACTTATTTCCATTTAAACGAGCAAGAGGCCCGGTTTCTTCTAGTTCGTTATAAAAATTTAACAAGCTCTCATCGAAGATACCATTGAAGCAGCGAAGCTGCACAGATGCATTCGTCAGGCTAACGCATTTGAGTGCTTTGTAAGTCTTCCACATTGTCATGTCACTATTCTTCATTAAACATTCTCTGCTAGGGGGACAGAATAAGTGAAGATTTTCTGAAAAAAAAATTTCGTTGTGTCTAATAAATATTTATACACGCATCTAAAAGGCCAAGCTGGTGGGCTAGCTGGTAGTAGAAAACTAAGAACAGTAGGGCAAAGAATGACATGGACGACAACATATCGAGACGAGTCACATCTATAGACCGGCAACTGGGTGTCTATTGCACGTGATCGCATATGTATGCTCTACACACCACAATAGGGGAAAAAACGGGGTTCTGGGAGATGGGACGCGAAGGAGTGCAGACCTGAATCGACCCAGAAAAGCACACAAGCAGCTTAAGAGACCAAAACAATATTTACTTTTCCGATAAACAGATTGAAGGGCGACTTATTACGTCTCTATATTTATTCTTTGCCATGCTCATTCACTGGCCCAAATTCAGACCAGCTAACACTAGAACTTCCTCGCGTGTATCAGTTGTGCTATGCTCGAAAGTGTAGCAGGAATTAAGACGTCACCTTGCGGTCATTGACCACCTGTCTGCGGATACGCGTTTCCGGCAGGTGTGTGGTTGATTCGCAAGGAAGTGGCTGCTATACCTGATGGCTTTCTGCGAAGGACAGGTTTAACTGAGGGGCGAGACATACTACATAGAAGGAGTCACTCAGGTGAATCTGCCACGAGATCTGCCAGGTTAACCCCACCCGTTGCAACATCTCCACCTCCACCATCATTTGCCCCCTCTTTGTAAACGAGACCTTGGCTCTGTACGCGAATGTTTCTACTCCAAACACTTAGCAATGAAGTGTGGCAGCTTGGGGTAGTGGTATGGCATGACAGTAGTTATAGCGCGAGAACAAAACGACGACACAGAGACAAGAAGGACACATAACTATCGTCATCGTTAGGCTTAGCTATAGTCACGCAATGACGGCAGCGCTGCCGCATCGGTGAGTGACGTCATGACGTTTCGCACCTTGTCTGCAGTCAGCGGGAGGGCAGTGAGAGTGAAACTGGGGAGAGGGGGAAGGGCTTCGAGTGCGCCTGTTGCCGGCAGCGAGTGGAACACGAGTGGGGGGGTCCGCGCGCACAGGCGCGTCGCCCGCCTGCTGTTGGCGTCGTCTCTCCAGGGAGGGCAGCTGTCGAGCGCCTCTCGGGCGCCATGCAATATGCGTGCGACGCTCCTCGCGAGGTTCGCTCTTTGGCGCGTGCGGGTGCTCACAAGTGGCCGGAGGAAAGCGGGAACGTAGAAGCCCGTGTCGGGCCACTTCTGTATACACGAGAGACGTTCGGCTCAGGCGCCTTCCCGCGGGAGCGCTTTAAAGCGAGATGTGGGCGTGCGGCACAATGCGGGAATCCCTATATATGTACACCGCGCTGGCCGACAGTACCGTAGTTTGGCTGGCAATAAGTTTCAGCGCCTCCTAGAGCACTTTCTGGTCGCTAGCGTACTTTCGCGGCCGCCACTGTATGGCTTGGTAGATCAGCTAATCCAAAGCCACGTCCTGCAGTGTCCAAGAACGAACCGTAGTGACAAAGACGTTGTTGTTTAAGAAGAAGAAACAAATGCAAAGAAGCTATAAAAATTACCAAGAATTGAACCGGACGGGGCCAATATTCTTTATTTTGTTCATTTTGTTTATTTGCATTTGTTTATCTTCAGCAGCGTTTTCTGCACCATTCGAGGTCACAACAGCTGTGCATCGTTCGGGCGGCTAAACTATAGTAGACTTCTGCTATTTCGCACGCGGCACCGGCTACCCCAAGAAACCAATCGCCCTTCGTTATGTCATGATTGGGCTCAACAGTTTTTTCAACGCGGCAGCGTTAGAAAGCTTGTGTCAGAAAATTTCAGGTGTCATTACGCAGAAATAGCAGGGCCAGTTTTCGAGGGTAGCAAACCAAACGTGCATCTGGTTTGCCTTCTGCCTTTTTTTTTCTTTCCTTCCTCCTCCTCCTCCTCCTTCGGTGTCAACAGTGGCGTTGTTAATTACGAAAGAGAAACCTTGAATAAAGAGACCGTAACACTGTCACCCCACATTTTGAATTGTTCAGTGAAAACAAGTCGTGGGGGGGGGGGGGGGGAAGGGGGGCTGTTACGCCTACAAAGATACGAAAATTGAGCCGTAAAACAATTCAGTGCAAAACAAGCCCCACAAATGACATTCTGTAAGCACGGCCGACCACCTGGAACCGCCATTTTGCCATGGCGCGTGTGACATAATGTGCAGCAAATAATGCAACCGTCGTCTTACAACTTAAAAAAAAGAAGTATTCAGGGAGCAGCTCTCCTACACAACAATAACCGTCATCTGACTTGCTGGCATTTATTTTCTTGAAAACTTGGCGCTGGCCACTTTGTTGTCGGGACCGCTATATGTGACGCCGATAGCGCATGCGCCTTTGGCGACCACCAGCTACCGGAATCCTGGTGATAGCGCGAGGAAAGTACTCGAAGTAGATGACGGTAACTGTTGTATGGCAGAAACACTCCCCCAATACTCGATTTTTCGTAGAGTCTAGCATAATTTCAGCCGCTGCAAATCGTTCAATTTCATTGCCAGGTTGAAGAAAGCTAGAATATCTTGGTTTCACGCGCAGCGGACCACGCAGCAATAACGTTCGGCGGAATGTAGACGCCCTCACAGCAAGCTGCTTCTTACGACACGGCTCCTGAGTGCGGCTTTGTTGTCCGATTTTCTGGCCGCTTGCTTGTTGACAAAAATATTCAAATATAAATGACGCACTCTACCAAATTAACTAAAGTTGCACCAGACTTTTTGTGAATTCAGAACGATTAACCCACAGAACAAAAATTATCATCGAATATGGGTTGTCGTGGTCCCTTTGATGCAAACAATAAAACTCAAGAACACGAGTCATATCACTTCCGGGCCTCTTTGAACGGCACCACCTAGTTACGCTAAGGGTTCTAACTGTTTCGTAAAGAGATCCTATACGGTCGTCACGTAGTACGAGGAACCAACTTAACACGGGTGATAACGCGTGGAACAAGCGAACAGTCGCATCGGGCGTGACACCGGGTGACTTGCGCAACGAGCGGAAAGTCAAGGCCTCCGCATGACAGACCACCCAAGCGTGATAGATCACTAGCGAAAGCATCAACAAAGTGTGTAGCTTCGTAGTTGACGAACGTGTAGCGAGTACGCAACTAATTAGCAACACGGTGAATGATGGCGTAGTCGGCACTTCGCAATGTTACTTCCTTTAGGCACGCGTTAAGAAAATTCAAAATGGACACTGTTACGCGGACAGCGGCGGTCGTTTACCTTGCTTCAAGCCTTAGGAGAAAATGAGAAGGCGATCTGAGGGGAGGGGAGGGGCGAACACGCCATCACGTTTTACTTTATGGTGGAGTCCCCGCATCATATGGTGATCTCATCACGTGATTTTTTTTTATAACTCCTGTTGACGCTGTTGTAGTTGGGATGGTGAAGCCCCCGACGTTGGCTTCGGTGTCCCACTCGACAGTGACTCCTGATTTTAAGGCGAAAGCCTTAAAATTGCAAGAACTGTGTACATGTTTGACCTATTACGTACAAAGAATAGCGAGTTTTAGCATGTACGTATACTTTTTTACGTTACCGTGTTACCGGTTTACGTTTACCGTGTTACCGGCGCCCGAGTTTTAGCAGCGTTTTGCTACACATACGGGAACCTTTACGTTCGTACGTAAAAGTTTACGTTCGCCGATGATGATGATCATGGATGCACACATATTCGTTTTCTTTTAAATAAAACTTAACCAGCACTGCGGCGCAAATATAATAACCTTTAACATGTAAAATTATCAAGTGTTTTGGTCCTATATAATCACCTAACCCATTAAAGTTGGCTGCGTGCAAAAGGCTATAAGGAGCCACCGCATAATTCTTTAAGCCTCTCTGGCTAAGCCTCTCTGGTTGAACGGTCAGCGGCTAGCCGCATTCGCAAAGAAGTGGTCGTCGATATGGCAAAGAGTGTGCTCCAAGATCCATCCCTGGCTCAAAATCTACCGTGGAAGTACATCGACGATCTACTGATTATGGATCTGCTACAGCCGCAGCCGCGGAGGAACCTTCACGAGAACGGCGTGTTGGATATCGACGGTGGATTGCTCCGTGCGTCGTCTGCTAGCCACGTCATGCTTCTATGTGCGCGTACGTCTTGGAAATTTTTAAAGTGTGGTTTGTCCAGTCATGTCAGTGCGAGTGTAACTGTTTTACCTATGCCTATAATGACGTACGAGAGCATTTTATCTTTCGGATGTTTATGCGTTGTAATAAGATAAGCGAGTGCAACTTTCCAAAGTGCCGTTTATTGTCGTTGTACCCTCCATTCACCTGAATAATTTCAGAGTGGGTGTCGCTTTCTGTTTCAAGCATATCACAAAATGCTCTGGGCATCCTCCCAAACATGAGGACTATTAAATAGTGTATAAATGCAGTGTGTTACTATAGAGACTCGGTAGCAAAAAAAAAAAAAAAAACTGGCTCTAGGCCATACATTTGGGTGCAGTTGGTAGGTGTACAATTACAGCACTGTAGTTTATTGATCGTGCTAGGAGCCTTAGTTGTGTTTATTTGGCCGTGGTATCGCTACATAGGAGTATTACTACCACATAAACAGTGACACATCGGTACTTAAACTGTACTGAAAACAGAGTTACCGCGTGCAACCGTGTGCTTAGATTAAAGAATGCTTTAAAGAAGCCAGACATTGGAAATAATTCAGACGGCATGCCTTATATGTAATGTCGTGTAACTTAACTGAAAATTTCATCTTTGTTACATTGTCTTCAGCGTTTATGTGGCATTGTTAATGACTGACTGAAGGCAGTAATAACTTTTGTAAAAAAAAAAACATGCTTGTCTCATTAATCAGGCTTTTTTTGTAGCACTGTCATGCACGTAATCAATCGATGAAAGCTTTCTGCTGAACTCTTATATAAGATTTTTATGTTATTACTGGTGCGAGAACATGTGCGTACATGTGGTAAATGCAGTATAGTGTCAGCCCCTGAGCCACTGAACGAAGCGCGGCTGCGAGTATTTGTATATGCGCCGTCGACCGCCTATCCACACTTGCGCGGGTGTGGTGCTGGCACCTATAGCCCGATCTTTAGGAGGTTGCCCGATATGACAAATTCTTGAGCCGCTAGACACCAATGGCTAAGGTACCCTTTATTGGCTGCTGTGCTTCGCTTTAGGCATCTTCATAATTTACCTTGAAGAGATCAGCTCCTGTGTCATCCCTTTTCTCTGCACATAACAGTATGTTAAAAACAAAGTAGTGCACAACTGTCTGACACTAGGCATATAGCTTATGCCTTTCTTCATGACTTATCTTCAGATGAAGGGGTGATTATTTCTACACTGTTATCTTCTGTCTTTTTAGGTGTTATGTGTTCTGGTTTAAGTGCAGTTGTTCTCTAGTGGTGTCAGTTCTTCAAGGTGTGTTTAGAAGACGCCTCTGACATTCCAAAAATAACAAAACTTGCTTGTTGTGCCAACAGAACCTCACAGCTACTCATGTCTGCATTTTCCCATTAGTCTATTGTAAGATGGTCTGTTGAAGGCCGCGATTAAGTTTGGTGAACTACATGTGTGTGTGTGTATGCACATGACAAGGTAATCATGGTGGTGTTATCAGGTCGCTCCACACCTAAAAATCTCCAACTTTTTTTTATGAACCACGATGTAATGAAAATACGGAGATGAGAGCCAGACACCTAGCAATGTGGAAGGAGTGAAAGCAACTACCTGTAGCAGCACCCTCTGCCGATGCTCGTGCTCTAAACCCATTTTTATTTATTTGCAACACACCTTAAATGTATTTAGAGCAAATTTTTATGCCCATTTTGCAAAATATGCAGATACATATATCCATTTTGATGCACATAGCTGGGCAATAATGGTCAAATATTTTGCAAAGATTGCTTGTGCTAAGTCTGCGAAGTAGCGAGTGCCAAAAATGAGACACCCAATCAAAATTACGCACCACGCAGAGTTTCACACCGATGGCACGCTTAATTATGCTTGTTGAGTGCTTCAGATGGGACTTCGTACACGACTTTGAAGACTTCTGTTGTGTCTGTTTCAGCATATCTTGTTCACGCATACCCAACACACATAAAAAGGCCCTTAAAATACTTTGTGCCTTTTAGGTTATGCATTTTTAGGATTTGTGGTTACATTGATGTATAATTTGATGGGATGTTTGCAGTTGCATAGATGTATATCTCTTTGGTGCTGAAAGATGTGTATACTTTATGCAGGTTTGTGCAGCTGTGTGAAAATGAAGGATTGTTCAGTATTTCACCCAGTGTCGATGTTTTGAAATGGCATACAGTAGTCGGGAGTAGAAAAGTCATGGCCTAGGGTAGAGACTCATTGCTCACTCAAAGTCGCAAAGTGTGCATGAAATTGTGACATAAACCTTGTGAAAAAAATATTTGGTTTTATTTTGTTTCACATATTTCATTACTAAAGTCACTACTCCACTGGGGCACTCAAGCTTTCCAAAGCATCTTTGTAAAATTTCAGGTACAACAAGCATCACAGAATGTATCATATGAGACCACAAAATGAAAACTATTTTAGCCCAGCCAGAAACTTTGATTTACAAAGTGAAAGCAAGAGGCAACATCTGAACAAGAGGCGGCTAAGCAATGTAAATATACATGAGTTTATTGTCTATCACATAATTAACCGACTAGATTTATTGAGAAGTAGCTCGGGGACATTCAAGATCTTAAGTACATGTAACAAACTTCAGGTACATCTAGTATCAGAATAATATATCATGATAGCCCCTGCAATGAAGACACTTTCTGCACAGCCAAAAAATTTCATCTAGCTTTTGACCAAGCTGGGTATGCACAACACCTTGAAAGAAATAGCCAAAGCACAATGCATTTCTTAGCTTGAATGCGTGTCAACCACTACCATAAGAAAACAAATTATGAACAAACTTGGCACAATTTACCACCAGCATGGCCAGAAAATATATATCTCAACAAAAATTGGAAACGCCGTTGCAGTGGCTAATATTCATGGACACGTGCACCTCGACTACAACAGAGGCCGACGAAAAGCCAAAGCGGAGGCTTTGATTTGTTTTTTGCAACCTTGTTGACGTGACGGAGTATTGTAATAGTGACAAGGGTCACAATTACACTGCCGTAAGAATAGACAGGTTTCAAAGCTGAAATTACAGGCAGCATACGCATGGAACATTCAGAAATAGCAGATGAAGTAGCCTTATTGTTGCAGGAAAAAACATGCACACGAGTGCAGAGTTGGTGTTTTGACAGTATTTGTAGTGATTGCGCAGGGTGTGATCAGTCAGGTCAATTTCCTCCAATCTAAGTGAGCTTTCTCGTTCTTTTTAGTGCAACATCATCCTCCCGGCAAGTGTAGCTCCATCCGGATACAAATCATGGAGCATTAGTCAAGGCGAAGTATATATGGTTTGAGCCTGGCGACATGAACGTCACTATCGACGTGACGTAGCAAAAACACGTCAGCTGGTGCTATTTCGTATACCATGTCACGAAATTGGCGTAAGGTCTTGTACGGACCAGAATGACAAGAGGGCAGTTTTTCCGCTGAGCTAACACGGCACGAGGGCGTCCAGAGCAGTACAAGAGAACCAAGAGGCAATTGTGTCTTTGTGCTGATGATCGTAGCGTCGCTTTTGAGAAGATTGCGACGTCTTGACGAGCGACCTCTCGGGCATGGACGGCAGAAGTGATTGCATCGTGGGCGTAATTGGTCGTTGAGAATATAACACCAGATGGTAGAAATGTGTCGAACGGCAAGACAGAGCCGCAGCCATACAAAAAAAAAAGAATGAGGAAAATCGAGCAGTTTCGTGACAGGACGAATTGTAAACAAAATGATTGTACAGTAAAGCGGTGGACACAGTGATGGGGATTGTCGGAAACGTACATGGCCAGCATGTCAGTTAGGAGTGTGGTTTAGTCGCTCAGTGAGCCCCTTCCTTTGATGGTGGTATGCGGTAGCAATCTTGTGTTCAGAAGCTCAAAAGCGGAAAGGGCCATCGTCGACCTTTGACAATAAGTAATGGCCACGATCCGTTAGTAACTGTGGAAGGGTGCTGTGGTGTAGATTAACATCGGGGAGCAGAAAGTCCACAACATCTGCTGCACAGCTGGTCGGCATTGCTTGTGCAATAGCGTATCTTGCTGCATAATCTGTCACAATGGCAATCCACCTGTAGCGAGAGAGGAAGACGGCACTGCGGCCAACGTGGTCGTGTCAAACTTGCTGCTTTATTCGATTGCCGAAGTGGAGCGGCGGCGGTTGCCACGCCAAAACCGCCAGGCGCGTGAGCTTGTTCTAATCCTCACGCAGCTCGAGCTAGCAGCAGCTGCGCGAGAGGCGCGGCGCGGTGATCGAGAAATGACAATGATAATCATGCGTATAGCCCCCCCCCCCCCAGCGCTTTGCGTGATTAGAAGTGTATATAACAAAGAAAGAGACTATACACGTGAACGACAATCTGCAAGGTGTCCGTTTGGGAAGTCCAGTTTGTCAACATGTACTGACCATCGAGAAGCAGTGGGTCTATGGTGGGCGACACTGGGAGTTGCGCAGTGGACGAAGAAGTAAGCGTTCGGTCGCTGTGTTTGCAACACAAGTGGGTGACAAGATGACCAGCTGGGGCCAGCTGGGAGCGCACAGGGTGTCGCAAGTGAGCATTGCAGGTAGAGGTGCGTTCAGGGTGAGATGAGGGCGGGTGTACAAAAGTCGATTTGGCCCCTGCGCGCGAAGCAAGAACTCAGTAGGAGGCATGTCATGTGATCCAGCAGATGTGAATTCTGGAGAAGGCTCTGTGGGCGTACCTTGACTTGGGGAAGCACCTTCAGTAGTCGGTGTACGTGGGTTCGTGCGCAGGTCAGTATGGAGACGGGTGCCTGTATGGCAGGCGTGAGATGTGCAGTCTGCTGTGATAGAGGCGGACTAGGCACATCGTCCTCAGGAGCATCGGTCATACTCGCAGCGTCTCGGAAGTTTGGCCGTGGTCGATGGCTGGTGGCTTTAACTTCGGCTGCGGGAGACTGTAAGGGCGATGCTGGTCGCTGCTGGCAGGATGCCCAGAGCGTTGAGGCTGGTAGAGAGTCCCCTTCGAACATTGGCGATGGTGAAGGTTCAGCGACCGGGAGGTGAATAGCGGGTGGAAGGATGTCTGCGCCAGACTCCGAGGCGTGCGGCCAGGTAGCCGTCGTAGAGTCGGATAAGGCCACGGTGTCGTGTGCCGTCGATGTCACGGAAGATGTGCATGTGGCAGGCACGTGCGACGAAGCTGCGGATGGGGGCTCTGAGGGAATGTACCTCTCGGAGGGGAGGTAAGTCACAGTGGGGGCGTCTTGTACCTTGTGGTCATAGTCAGATGCAGGAGTGGATGGGGACAAAGAGTGGTGCATGAGCGGCGAACGTGTCCGATGACCTGGTGAATACGGGGAGTGGTAAGATTTTGGCGAGAAATTGATCTGGTTGACGATAGTGATCTGGTTCGGCGTGAAGGGCGAGAATGTATGATCATCGAGCAGCAGGTGGTTGCGACTGGCATAACCGTTGACGCTTGGTTTGCCATTGTCGCTGACTAAGACAGTGGCTGTCGGTTTTACAGGGTGGCGGCAAGCACATGACGTTTACTGCAAAGCTCCATCGTGGTACCCAGCACATTCACCAAATGTTGCGGGAAGAGTGCAGAGGCACACGAGTGCATAGTTGGTATATTGACAACAATTTCAGCAGTTGTCCAGGGGGTGACGATTCGCGTCATCGGCTTCCAATCTGAGCGAGCTTCTTCGTTCTCTATATTGCAACAATATTCCTCTGGCCCTAA
This sequence comes from Rhipicephalus microplus, assembly GCF_043290135.1. Lineage (NCBI taxonomy): Eukaryota > Metazoa > Arthropoda > Arachnida > Ixodida > Ixodidae > Rhipicephalus > Rhipicephalus microplus. The sequence continues at coordinate 162,661,635 of NC_134701.1, read as the reverse complement.
AAAATCAGGTATGCAAAGTTGTCTAATGCAAATCCAGAACAGCAATAAAAATACTACGCTAAAGGCACGATTCCCAAGGAAGCCTTGGACATTCTGGCAAAAGCGGGCAGATCCCCAAACGTGAGCTCGAGCATCTTGTAGTTTCCCACTCACATCACCAACGGAACGTGATATGCTCCCAAATAAAAACGAGACTACACACTTCATGGCCAGATACATGCTGCGCTGAACACGGACATGCCTCTCGTACAATAAGGAACATACCTCATGTATAAGGATAGGATCACTAGCTATAATGAGAAAAACGAAAGCATATGTTAACACAAGAAGGATATTCCCACCGCTTAGTCCCAAACAAAACAGCAGACAGGCCACTTTCTGGGGGTAGCTCTAGATGAACAACTTCCCTAATCCAGTCCGTCTAAGATGGATATATTCGAACAACCATCACGACGACACGTAAAATTCGTACCAGAAAGGACGTGCAACACTCTAACACATGTTATAGGGTTGTAGTTATGTTGCCAGAATGCTTGCAGTTACTCTGCAGACCCTTTCATTGAGGTTGGCTACAGCTCTGCACATCTCAAACTTGGCGTCTAAATGTGAGCAGTCCAGCAAGCTCACGAGGCGGCTTTGAGGCAAAGCTTTGATGTTTCCCCGTGCGAGAACAAGCCGATATTGCATTAAACCTTGATAGACATTCGATAAAGTTGTATCCATAATGAAAAAAAAATGGAAGCGCAAACCAACGGGACACAAGAGAAGAGACAAACAAGCCCGTTGTCCCGTTGGTTTGCGCTTCCAATTTTTTCATTATGAATTTGTACCAACTAGCCCGCCTGTCAATCCTTCTGAAAGTTGCATCCTTTGGACCATAAAGTGAGAGAAAGAGGCAACATCTGAATCTCGAGCTTGTGTCCCATAGCTAAAATGTCTCAGCCTGAAATAAAATTAGGGAAACAACAAATTCAACAATGAAGAGGAGGCTGTAACTCAATGAAAGCATATATGCACCTGCAGGCATCATATGAGGCCGGTTAGAAAAGTATCCAAACTTTGGTGGAACAGCAAAAACGGGCATTATTGGAGCATTGTAAACCTAACCACCCTCAAAGTAGTCCCCTTGGGACTCTAGAGACTGCTCTTAGAGGTGCTGTCATTGCTGGAAGCATTCTAGCACTGCTCCAGTCACTCCCTCATTTTCCTTGCAATGAAAAACCAATGAGAGCACTGTGCATACCTCACTCAAACACTGCATCCCAGCGACTGACGAAATTGCGAGGCGGGAAAAAATTCACACGTGCACACGAAGGTTCAAAATCGGATAATGCAAGCGGGCTTGTTCGAAATTCATTAAGTGCTTGCAAAAAAAAAGGGTCAGATACTTTTCTAACAGACCTCGTACATTTTCCACTGGCCTTATGTGAGACAGAGGGGCAATGTATTGGCAACAGCAAGTGGCAAACGGGAGGCGCTATCTGCAGAGCTTGTTGAACAGCTAACAGCAAAGCATCATCAAGAGCAGCTGTTGCAGTTTTGTACAACCATAAAATTGTTCATAAAATATGCATAAACCTCCATGTAACAAAGTACAAAACATCACCGATACAAATCATCGCATTGAAGGTTCTTCGCATAAAAGTTGGTACGTCTGTGGCGAAACCCTCTGCAGTGCTATTCAAGTGATTTTATGACTTCTGTATTAGATTACCACACTGCATTTTTTTCTCATTCAACTCTTTCCAAAATTTAGAAAAATGTATTCCCCTTCAACTGTAGTGGCTGGTCTCTGTTGCATGGAAGATGACTTGACAAACGCTAAAACTACATGTTTTGACCACTGGCACTAGCAGATGTTTTAGTGTATTGCCTTCCTTTATCGAATTTTTTTATAAAGCGCATGGACATTCAGGTGCTAAATAAAAATGAAACTTCACCCTTAATTTTCTCCACGAATAATTAATTTCCAACTGTGAAACATGGGGTTAGAGTTCTCATAGTGCAGTTTGTCAACCTAAAACCAAGTCATTGCATCTCTTTAATGTTCATTCCAAGGGGCCATGACAAGCAATTTTCATAATCTGTATAATAAAAGTTGGTCCTTTGCTGTTGACAAATGAGCTGGTGAAATTTCAGCACATTTGGCTGAACGCTTAATTTATAATGAGGATTGTTATAAACACGCATGTGGCCCGGTAGCGTCACAACAGTACATGTGAACCATGACATAATGAGACACTTGCTTTGTGAGCGTACCTATCCCGCCCAACAACTGTTTCATGGTCAGTTGCGGTACAATGGAGCTACTTCAACTTTTGTATGCCTTGGAATTGAAAAATTGAAGAATTTGCACTGGCTGAAGTTCGGGAGAAGACAGATCTCCTGCATGAAACACATGACGTCCCACACCCCATGGAAACATAACGGTAGCTGGCAGTGGGCGGAGTTTATAGCTGGAGACTTCTATAGCTGACCTAGCAATTAGATATTATTTTGTAATGTAAGTTTTTCATACATTTACAGGCACAATAGACGCTCTACAATATTTAGCTGAGAATAGCAGTACGGAGGGTGACCTTGTCATGGCCCCGAATAAGTACTTAGTTTTGGCGGACATAGTTACATGGAGTTTTAAACGGATACATCTACTTATTGATGAATGACTTTATGATTTGAAGCTGCGCTTCTTGATAGCTCCTGTTGTGCCTGCACTCCTCAGCTAGCGCCTCTAGCTCAAGCTCCTTTAACTTGAATTTTGCCTCCTGCTCCGCCTGCCTCTGTTGAAGCTCCATTTCTTTCAGCTTCATTTTCTCCTCATGGCGCTTTATCTCGAACCGGAGCCAGTCCTCTTCAAGTTGGAGGCGGCGGTTCTCGATTGCAGTGTCCCGATCACAGCGGGCCTCAATGAGGGCACATGTTGCCTCAGCGTACCGCTTTGGACCTGCACAAATCTACAAGGAACAGTTAACTGTCTTAGGTTCAAATGGATGAGCAAGTGCAACAGTTTACAAAGCACCATGATATTCTACTGAGCACACATGGTTCTTTTTAACACACTAGACTCTCAGTAAACTGAAATCTAATAAAGGAAATTGTTGCTTAAATGAAACAACTTCATTCAACACGGTTGCTTTCGTACTTAGATTCTCCACTTTTTTTATCTCGGAGCTACTGTTAAATGGAAAACATTTTCTAGTCTCTTCACATTCCATTTAACGAGAGTCTACTGTACAGTACTATTCCAAAACACTAGACTTATTAAACACAGGCAGATAAATACTGTAATAATAGTCAAGCTGTCTCTGTACACACAAAATTGCTTGCAACAAAATGTTGCGATTACTTAAAAAAGTATTGGGAGAAATCTTATAAGTTGTTTCTATGCATCAAATGAAAGGTCAAGCCCTCAAAACCAAGAAAGTTCACTTATACACTTGACTACACTTTAAAAAGCAAATGCAACACGTTTTTAAAAAGCTGGTTTTGTTTCATATACTGTATACTGACGTCGAGACACACTGTAGCCACATGAGTTGGCGACATGCTCACGCTAGATATGGTGATATGGTGCCATTACACGGGCGTTCCATCATCTATTGCTATACACATATGGGTCAAAGAAGGACCAAGTATTGTTCTGGCTGGCATCCAGTTGCTGCACACTTGTAGCACCCAATAGTGAACGAATCTATGGAACTTGTATCTATTGCGGCCTGTTTTGCTACTGAAAGTTTATACAGGGTAAAATGTTGCTGTCATGACAACAAATCACAATAAAATTATTTCCTTGCCTTGTGATCAATTTAGACGATGTTGGAATGCACACACAATGACAGAAGCCATGTTTTACTTTGCTCGATTGAAAGGTATGATGAACTACTGCAATCGAACAGCGAGGAGAAGTGACACGAAAAGCAACATGTAAGCAGCAATTTCGTATGCTTTGGTATGTGACATTGCATGTGTTCATTTGGGTGTGTGAAGTCACCAGAATTGATACTGTAGCCTGACGTCATGCATGTACTATTCAAGTCTTAGCAGCACTTCCGGACCTTTATATTCGCTCAGAGACGTGTCTGTACACAGGAGATTTGTATAAGAGAGTAAACCCAGCTTTGAAAATCGGTGTTGGTGCAATTACAACTGCCTACATGCATACCTCTGATTGGAGTGTCTCGGGGGCGCACTGGAGTTGAAGTGCGAGTCGCAGCAGTCAACGGTGAGCATGGGCTACTTTGAGCCCTGCGCTGCTGCGAATCAGCTGGCAACTCTGAAAGGGCAATCAGTAACTGAGTCATGCGAATTTATGCAATGCATTTCAACCCCCCCCCCTTTTTTTAACTGGCTGATTCTGTGCGATTTCTGATACAGTAAAAGCTCGTTAAGTCAGACAACACAGAACCAAAAAAATTGTTTTAGTTATTTAATCTTGAATTATCAATAGTATCAAGAAAATGAAAAAATGCCTGTTATATTCCTATCACACCTGGCAATATAAGTGCACTTCGAGCGAGTACACTTAGCTGCGAGTGTCATTTGCGCGTTGTCACACGAGCAAGTTTAGTGTCACTCGCCGCAAAGTACACTTGCTGGCAAGCGCGTTCCCTAACCTCACTTCGCTTTGACCAAGTTTGTAGCCTCGGTCCCAGTGGCTTGCACAGAAATACGCTGTTGCCTAAAGTGGTCCTCATACTATTTTTGAACTATTGTTTTCATTATAAGGAATTCTTCTATATACTAAAACAAGTCATAAATCAACAACTCTCGCTACTCTCTCCCTCAGGCAGTTTGCGGCCACATCCGCTGTGGGGATGCGGCACCTCATGCTTGGTGGGCTTCGCGGATCATTCATATTACCCACGTTGGAACCAAATGTAACCGAATCAACAGGTTTGATGGCAATAAACTATACAAATACTGGCCGGGGCCAGGAAAAACTCCCGAGTCATCCAATTTTCTTAATAATTCATTGAGGTCAAATTAACGAGCTTGTTCTGTATTACTCAGAAAGCTGCATGAACTTGTGCTAAAAATCATGCACAAATTTCCAAAAATTAATCTTAAAACAAAGATGACCTACTCTATGTCTATGGCTCTTTAAAGTTAATGCAAAGGCCCTCTGGCTACACACATTATATATTTTCTGGCAGCGGAGCAAAGGGGATGACATTTTTATTAACAATTTAGTTCTGGAATATTTACTGGAATAGTTCCATAGTCTCCTAGTGCAGCAAATGCTTCATATCAATCGTAATATGCAACACTTCACTGCACTAAAAAGTAGCACCTTTTATTGCCACCTTGACTTCACTGCAAGTTCACATCATTGCAACCGACTGGAAGATGATTACGTGTGCTCAAACATTTCTCACAGTGAGAGTGGCTACATGTCCCTCAGAGTGTGGATCTATTGAAGGCCACAACAGCACCCAGACAATGGCACACCTAAGCACATGCCACGTCATAAATTTGCCTAACATAAAAGGACACATGAGACACCAGTTTGCTCATGTCTCCTTTCCTGGCCAAGACTAAAGATGCGATAAAGCCATATACTCGGAGATTTTAGGGGACAGAGAAATAAGCTTTCTCAAAGAAAGGTTTACTACACAATTAAAGTGTTTTTTTTTTACTCTTGCCTTCAATAGCAAGCATCTTCATTTACAATTGTGTACCTGCATTTTAAATGATACTCTTGTTTTCTACTAGGCAAAATACAAGATACACTGATATGACCAAGCTTTCTTTTTCTTTGTTACACACCTTGCAGAGGCACACGAGTGTTAGCCACCCGTCTGGTTTCACCAGTGTGGAAATCAGGGGGGCTCCCATGCGCAGTTGCATTGCCTGGTAGTCCAAGAGATCACAAGTAAACAAGTTCAGAAGGAGGCTGCTACTTGAGTCTAATGCACATAAAGCAGACTTATTCTCAGGGAGACAAAGAAAACATAGAAAAGCAGCAAGGGCAACTAAAAGAAGTGGATCCATGATGAAACTATGCAACTAGTTTTTGAACGTACTGAAACTACTTACACTTATTAGGTACTTATTCACTTATTAATTTATTATTGCATAGGACAAAAATATTGTACTGAAAAACAAAACAATGCCCTTCGCTGAGCTCATATTAATTTAATTAAGGACTTGGTACAAATGTTAGCAACAGCTAAAATCTGACCCTGTATTTCTTTCATAGCACAAAATAGAATTTTTCAGGCCATCTTGAATGATTTCCTAGACTCAATAGCTGCACCTAAAGTCGCTTTTGTTGATGTTGAAAGCACTAATGACGAAAATCATTTGAGTCTGTAGGCATGCACCAACAAAACTAGGGATTACAAACCTGCAGCGGCCACATCTGAAGGACTAGATGTTGGAGTTTGAGCTCGACTGGGTGCAGCAGTTGTGATACGGTCAGGTGCTGGGCATGAGGCCGCCCGGTTGTCTTCGAGTTCTGTACATCACAAGTGAACCAACTTAAGAGCTGTGCTGTGTGCTTTGAGCTTGAACCCAGCTTTCATTTCCAATACACATCGGCAATAACTCCTCTCATGCAGCAGCTCTTTTGATGAGAAATACAGGCTCTTCCTAGTGCCTTATTTACATGCTGGAGGCTAGGGCTCAATAGTGCCGGTGCAATTACTTGAAAAACCTTATTTTCTATGATCTCCCAGGTATAACATGGACCCAAAAATTGACAAACAACACAGGGTGATGCACAAGCTATCAACTAGCCCCTATTGCCGCCTTAGTAGCTTCAAAAACCCACTGCAAGGCTGAAAATGACAGGTAAGAGAAAAGAGAAAAATAATGAAAAGTAATTTCATGCCATGCTGAGAGGCCCACCTGACTGGAAATGACTATTTAGGACTATTTTAAGGGGTCCATGGTGTTGCCATTTCTTCCGTGTGTTCGTGTACGTGCATTTTCCAGTCTTAAAATGAATTAACACCAACTATCCCAATTTTTCATGCTACAGCATCCACTAGTTTATGCAACAGTGTATTCAGCACGTGTGTAATGAAAAAATTTTAGTGTTTCTCACTGTATTTTCACTCACCACAGTCAGGCAGATCCATGTGAATCTCCATGTTCTCCGGCTCATACATTGAATTAAGAAGTGTCTGAGCGAGCCTGTGACGTGCTTGCACCATCTGCTGGTCAGGAAGAAAACAAATTTTTATTGAGCTCTACTTAATATAGCCAGCAGAAATTTGATTTGTTATAACATAAGGGCTCTAAACCAAGGATTAAGAAACAAAAAAGAGGGAATACAAGTACTTATAGATAATGAGTAGGTTACACATAAATAAGAATAATTATAGAGAAATGAAGAACTATGCTAAAAAACATCTACAAACTCCAGCTAGACAATTATTTCAGGTACACTTATAAATAGTCTATTTCAGCCTTGTGCAAAGCTGTTGAAGGCAAAAGTGTCACCTAATTCCTTGAAAAAAAATTCATCACATTCACATGTTGCTTGATCCTTAAATCTAGCCAGTACCTCAGCCCAACAATCTGTCTCACATTGAATCCCACTGTTTGGTTCAGAAGAGTGAAGTTGTTCTAATCTTTGCTGGACACTAAATGGCGTATCACAGCCTTCTTTGGTGAGACAGCTATTCCTCAACCTTTGGCAGAATAGTTCAAGCTCTGACCTAGTAAAATGTTATGTAACTGGTGAAATGATTATGTAACATAGAAAACAATTGCATATTCATAAGAATTTCATGTCTACTGCAAGATGAAGGCTTGCATGAAGATATTCTGATTCGCCCATGTTGTGCAAGCAGACTGCGTGCCATGTCTATAGCATTGTCAATTTTGCCACTTGATATAACTCATGTTCAAGGTTCTCTGCGTGACTCTTTTCTGAGCATGTGTGTGTTTGTGAGTAGACACATTTTTTTGCACATGGGATCCTTTTTTACATCACGGTAATCACCTGACACCAGAAGTAGCAAGCAAGGCAACCAAGCAAACATTTCCGGGAATCTTATTAAACATTGCTATATCTCTGTCTCCACCTATCTGGTAAATATACCACAGTGCCACACAGGTAGCACCTAACTAAGTCATACAACAGGCTGCAAAGTGTGCTGCAAGCATGGCTGCTGCCTTCAGCTTTCACACAGAAAACTTCCAGAGTTTGTGCCTGCTATGATCGTGCAGAAAGCAAACGTTTACAAATGTTTGTCCAGTTTGTTACTCTCTTCTTAACTTAGTCAACCGGTGAAGCACTGTAGTATCATGCAATTGATCAAATGACACCACCTGTAAATTCAACGCAGGCCAAGTGTACGGCTCACTATCAGTTAAGTACGAGTAAGAATTGCGAAATCAGCACATTTCTTACCAGGCTCAACACCGTCCCCGCTGTTAACTCCGCGTAGGCCGCCAGGGCATCTTCTTCCCTGTTGTCGACGTGACGTTTCGCTGGCAGTCGGGCGACCGAGTTTCTTGTGGCTCTTTTTTTGATGTCGTCGCGTTCAGCGAGCTGTCGTGCGGTTGACGGCGGTGGCGTGTAGCCGCATTCGCGCGCTATGTCAGCCGCTTGCTGCAGGAGGTCCTCCAGTTCGGACTGCTCCTCTTCTGTGCCGGAGCTATTGCGGAGCCAGTAATCACAATTTTTGTCAATGGGAAAGAACAGTACATAACAAAGTTCAATACGCGACGCACTTACCTCTTAATTTTCTTCTTCGGATCTCGCAGAAAACGCAGGAGGATTAAGTTAAGCCCTGACACTGCGAATGCTGAAGCACCTGCCGAGCACCTCGGAGAGCTGATCGGCTATCTTCATCCACCTCGCAGGGTCAAGGAAAGGGTTTACATATAATACCTCCTTTACTAGAGCGGTGTCATCGCTGAGAGTAAATCGCTTGCGCCCAGACATCGATTCTGCCGATGACAGAGCGAATGTAAACAACGTGTTCGCCGTTGGCGCTTTTGCTTCGGCTTGTCTTGACTCGGTGGCTTGCTCCGGGCCGTGAACGTAAAGCCTATCCGGCGAGTAGTTTACGTTACGTAAAGGTTCACGTTCCGTAAAGACTCGCGCATGCGCAGATTATATCTGGTATCCGGTAACACGGTAACGTAAAGAAGTATACGTACAAGCTAAAACTCCCTAATACCTTTTGGTCAGGGTACAGTACTTACAGGGTAGTGCACAGATTACCGCAGAAAGAGTTCATGCACATAGCTATCATAGACGTGCATGTAAAATAGCTATGAACACATCCACTAACAACACAATTTGATTAATAAAAGAACTAACGTCAATTACGAAGAACCAATTGTTATTCTGTCCACTAAAAATTGTGAATAGCTCCCCTTGTTACGGTGGGGCCATACTGCAAGCCAGGTGATTGTATATAAAGCTGTTCCGCCAGTCCCTCAGCTGAAGGCGAGGGTGTTTTTGCGGGCATTATATATTGGCACACTTCACTGGCTGATCGAGACTTCTACTGTAGTCATGCTGTGGGGCTTTGTCATTTTGAAACGGCGCGAGAAGACAGGGGCGTAATCAACGGCTCCCAGGAAAAGTAACTGGTCATCAAAATCGACTACGCCCCACTAGATTATTGTGGCAGAATCAAATTTCTGTGCGAAAAGTACGTTGTTTTGCAGTAACGATTACAAAGGGCTGATTACAAGCCTGTACAATATACGTGAATGGCGTAAGAATTGAGGAATGTGTCTTCACACGAGTAAATGTGTCTGTCTTCCTGTAACACGTAAAAAAATTGCCATAAAAAACTAAAGATAAACTCAAACCTTCTCCGACAATTGTTAAACTACTCTTCTTCACTTTCTTTGTGCTACCAAGAATACAGTAGGCGTGCATTATAGCAGATCCTTACACTAAGCGTATACACTCTTGGACGTATTCAAAGAAAGCCTGTAAGATTCATGCTTAACAAGTTTTCCTCGTTGGACTTACTCTCAAGCCTAATGCCAGCCCATGTCATTCCCTTGTTGTACGCGCCAGTACAAAAAAGCTATATTAGAATTTCTTTATGAACTTTTGCACAAAACATAGCTCTTGATACGCCCTTGTATTTCTCCCTCCCCACACATAGGCCTGCACGACAGTGCCACCCAAAGGCATTCAACCTACATTTTGCTCATATAGACCTATTTAGGTTTTTATAGTTTCTGCGAAGAATTACTGAATGGAAGCGTCTTGCCAGTACGTGTGACCAGACTGCAAAATAACGTTGTGCATCTTGTATTGTTTTTGTGTCGCTTCTTCTTTGTTTGAATTGCATTAAGTACCTTCTATGGACGAGGAGTTCACAGTATCGAATAAACCAAAAAAATGAGAACTAAGTACATACAAGTGTTCAATGCAGCTGATGGTGTTCTCGTAAGACGGTGTTCAAATGCCCTCTAGAAGTACGCACTTCATTATGCTTTACTGCAATTGAACCAGAATCTTCCAGTAGGTCTCTGCTGTTAAAATTCGGAGGCAATTTCGTTAACCAGTCTCTTTGTTTTGTCGAATAGAATTTTCTCCACGCAGACTTTAAATTAGGTTTCAGCAGGGTGACGTTAACACCACGTAGAGATGGCGTCGCGTAACTATCACATAGGCCTGGTTATAATAATCACGCGCTGTGAACCAACTGCGTAGGAGTGGCTGTTTCAAACTACTCGAGAATGCCTTTTGGATGAAAAGTTGCGAAGTGCCCACTAAGCCATAATCGTTCTTTTGGTGAGTCAACCAAGTAACCACAACACATCCGTAAGCTGCCATGCGTACCGCCACAACTGCACATTTTGTAATAACTGAGCAGCGTTAAACCTACTACTCAGTGCTCGAATCACATGCTTTACTGTCTGGTTCGATTGCACAACTCTGATAGGCAATATTACATGCGTTAAGAAAGCTCCTCCTATTACACGACATTCTTACAGCGTTTGTACAGAATGTATATTCAAACACCGGCGTATTGCATTACAGTGGTGGAAGGCCTGCTTATTACGCAGGAGGCCTGGTTTTGATATCACTCAGACCGCAAATGTTTCATTTTCTGTTTATTTGCACATGTATTTCCTTTTCGCTTGTGGAAAGTGCCGACTTTTAGGCTCACAACCAATGACGCTGACCTGACACCGGAATTTTTACGAAACGAGCTCTTTAATGCTATCACGCTAATAAATGCTCTGTCTTTTTCTGCTACATGCAACCTTCCCGGGAGAGCAGTGCTCATGTCTTAAGCAGTAGTGTTAATCATATTCAGGAAGATAGCAAGATGCTGCTTCGGCTGCATGTTCTCTCGTGCTGATTTATTCTCAGCCGTTAGTGATAGCTTGGCGCAAGAGAGAGCAGGCCAACGACGACAGTCAGTAAGCAGCAGGGACAGACGAATCAGTTCCGGCAGGCGGTAGACAGACCGTCTTGTTGACTGCCTCGTCGTTCGTGTTCTGACGAGTCTATGAATATAGATAGCTGCTCATGTTTCCACCTCATAAACACCGTTCATCGAGCCATATATACTGCTTCTATAGCTGGGATGCAAAAAACATATCAAAAAGGACTCGTAAAAAAAAGACACGTTTTTTTTTTGCACACACTTTAGTAGTCTAGGCAGATAGCAAACACTGCTTTCGCTTTGGCCTGTTCCGAAAAGAAACAAAACTGAACTGCGCCCAACTAACGTGTGACGACGTGTAACGCTACGCGAAAGACCATAAATAGGCGTACGGTCTCTTTATGCGTTGCGACTAGCGCTAACAACACAGTAGGTGAAGCGTGGGCGGGTGAACTGGGGAGCCCCTTATTCTTTATTTATGAAAGAGCGCGCCCAGTAACGGGTTTGGGTGGGCAGAGAAACGAAGTAAGTATGAAAAGCTAAAGCGGATAGGTGGTAGTGGTGAGGCAGGAGTCGTGCGAATCCCAGCGGTTAGTCACGGTGGCGGCGCCGACTTGGTGGGATATACGGCAACGGCCGCTCTGCGTCTAAGTGTTATTTATAACGCGTGTCGAAACCCCCCACTCCCACAGAGCCTTTGTCACGGCCCCGCCGGCGCACTGCCGGATACATTTCGGAGCATCGCCCTCCCGCTGCCTTCGAACTCACAGCCTCAGTGAGCCACACACCCTCTTCCGTGTTATCGTTCTGTCGGTCTTCATCAAACTTGAGCGTTTCGCACTAATACCATGCAGCGTTGCAAAGACGTGCAACTGACCATGGACGCATGAACGCGCAATGATAGAGAAAAGAAGTGATTGTAACGTGGTCTTTCATGCAGGAAAGGACAGGAATTTAACGAACACCTGCATGACCCTAAAAATAAGTAAAGAAAGCTTTGCCACGTGCTTGCTCTTACTGTAAGTAGGCGTGCTTTACAGGCGTCAAAAAATTCTCAAAGCATGACATTTGTCCATTCGCTTGCATCCACTGCAATTAATTGGAAATAGGCTACATGAAGTGAATTCTGTAGCGCTGTTATTATTGCATATATGGTGTGTCGTGCTTCTGAATGGATTAAAGTACGGGTATTTAGAAAATACCTCCACGTGCCTTAGGAAGCACAAAGTGCTTTGCCGCACCCAGACTATGTATGCAAGTATGCACGCTTTACATGTAATAAGAACTTGTTAGGAATGATCGGCTGGTCCGATTACATCTGTTTTGATAACATTTTGCGAGGCCGTCTTTAATGATTCGTAAAAGCTGTAGCAGGCTTCATAACGCAAACAGATTACCATTAAAAAAAAACCTTCATGTCGCTTAAAAAGTGAAGGACGTTTTGCCACACGTAGCCTCTGCATGCAGGTATGCACGCTTTACAGGCATTCAAAAGTCTGTCTGGCCTGATGTTTGCGTTTCGTTTACATCTACTGCGATGGAATTACGTCAGCTTCAACAATTCAATGTTCAACAATTCAATAATTCAAGTTGGAAGGCAAACACGCCTGTAGTGCCATCATCACCATCATCATTTCTCAATGACCGCGCCGCGCCTCTCGCGCAGCTGATGCTAGCTCGAGTTGCGCGAGGATCAGAACAAGCTAGCGCACTTGGTATGTCGGACGTGGAAAGCCACGCGGCTCCGCTTCAGGCATGGAATAAAGTGGCGAGAAAGCGACACGACTACGTTGTCTGCCGTCCCGTCTTCCTTTCTCGCTACACTGGTCACCCAAAGAGCACGCCCTTCGCCACGTGCGACACACCAAGTGGGCTTGCTTGTCCTAATCCTCGCGCAGCTCGAGCTAGCATCAGCTGCGCGAGAGGCGCGGCGCGGTCATCGAGAAATGATGATGGTGATGATGGCACTACACGCTGTTCACTGATCGCGGGATGTATGTGCCATCGGGGTCTTTCGAGACACTGTCGAGAGCACAGGTGAAAGTGCAATACGTCACACTGATGTCGCTTGAAAACAGCATTCCATGGAAGGCTGCTACCTACAATAAAACTCAAAGCATACTCATGAAAAGGCAACCGAAGAAATTCCGCATAAAATTGTCTTTTTTCTTGTTCGCAAATAAGGAATTACACTTTCTACTTAGAGTCAGAGCAAGTTTTGAGCATTCATGGTCGTTGCAAAGTCAACACGTTTCCTTCGAGCGTGATGGAAGGAAAATGTGTTTTGAAACAGAGTCTTGGGATAAAGTGATATTAGATAAGTTGTGAGTGAACGTAATTTGCTATCGGTTAGCTTTCCTCAATTTAGTGTCCAGAACAAGAACACACTGTCATGTGCAACTTAGACACTCGGCTAAAACAAGTCAATCATAACATGGTACTGACTCGTCGGTTCTAGGGCGGCAGACTCACTCCTAAATCGACTCACTCTGACTTCTCAAAGCGATGCGTGAGTTTGAGCTTGAGAAAATTTTGGTTGATAGACAATATTACGGCAGATTCACACTGTAGAGGTGCCAAGCGTGGAGGAAGTGCGGATAGTTGCAACCGTCTTTGTTCCTCTTCGGTTTTCTCTTTCTTTCCATCTCTATTTTCATCTTTTTCACTTTTCCAGATTTTTCCATCTTTTATCTCTCATCAATTATATTTATTTCTATTTTGCTGCTTTTATTCCCCTTCTTCCCTTCTTTTCTATATACCGCGTGCTCCCTTTTTTATTCAATTTTCATGGGTAGCTTTGGCTGCGTCATGCCACTCAACGACAGCATGCGACGACATATAGCAGTCCGGGCTCCTCAAGTGCTCCACACCTAATATCATCATCAAGACACTCGAAGAACAAGAAGAAGAATAGTTCTCTTCGGAGCGAGCACGTGATCAATATATCACAGTTGGTTATGCCGTATGTAGGTGTGCCTGCGTTACGACAAGTTACGATGACAGCATACGACATCATACGAGAGCCCAGGTTTATAAAGGGCTCCACACCTAAAATCTCGGAAACTCATCCGCACTGAGCTTGGCTGGATGTAATTCCAGTGAACTGCGGTGCAACAACAGTAATAATTGTGGGCATGAGTCAGGGTGAGCAGAGTTGAAGAGGTTCCGTCAGTACGAGGGGACCCAACCGGCTAGCATTCTGGTCAGCTTGAGTGCGGCTAAGCTTGGATCTGTACCTTATTTTTCGTAAGTGAGCCTTAGCGATTTCTCTTTATTTTGTTACACTGCTAGGAAAACAAGTGCCGTACACATGGTCTGTCCTAAAAAGCATGAGAGTACTTCTTTGCACAGTGACGTATGCGTTGCGTTGAACAGGCAGCGTGCTCGCTGACAGATAAGCATGGCCAGACATTTAGCCTTACAAGAATCCCTATGAGCACTTCATCGCTTTCCAAACGCACCATGCAGATGAGAAAAACTTAGTAGCAACCGGCAGTGGTGTGTGATTCTCATTTATTATTTGCCCTTCGTGCGGGAAGTACGTTGAAGAACGGTTTTGTACAACCCTGCCTAGAATCGATCCTAAAACATTCAACGCTCGAAGTACTCTCGTTTCCGCTGTAAACTGTATGCGAAGATTGCTGGAGAACCTCACATACGACAAGATACTTCACCCTATTTGTTCGCTCTGCTCACTGCTTGAAAACAAAGTTCCGCATACCTCTCAATTTTCTTGGCTATTGACATCTGCATCTTTTGAGCAGGCTGTGCATGCATTTCACGTTAACGTGTCACGCGTGAGAGGGAAATCGAAGTTTCATTAAAACAATACCTCTGAACTGACCTTGATGATAATTGTGGCACGATCAGTTGCGATGCCACAAAACTCAAACCTGACTAATATTTGTACAGGATATATTGAAGGAACATGGTATCTTAGTTCCAACAGGTACGTTATGCACTAAAAGTGTCGGCAAACGTCAAGCCCAGTGCGAGATTTCTTTAACATAACTGTGTCTGTTTAACGTTCATCTGAGTAGTTAAAGTATGTGAGAAGGCTGTGGAACAGTAGCATAATAAGATATTCCCATTTAAAAACAAAACTCAGACCACGAAATTCGCATTCTATCTTTATGCCGTACATTCAGCTGCTCTAAGTAGCCCAAAAACGCGTGTAGTTCACCCGCGACAATACATAAATGTTTTTTAGGAGCGAAGCTCCTTAAGGCGTGGGCTGTGCGTCCCCTGTATGTAGCCACCTCTCGTTCAGTTCTAAGTATTACGCTACCACCACCCGATCTAAAGGGTACAGCCATATCCATCCGTCCATCCGTCCATCCGTCCGTCCATCCATCCATCCATCCATCCATCTGCCCATCCAACCATCCATCCGTCCGTCCATCCGTCCGTCCATCCATCCATCCATCCGTCCATCCGTCCGTCCGTCCATCCATCCGTCCATCCGTCCGTCCGTCCATCCGTCCATCCGTCCGTCCGTCCGTCCGTCCGTCCGTCCATCCATCCATCCGTCCGCCCGTCCGTCCGTCCGTCCAAAAGATGCAAGATGTTATAAACTAGACGGCGGTACGTGTAGTTGATTATGAAAGATGCGAGGTGTTATAAAATAGGAATGATGCCACATATGGCTCGTGTCATCGTTCGATATAGTGCGGCGACGTACGCTAGGGGGAGCATTGCAATAAAATCGAGTGGGCAAAAGGTACGGAGGATTCATGGTTTACCAGGTTTACCTCCGGAGCTTCGCCCACTCATCATCATTCACTTCGTGGATATGGCGGCATTTTTTTTTTGTTATGGCCGTCTCTTTCGGACTAAACCCCTGAGCATAAAACTTGGTGACAGAGAATGGCATCGTGGGATCTTATTACGTGCACTTATTGAAACAAAAATCATATTTACACATTGCATTCTCCCGAGCGTACTCTTACAAAGGGGTTTAGTCCAGAAAAGGCCGCCTTAACAAAAACTGTTATGGTCACTGTAAAATAAACTCCTTCTTGGGATTGTTGGAGCAGCGGATTGTACGGCACAAAAATGGAAGGCGAATTTCGTGGTACGAGCTTTGTTCTTAAATGGAAATATCTTATAGTGCTAATCTTGCATCGCCTTCTCGCGTACTCTAACTACTCGGATGAACGTTTAACAGACACTGTTCTCTTGGAGAATTTTCACATGGGGTTTGTTGGTTTCCGACACATTTACTGCGTAACGTGCGTGTTGCAATTGAGACACCATGTTATTTCAATGTGCGCTATGAAAATTTTAAGTCTATGCTATTTCTGATCGGAAAGCTAAAAAGTACTGTACCGAGAAAGCTTTAATAAGCGCACCAGACGAAAAAAAATTATTGAAGTTTAACTGCACCCGCAGTTGCTTGCACTCTGCCAGCGCTAACAAGAAAATATTTATCTCAGAACAAGGCAAAACCTTATATTTACGCTGTATCTTATGTCAGTTAAGAAATGACAATGAATTCGTAAACAAGATATGCCAGTAGGTGCTACACGCCGTGCGGCTGGCATTCGAAACCGAGACATAAATATGTCGGGCCAAACTTTCATTTACCACACAGACCTATCCTACGACGCATATCAATAATCTGAACAGCAGGTATGGTTTGCAAACTGGATATGCTTCAGCGATCAATCTAAGGACGCATTCAAGTTAGAAGCGTGGTGGTTTGGGCTAGTTGGTATGACATGGTGATTGTTATAGCGCGAGAATGGAATGACTGTCGATTTGTAAGAACGATCAGATCAGATTGCCTCTTTGTCGTCGTTCTGATCTTGCGCTATAGCAATCTTCATGCTAAGGACGCAATCGAGTGCTTTGAATCGAACATAAACACGGACTGCACATTTAGCAGATTGAAAAGTTTCGCGGAAACACGCATTCCATCTATTGGTGGAATGCGTCTTTGTAAGTTATTTACTTGGACACTATCGTGTCCAAGTAAATAGCGTTTTGCGTGAAGCCACTGAACAAATACACCTCCATACCTAGCGAACACACCTGTGACATGAAAGGACACTGTTGAAGCCACGAAGAGACACCCAAGCACATGGTGGAATTCACCAGCCTTTACATTAACAATCAGGCCACTTACCACGCAGTTTATTCGTAATGACTTATGCGGCGAAATCACTTCTTATGTGAGCTTGAAAAAAACACATGCATGTATTCCAGTTCAGGCGAGCCTAACACGCGTCTTAGGGGAGGAAAGATCAATGTTGTCTGCACGCGACCTAGCAACCGGACGGCCTAGAAGGAAAATGGCCGCTGCCCAAAGTTACCTGCGTGTGCCCACCTTTGAGGTGTTTCGAAATTCGCCAGCTACTCTAGGAACCCTAATGATCATATCGCCACGTTCCTTTTCTCAAGTTTTGTTATCGCCCCCGTACACTGCGCAATTCTCAGCACAAACCGCGCCTGCAGTCTTAAAGAAACTTCAGGATTGTAGTAGATCAGTTCGATAAGATCTCGCCCACTCCGCGAACTATACAGATTATTCTGGAGCCCACGTATCCGATAGCAATAACGCTAGAATGTTCGATGGCGAGTGTGTAAATGCCAACGCGTTTCGCCGCTTGTCAGTTGATCGACGGCCGATGCTCAGTTCGCCGCTGTCAAGGGAAGTCTGCTATTGTAACCCGACTTTTTGTTTACCGAGCACAGGTTTTCCCATATAAACAGTTTGACCTGACAATCATTTGCCTTCAGCCACGTCACGACCCCGTGACAATATGTTACATGCGCTTCCTCGCGCCCCACCGCAGTGGTCTAGTGGCTAAGGTGCTCGGCTGCTGACCCGCAGGTTGCAGGCTCGAGTCCAGGCTGCGGTGTCTGCATTTCCGATGGAGGCGGAAATGTTGTAGGCCCGTGTGCTCAGATTTGGGGGCACGTTAAAGAACCCCAGGTGGTTGAAATTCCCGAAGCCCTTCACTACGGCGTCTCTCATAATCATATTGTGGTTTTCAGACGTTAAACCCCACATATCGCTTTCTCGAATGCATGTAGTGTTACAGCGCAGCATCTGGGAATGACAGCCGCATTTCCATTTACACGCTCTCCATGTTTCCACATGCCCGCCTACCGCAATCTCGTAACCTTGCCTTCTTAGTCAATTATGGCAAGGGATGCTTTTTCTATTCTGTAGAAACAGGTGTAGGAACGATCGGTGCGACGAGGGTGTTTAACCGTTCACGTGATTTGCTGACCAACCGTAAATTATTCAGTGTGAATGCTGGTGATTTTGACAATCCCCTAAAATTTTTTGAATGGAAGTCTCAAGCGACACTCCTTGTATATCACAGAATCCAATGGTGCCGTACTTGAAAAACCCGGCGTTGTTTGGCGTCAGGAAATGAGGCTCTAGAAAGGGCAACCGCCACATAAGTTTACGTGTTGGCGTTTTCCAATAACAAATGCTCCGTCTAACGTCTTCTTGTCAGTGATAATCTTTTCTGATATCGAAGCAAGATTGGAGATGACATAGTTCGTAATCTACCTTGAACAAACAGTGGATGAGGGGCGCATGTTTTTGTGTATTGCATTTTCAAGAAAAATTCCTTTATAAATTCAGCGCTTTTTTTTTGTTCTCTTACTTGTCCATTGCCCTCTCTTGCGTCGTTTGATTTGATTTATTTGTGAGGTTTAACGTACCGAAAGCACCATATGATTATGAGAGACGCCGTAGTGGAGGGCTCAGGAAATTTCGACCACCTGGGGTTCTTTAACGTGCACCCAAATCTGAGCACACGGGACTACAACATTTCCGCCTCCATCGGAAATGCAGCCGCCGCAGCCAAAATTTGAACCCGCGACCTGCGGGTCAGCAGCCGAGTACCTTAGCCACTAGAACACCGCGGCGGGGCTCTTTCGTCGTTTGTTGAATGTTTCGGATATCACGATGTCATCTTTTTATAACACGAAAGCGGTTTATGCAAGCATTCCCCAAGACTTCGTTGACGTACTTTCGTCACGCAAATGACATTAAAAAAACACACACTGTCACAAGACGAAAAAAAAGTTCTGTCACTGTGAGTTCAATCCACGAATTCTCGGTATAGGTGACGCTCTCGGTATATGTGAAGTTTTTAGGTGCTTGGCGGTTCGCAGGTGGTCGGCGCAGGAGTGTAACTCAGCTGATGCCGGTTCCGAGGCGAAGAACTCGCCTTTTAAGTAAAGTGCCTGGCCGAAAGCGAGCTCTGCGAATGAGCACTGTGTGTCGTCTTTCACCGCGGAGCGGAGACCTATAGTAAAACCAAAAGCAGGCGCTCTGTCAAGGGAGTCACTGAGACTTGCGCTCGCAGTGATACCTTCATTTGATGGTGGAAGCGTTCTTCTACTCCGTTCGAACTGAGATGGTAAGCTGTAGTTTGTATGTGTGTTACACATAGATGGTGAGAGAGAGCCAGAAAGAAGTCCGATTCAAATTTTCTCTATCGGTTTGTCGTTCTTATGTATGGCACACCATAACGAGCGGTCTATAGGTGTACACGAGAGCCTATGCAAGACGCCTTAATAAAGGTAATACGCCAAGCACGCAGAGGCCAAGCATGACTTGTCTCCCTTATTCAGATTAGGCAAGGGCTCCTAGTTTCTCCATAAATGAAGAAACCCAATGTCCACATTGCCCCGTCAACTGTTGGTTATTTCTTTGCAACAAGAAATGCAACAGAAGATTTGTATACGTCCATTTACTTGCCATTGGTGACCTAAATTGAATGATATGAAGGACTTTAGAAGATAATTGCTAATAGATCTGTGATAACTGGTTCCTCGAGCAGTTTATCAGATAGGCAGATGACTTCAAGGAGCGAATCAGAGAACGTGCGAGGGCTGTTCCGTATTGCATCTGGTCAAACCTGCAGCGTACGTTTGGCTACTGGTGCTAGGAATGATGGGTTGCTGGATGTTAGACGGCACTAACTGCGGTTAAATTCAGATCCGGCTTTTTGGGGCCTTCGTTACGTGGTTTACCGGACAGCTTTCCGCTCACCCATTGTACAGTACAAAGTACCTAAACGCATGAGGCCCACAGGACGGCTTTATGTTATCCCATAGTAGAGTACCAAGTGCTAGATATATTAGTCACTTTTTTTAAGCACGCAGTTTAGTGCGTGAAATTATCTGAAGCATTGACTTTATAATCTGAACATGAAGCAAGGATATAGCACTGGTGTGTATCTCTGGGTCACTGTTGCCCCGTTGTATAGTACCAAGTACTCTAAATCGTTAGCAACTTTTTGTAAACACCAGCAAGGCGATGTGTTTTAACCTTCCCCGACAATCTCCCAGGTGGAGCTCAGTATGTCGAAGCTGTCAGAGTTCTCGGACTGATCTTAGCACAAGGCTACATTGCAAATAGAACACGGGAAGGCGTAATATCAAATCGAGGGAGATGACAAACTGCACTTCAGAATACAAGCTGTCACTTGCTGCGATGCCAGGCGCGACGAAGACGCAGTTATGCGCGTTTACTTACTACATCGCACACATTGCGCTGTGGCCGAGGCGTTCAGCACGGCATCTCAGGACAGTCATCGGAGCATTATTATGGGAACATAAGACTGGCGAGGTGAAAACTAGTTGTCTCAATCTGCACGCAGAACTTGGTGGCCTGAGTATATTGTATATAAAGATCTTCATTAGCGCTCTGGCAGCAAAAACAATCTTCAAGTTCATTAATCAGGAGTACCCAGGAAAGAACGCTCTGGTGCACAGCACGCATACTCAAAAATAACACGTTTACGACATCATATATAGAGTGGACCTCAAGATGAGGGACCACTAGAGTTATACAAGACTTGATAAGTGCACACTGAATCAGAAAATTAAGAGAGAAAAGCTTGAATAACTAGTGATAAAGTAGTTAGGCTACATGCTTATAGACAAGAGAAGATGAAGATGGAGAGAAACGAGCTCAAGCAGATGGTAGACCTGAAAAAAAAACAGCAAAGTTGTGTTCTGTTGGGAAGCATAGTGGTGGACTGTGAAAATATACTTGACCTTAGACGCCTGCAGCAATGAAAATAAGCAAGGGGTACCATTCGATCTGTATAGGTTATTTAGACAGAGCGGCGTAGCCACGCCTGGAAGAGTGGCACGTCAGCCTGGTATATATGAAAAGCCTGGTGAAAAGCACCTCTGCAAACATGTATGTTAACTCGTAGAAAGACAAAAAAATCAGTAAAGTGCACCAGGCTTGCTTCTACAACTAGAGTGTCTGCTACGAATGAAGCAATTTTAAAGGGGCTACATGACATTTTACTTGTTTATATTGGAATAGTCACACTAGTAGAGTATGACACTTGGCGAATCACGTACCGCAAAAAATTTTAGCATTTTGTTATTTACGAGATGATCTACACGGCTTTGTCGGATGCTTCGAGCGCTTCCTGTCTCTAGTAGCAGATTCGTAGGGAATGTGCTGAAAGTTACGCAGTTGGAGAAAGGCAGAAGGAGTTGCGTCACTTCCACAGCGTGTGTCAACCCTTTCTCTCGCTCTTCCAACACGCGGCTTACCTTAGGTGTCATGGAGAGCACATGGAAACGCAAACAGCGATATCCCACGGAGGTGGCCACCGCAGCTATGCCGCTCCCGATTTTCAAATCAGTCAACGGCCGTAGACATTTGATATATGGCTCAGTGGGGAGGATAAATGACCTCCCTTTAGAGAGGAGAACGCATGTTTCTACCAGATTATGAGAATTATTGGAACTTCCAGGTCACGTGCTGGGCTACAATGTTTGTTGTCTCCTCGATTGTTGTCTGGAGCCTCGATTTCTCACCCGCAGCATTCTCTGACTGTGCTCATAAAAGTGTTCCGGGGTCCCTTTAAAAAAGCATGTTATCGCCCAGATTATAGATTCTATTCCTTTCGGTGCGCATGCGGTGTCAGCGTAGTAAAAATCTTCAGAGGCAGAAAGAAATAGAAACTTGGAGAACACTTGACCATCACCTCACAAAATGTACGCTATAGCTAAGCGCCGCCTTTTTAATTCACCAGCCAAGGTTCGCTTTTTAGTGGGCATCTGAACCATGTCGGGATAAATTGAATTTTTTCCGCGCTTTAAACTTCCTTAGAAGGCATTCTACAATTATAGTCGCGAAGTACCTTGTACTCCATTAATAATTAGTTTATAAATTAGCGAAGTACCCACAACCCGTTCTCAAATGCATGGGGTGACTTGAGAGAGTGAGTGCAACAAGCATTTATTGGAGCCGTACGATTTCGTTTCTAGGGTAGAGAAAAATAAACAAACAAACAAACAAACAAACAAACAAATAAATAAATAAAGGCATGAGGAATGTAAACAGAGAGAAAATAAACGCATAGAAAGACAGAAATAAATAAATATAGAAAAAAGAGGATGAGACAGAAGCAAATAAATAAATAAATAAATCATAGCCATTATATGGTATTTCAAGACTATGGGAAAAGCAGGCGCGTGAGAATCAGTAGGAGGCGAAAGGGGAGGTGAGAAGGTAAAGCGTAGCACAGGCATGTATGCTACAGTATAGCAAGAGGGAGGGAAAGAAATGTAGGTATGATAGCTATCAAGTTTTACGTCCCGAAACCACGACATGGTTACGAGAATCAGGGGGCTCCGGACATTTCGACCTCCTTGGTTCGTTAACGTGCTTCTAAGTCTCAATAAACGATCCTCAATCATTTGTCTTGTCTCCATCAAAAATGCGCCCACCGTGGCCGGGACTTGATTCCACGCCCTTCTTGTGAGCATAGGAGCACCGCAACCGTTATTATCGCATGTCAGGTAGATAAAGATAAATAAGAGTTAGGAGGAGTCATGTCACGCTGAGGAAGAGAACGAGGCCGTCAGATCGCCGCTTCCACAGTTCTCTGACACCTGTTGCGTAGAGGCTGCCACTAGTTTTCTCTCTTTACCCTTCCATTTGTGCTTGTCGGCGCGCACTTAAGGGCTTTGCTATGAAGTGCCATCTCGTATACAAAAGGCCACCCGAATCTTCCCACGGGGGGAATTGGAGTAAATACGTCGTAGAGTGGTAGGGGTATCGCGTGAATGTTGCGTAATTGTGTATGGTTCGGGAATGCTTAATGGTTATTTCGTCTTCATTATTATTATTTATTGAACAAAGGAGAAGCGTTCTTCAACGAGTGGAAGGTTGTGGCCCACTACTGGCTGATGGCATACAGTTGCTTGCATCACATCTTCTCGAGTCAAGCAAAGCGTAAAATCAGGCGAAAGGCAAGTAACGACGCTCGATCCAGTGCCTACTTGTGCGCGGTGGCCAGTGAACGGTTGTTCAGTCGGTTTTTTCTAGCCGATGCTGCCTGCGTCGGCCTTGCGAGTAAAGAGAGAGGAGGAGGGGAGCGACAGCTGGCACGAGACGCGAGACCAGTGCATCCACGGTAGGGGTGTCGACGATACCACCGACGCTGGATTTTCGAGTAGGTGCGACTATAAAAAGCTACCCATTTAAACATCAGTGCTCCTGCAACTTAAGGGCCCAGTATTCGAGATGTTCTAATTCTGCAGAGCTCTCTTCTTATTACGATTGGGTAAGGGCTTCTGATTTCTCGGGAAATGACGAGGCCCGAACTCTGCATTGCGCTATGATTTCTTCGATATCTCTCTCCAATTTGAAGTGCCCCAACACCTGTATGGAACAAGTTGTTTACAGTCGGGGTTGAAATTTAAAGGTATAAAGCAACTTAGAAGATATCAGCGATGAGATGTGTAAAACTCGGTCGCTTGTACAGTTCGATTGTTAAGCGGACAAAATTAGTGATTGAATCTGAGAAAGTACTAGGGCTCTTCTTTATCGCATACGTTTGTACTTACAGCGTGTTCATCTTCTAGCACATATCCGTATTCCAATCATTAACGGTTTTCATAGTAGAGTACAGAGTACCAAGTACTCAAAATCGAGTTTTTCTAAACACTGAGTACTCTAAATCGTTAACCACTTTTTCTATACACATATTTGTGTGGCTGTGTTTGTGTGAACCATCAAACGTGCATGTTCTATCCCCGTCATCTCAACCATTGTTTAAGTAATTAAAGTCTGTTATGTCATCATCGTTATTTTATGTCTAAGAAGAAAATGTTCTGGTGAAATGTCATTAATATCTGTGGCAATAATTTTTTCTAAACAGGTTTGAGATGGCGTATAGCTATTGGGACAGCTCACTGCTTTCTCATAGTTGAGTACGAAGTACTCGAAATGTTAAACGTTTTTTTTAATGCACACAATTTTGTGCCGGGACAGAAAAGGCTCCTTCGTAATAGAGACCGTGCAGTGCTCTGAAGCGTTCACAATTTATTCTAAAGAAAAGTTGCCGGTAAAGTCAACATTACCTTCAAAGGATAATTGACTGGGCGAGTACGCGAAGGACCATTCTCCGGTCTAGCATTGTAATGTGCATTATACCCTAAATTGTCTGTACTGATTGCGCAAGCATTTCTTTGTCAAATGAGCGAGTAAACTGCCCCCATCTCCACTGAGGCGATCATTGCTATAAATTATAGCAACGGGTCCATACGCAGAATTTTTTTGCTGGGTCCTTTGGGGGGGGGGGGTATTTGCTAAAGGCTTTGACTATTTTGGCAAAAACACTTATTTCATTGTGTGAATATTTATTATGTACGAAGTAGCTTATGGCGGTTGCTGTGTCCGTCCTTCACTTTTTCCCGCGGCATCCACCTCCCACAGCGCAGGCGTGTCTCCACCCTTTTCTCTCCTCTCCTACTCTCCTCCATCTCTCCCTTTCCGTGACGTCAGCTCCGCCACAGACATGCACACGAGGAGGTTCTATACTATCTCCTCTGGAGTGGAGATGCGCCCTGATAAGTGACGCTGGTCTCCGCCATATTGGAGCAAAGTATGGAATTGGGCTAGTCGGTAATGCATTAAGGCTTCACAAACGCGCGCCTGCATAACTTGGATCCCGATCTGCAGCTTCGTCTTCCCCCAAGGATATCTCGAGCTGATGAGACTCTTCTATGCCGCCTGTGGCTTGGAGTGGCCTTCACGACCGCATACTCTTATCTCATTGGAATGGCCAGCTCTCCTACATGCACTTACTGCAGCTGCGAAGAAACCATCGCGCACCTTCTGTGTGAGTGCACCCATTTCAACGCGCAAAGACAAGAACTCACTGCAGCTCTGGATAGACTGGACGATCGGCCTTTGTCGGAAGAAAGGATTCTGGGTCATTGGCCGAGCCCATCCTCAGCCCAGAAGTCTTTGAAAGCTTTGCTGCGCTTTTTGCGGACAACTGGCCTCAGAGACAGACTTTAGTGTCTTATACTCTTTGATGTTGCCTTTCCTCTGTCGAAATTTTTTTTTGTAATTTCTCTCTCTCTCTTCGCAACATTTCTTTTTAACATCTTTCATTCCTCTCGCCCTTTTCCCCAGCACAGGGTAGCCAGCCGGTCTAAGAACTGGCTAACCTCCCTGTCTTTCCGCTTAGACTTTCTTCCTCTCTTCCTCTTCTCAGCGCGACAACTTTCATAATGGAAAAGGAAAGTCTCGCAAGCAGAAGACAAAGTGCGCTTCATAGCTCCACCCTCGCAGTGGCCTTTAGAGACTGTGACATGGTTTTGTAAAACAGTTAAAGATTTTACAAGGCCTTGGCTACTTCGTGCGTCGCTTATGGCTGCACAAATCGCATCAAGAAGACGCCTGGGATCACTTTTCACTTGTAAGTATTCTCGCTTCGTTCGCTAACGATCACCTTTTTTTTCGCGTACGCTGTTAAATTAGAAACAATATGAAATGTGCGCATGCGTGTAACACATGCGTATAGCTGTATGGAAGGTAACTTGAAGCTTTAAATGCTCGCTGACACCACGTTGCCTATGAGTTTTAAGTTTACGGACAAAGGACTTGCGGTCTGTGGCTGCATGTATCAAACATTGTACACGAGTAGGACGTCTCAATGCCCTATTAATTCCAAGTTTTCTGGTGTTGTCTTACGAGGCAAGACTGACGGCGTGCATGCATATTTTTTTGTCGAGTGAATATCGTAATTGATGCATGTTTATCGGGGAATTCGCAAACGTAGAGGAATTCCATGCCGTGTTTATCCGTGTTACAGGTTTCCGAAAGACAGTGCGCTGCGTTCTGCCTGGGAACGTGCTGTTCGAAGAAATAGTTGGAGGGCTACGGACAGTGATCACCTCTGTTCCATTCACTTCGAAGAATGGTGCTTTGACAGAACGGGGCAGACAACCAGACCGCTGCCTGGCAGTGCACCTTCAATTTTTCCTGATTTGCGAGCGCATCTACAAAAACCTGTTAGCTTATACCTCCTTCACGTAGCTTCAATAGAATGTAGTCACGAAATAAGCAACTCCGTCTGAAACAAGACGAGACACCTTTGAAATCCTTTCTATCTTGCCGACGAGACCAAACCAAAACGACGATAGACGAAGTTGATTGTTGAAGTTGATAGACGAAATGATTGGCGTTATATCCAACATCGAGCTACGTCGTTTCTAGGCTCTGAAGGTTGCGCTTGCCATGACAACACATGTCGCCAACAGAAGTTGATAAATATTATGCAGAACTAACGCCACTGCAATCGTTCTTATAAACGGTTCAGTTTGGGTACGTCTCCTTGAGTACGTCTCCTGGAGTTTGTCGATTGCACGCGACATTGGTGCTTCAGTTTTGGTTCCATCTGTAAGTTGGTTAGAATTCGATATTTCTACAAAAATTACTGGTGACTCCTAGTTTACTTATTTACCTCTCTTTTCCAACTTTACCTTGAATAATTTTAACTTCCTTATATATTCTCTGGTAATTTGCCGACACACACACAATCACATATATGAAAGAGGTGAGGAAATGTCGCGTTTTCGTTGAACTTGACTATCTGCAGGAACATTTCTTAAAACACCCAATAATTACTACAACCCTTTTGTACCGCAATAGTGCGCCAGCAAGCTTGATATGCAAAGCATCAATCGACAACATATTGATCTGAAAGCGTGCAGCTGACAATGGGTGCATGAAATAATTTGTTTCATAAACAAGAAGAGGCATATATTCGTTGGTGCAACCTAAAAGTGGTTTCCATCTGATTTTTTTATCGTGGAACTGCAAACCGTCGCGCGCAACGCGCGTATTCTATTGTGGTCTATGTTGGTTCCGCCCTGTTTTTCCTCTGGCAATATGGCGGCCGGCTGCTTCACTTGCTCCCGTTGGCGGCGGCCAGGACTGCCACTCCAGAGGTTCTATAGAAACTCCTTGCATGCACGTGACCTCCCACTCTCTTTCCTCTAGGAATCCTTTACTCTACGAAGAGGCGTGCGGGACAGGTGGGACGATAGGTGCATACTCTGCTAGGGGTGCCACGTTTAATCCGCGGCATAAAGCGACAGAACGACATTAAATAGACCTGTGGCTTCTCTCTGGCAGATAGAGCTAACCAGGGGTCAGTCAGCTAGTTCTCGTCGGGACGGGAAACAACGTCGTAGCACGGCCGCTTGATCTCCTTTGGTGCAGCCTGCCGAGTCGCTTCCCGAAGAGTGCGCGGGAAAAGAAAAGTTGACTGATCGGCCACGACGAAGGGTGAGGGCGCTGCCGATCAGCGAAGTAATCACACTTGCCCCTGCGTAAACAGGTGTAATCTCACCCATTCCCCTTATTTTGTGACAGTCGTATCCTGTCGTAGTTCGGTCAGCATGCAATGTCATTTTGTTCTTTCATACCACTGTTATGAACACCTGTGCCACACGGGCAGAGAAAATGGCATTTACCTTTTAATGCCTTCAGATTGATTGTATTCCACCCGTTGCCCCACAGATGAACAAAATGGCATTCACCTGAATGCCATTCGTCCCCTAACGCCATTGGCAGAACTCATTCGACTGAGAAATGCGTACTCTTGATGGGACAATTGATAAAGCAACTATATAAAATGACAGTTGATTCGACTGGAAGGAAACTTTTCGCGCCTTTTACTTACACTAATCAACTAAACAACTGCTTAAAAACGTCCCGCTAAAGTAAACCGGCCTGTTCACGTGAGCATGACAAAGCACACGTGAAATTACCGACGCAGACAACTCACCGTAGCCGAAGGAAGCTTTGGGAAAAGCACCTGTGTCGCCGATAGGTAGTGCCACAGTCAATGCGGTGGGTGGAAAAGGAACTATCGCTCTCAAAGGCGAAGGGGAGCATTCGGCGGGCCGCACCAAAAGGGGAGATCAAGCGGCCATGGTCGTAGTAACGTCTGTAGGGAACCCGAGACAACGCGAAGCTGTCCGAAGATTGCAAAATCGAACAATGGGACAGCCAGCGTAAACCTAAACAAATGCTTTTGTCGTGGCAGCAAACGAAACTGTGCGCGTTGGCGTTTTTCCGCATTGTCCGGATAATATTTCAGCTCTATGGCAAGCTTATCATGTGGATAAGTTCGCCATAGAGCTGAAATATTATCCTCGAGCGTACGTATTTGGGATACGACTTCGTACGCTCACAAGATCACTCGCAACTCGCAACGTCCTCGAACAAACCATCCAGCTGGCGCATAGCGCCTCGATAACAATGCAAGGTGAGCTGCCATGCCATTGAGAGCTTAACAAGCTCACGTTTTATTGGTACATGTAACAGTGACTGCACAACACGACGCAATATCTCGCGAAAGTGGCCGTGTTCCGAGAAAGAGCTAGAAGATACATATTTGCTCAGTTGTCGCTAGAATACGTCGCAAACACGCGTTGACCAACTTGCGTTTTTGTATCAGCTTCATATATGCGGCTGTTATAGCTGTATCCAAAATAAACTTCATTACGACGTGTTTTAGACTCGTTCGGGCAGTTGTCTGGGCCACTTTTCTAGCACTTCCAAATTTTATTTATTTAGAAGATTATTTATTTACAAATACTGCGAACCTCAAACGAGATCAAGGCAGGAAAAGGGGGGTCACAGCAGAATACAAAACCTAAAAAAAAACGCTACTAGTTGTACTACAATGCGCTAAGTACCTAATTGTAAATATACAGTAACCACAGATTATACAATATTAGGATCATTCCACTAGAAAAAAGGGTAACAGAAAGAAACAAAAGCCTTAGGTAAAAATAATAAATCAGGAATAACGTAAATAAGCCATGTTATGTTAGTAAGGCTTCCTCGGTAATTGTGGTGAATCTATTTAGTGAGTGGATGTTATCAGATGATGGATCTAGTTCGTTCAGTTCTGTTATGGCTCTAGGGAAGTAGGAGTAATTAAAGCAGTTAGAATGGTGTGTATACCCAGTTAGTGCGATGGAGTGTCTGTTACGTGTAGGCCCACATGAGGTTACCTAAATAAATGTAGTGGTGTCAATGTTTGCTCGGTCGTGTAGTAATTGATGCATGAATGCGATGAGATGATGCATGAAACTCCTTCAACGGCATGCAGCTAGCCGGCATCACATGAACGCGATTCTAGCCTGCTCACGACGATCATAGTATACGTATTCACGTTAGACGCATGATCCGCCGCGGAGGTCTGGTGGCTAAGGTACTTGGCTGCTGACCCGCAGGTCGCTGGATCTAATCCCGGCAGCGCCTGCTGCATTATCGATGGAGGCGAAAATGATGTAGCTCCGTGTGCTTAGAGTTGGGCGCACGTAAAAAAAATCCTGGGTGGTTGAAATATCCGGAGCTCCCTACTTCAGCGTCTGTCATAATCATATCCCTATTGAAAAAAACGTCCACCATAGGAATGGTGAATTCCATCATCCACCATTTTGGTGGATTATGGTGGTGGTAATGTTGGTGGCACATGGTGCATGGTGGCGCATCGTGAAGCGGATGGTGGATGGCGCGCTGCAGCCTGCAGTGCTGGAGCGCGAATCAGCGTCAGAACCACCGTGACGAGCTGCCACTAATGAAACAATAAAAAATAATTTTGTAAAAAAGGATGCATAAAGCACCCGTAAGAAAAAAAAAAGATGCGACAGCGCGGATTCTAACCTCCCACCTACACATTACCAACTGAGCACACTAACCACTGCGCCAGGCTGACAAATGGCAATGTTGGCGTTAAAGAAGTACTCAACTCACAAACTCGCTGTTTAACTTCAGTTCTGTTTGTCGTTTACTCGGGAGGGACGGGATCTGCACCTGCTACTAAAATTTGCACATTTGATAAACACGAACAACTGCTACCTGTAACGATCGCACTGCGATAATGGCAATAGCGCTAAGTTTTTGTTACAATTTACAACCGCAAGGAAAAAAAAACTCAATGGCTGAGGAGCAGGTAGAGTTTATCGGTGGTTACTGCCAAGTTTAATATCTATTTCTCGCTCCTTCCGAAGGGCGATATCAGTTCAGGCTTTATGACGCTTCTATGCTCATTCGATAGATACGCCCACACAATTGATTTTGATGTTTTCGCCCAACGCACAGCGCAGTCTTGCTAACGCACCGCTGTTGCTCTGTCGTTAGGAACAACTACATAACGGCTTGGCCAAAACGAATGCAGTGCGCCAGAAACTATATGCTATCATATTGGTTCAGTAAGCATTCGAATTGACGTGTCTATGTTCTCGCATAAGACGCACCGAAGCGCTGGCGAGTGCGACTGGTGGCTGTCGGTGAGGGGAGGCATACATTTGGTGGAAGTGCTGCAAGTGTGTCGCATCGATGTTTATCGCTTCTGGCGCGGACACCATACACCATAAAAGGCTTCATTTAGATTAAATGATGCCACAGTCGTCCTGTGTTGTCATTTATACTCGTCAAAATTGTGCAATCTGAAACTCAGAAGCACCGATAACACTTGTACGGGCTCGGTCGGTATGATTAACCTTTGGTGGAAATCATGATGGTAGAACAAAAGGGTGAAAGTCAAATTCACTGGGGCTCGTCTCGACGCATGTCGAAAGTGAAAGTTTGTGGACATTCGCACGCACTTAGTAAACTTAAAAGTACGGCTCAAGCAATAGAGTGTGCAAGAATTTCCAAAGTTGCATTTCTAGCGTGGTGACATAGAGTGACCGCTTTGTTCTGCTCTAACAATGAAAGGGGCAATTGCGAAGTGGAGCTATTTATTTCTCGACAACTGCGCGCCGATGTAAAACATTTATTGTCACTGTTCACAGTGACACCTTTAGTCTTCTAAACATCACAACAACAAAAAAATACACCGTGGATGTCAAACTGGGGTGTGTACGTGCGCGAAATGTAAACATATTCAAGGCCGCATATTCTACGCTCCACAGGGAGAGGCGGCTGGAGTGAGACGCTGTGCGGACGTGTTTCGCATGAGCTCCGGCCCGGTGACCGACTATCGGCGGACGCGCTTTTTTCTGGACTTACTGTCAGTGGGCTCGTCTGCAGGAGGTTGCCCTGTACCTACGGACACCACTCGTTTAGGCAAGTTTGTCCCCGTTTTTGGAGTTTCCGAGATTTTCCTATCAACCCCGCGGTGGCAAGGCTAGGCCTATCTCCTAGGCCAAGCCTGGCCTGGGCCGCGTCGCCCGACGTCTGACTTGCGCCCGGTGACCGTGGGTCTTGTTGGGCTGAACATGGAGTACTACGTCGAAGGGGAGACTATAACACCCG
Source organism: Rhipicephalus microplus (assembly GCF_043290135.1). Lineage (NCBI taxonomy): Eukaryota > Metazoa > Arthropoda > Arachnida > Ixodida > Ixodidae > Rhipicephalus > Rhipicephalus microplus. Next base: position 162,629,736 of record NC_134701.1, on the reverse strand, counting down.
AAGATTTTGAAGCGGGAGAGTGGGCTCCAGTGCTGAAGGCACAGGACCGATTTAAGAAGACTCGGCATGGCGACAACGCCAAGAGTAAGCCTTGCGAGACGCAGGCCGGCAGCGACGGGCGCAAGACGCACGGAGCGCAGCAAGTCAAGCGGGGGAAAGCGCCGGTATGGAAGAAACGCGGACCGTTTCTCAAGTTGCCAGCCACGGATTTCAAGATTGTGTACAGGCCCCAGAACTGGGACTTGAGTGTTGTGACAGCGAGAGAACTCGGATGTGCACTGAGAGCAGCAGCGCGTCTAACGAGTGCGATTGCCGCGGAAGAAGACATTGTGCGGGTTAATGGCACAAACAACACGTTGACGGTGAGCACACCGTGCATAAATCGCAGTGGGGCATATGCGACTGTGAAGACGCTCAAGCTGGGTGATCGTGACCTACCGGTTTCGGCGTTCGTGGCGCCGTTGGAGAACTCCGTGCGGGGAGTGATTTATAATGCTTATGATGGATGCCCAGTGGAAGAAGTTCGGGCGGGATTCCTGAAGAAGAATGAAGGCATAGACATTCTGGACGCGAGACCTCTGGGAAAGTCAAAGGCGATTCAGATTACGTTCGGGGGAAAACGCATACCCCGGCAGATTACTTACTGGAACTGTCTGTACGCTGTGATCCCGTACAGAAATTTAGTCGAGACCTGCTACAACTGCAGACGAGTTGGACATCGAGCGGACGTTTGCTATCGTCCGAAGAGCAACCTATGTCACCGTTGCGGGAAGGACCATCCTGCCCCGCCAGAAGGAGAGCCACCTACGTGCACGCCGGTCTGCATCGTGTGCCATGGTGCGCATCACACAGGGAGCCGGAACTGCAAGTTTCGCCTGGCTCGCAAGCCACCGACAGGCCGGCAGCAGAGCATCGAAAGAGAGAGCGAAGCTGGCAACGATAAGCGTTCCTCGAGGGCCACGGAGCGGTCACCGAGGGGTAAAGAAGGCAGAAGCAAAAGCAGGGACCGGTCGAGTTCCTTCCCGCCATTGCCAGGGCGCGGGGGCGGCCAAGATGGTGGACGAGCATCCAGTACCAACAGCTGCGCACGCGACACCAACAAAAAGGTGAGCTTGTCAAGCACGGCCTCCCAGAACGAAACCGCTCGAGAGAGGGAGTTAGCAGCGCTGGTTCAGCGACAGGGAGACTTGATCAAAAGAATGGAAAACAGAATTGCAGAGATGGAACGCGCACTTAGAAACGACCAACGGCAGGGGACACAGGCACCAGCAGTGCAAGGCCTACAGAAAGCGACGCAAGAGGCGTCTGCTCGCGTACAGGAGAGTGCAGCTATGGAAGTGGAGAATCGGGGGACAGTGAAGAGACCACTGCCGGGGGATGAGGTAGCTAACGCAAAACGATTAGCCGAAACGTCACCAGTAGACATGCCACAGCCTGTTTTTAAGGTCATTAGTCTTAAGTCGGATGTAACAACACTTGCGGATAAAGTAGGCAAACAAGGGAAAAGACAGGATAGGTTGGAGGCTCGAGTCGAAAAGATCGAAGCCAGATTAGACACAATAGAGGAGCGTCTCGGCATGCTCTCCACTGAATTTAAGGATTCCCAAACCCAGGTCATGGGCATGTTTCAGCAGCTTCATACTCTATTGGAGGCAAGACTGCCTCCCGTGGGTGGCCAAGTGCCATTAGTCAACCTGGTGCCTCATCATGGAGCCTCGCCAGCAAATTGAGGTTTGGCAGTGGAACTGCAGGGGCTTTCGTCAAAAGCGGGGTAACCTGCAGTTGCACGTACAAAATCTGGACAGTAAACCAGACATAATAGCCTTACAGGAGGCTAGTGGTTCCGTAAAATTACCTGGATTTAAGGCATTTACAGCGCCAGGAACTGATTCAAGGGGCGTATCACGCGTCTTCACAGCCGTGCTAGTCCATCGCAACATCACTGCCATTCAGCATTCCGTAGATAGCAGCAGGGAAGACTATGTCTTGCTTGAGATTTTGCCTAAACGAAAGTATGAGAAGAGTCTGTTTTTACTTAATGTGTATAGTTCTCCAAAAGATAAAGGATTGGGCTTGCCACAACTCCTGATTCAAACTCAACGGTTAGCAGCTCGCGCTCCGCTTATAGTGGTAGGAGATTTCAATGCGCCTCACCCGGAGTGGGGTTATATTCGAGCCAGCCCAAAGGGCAATCGGCTTTGGCAAGTTGCCCGGGATCTGCGATGGACGCTGTTAAACAATCCACAAGATCATACGAGGATAGGCAACAGCATAAGCATGGATACCTCCCCAGACCTTACGTTTTTTAGAGGCATCAGTAATGCAAAGTGGATTAACATGGGACAAGCGCTAGGAAGTGATCACTATATCCTTTCCACGACATTTAGCGCTGCGAAGCATAAAGAGAAAGTGAGGGGGCATAGAATTACAGATTGGGACAGATTTAGGAAAAACAGAGCAGACACTGTAAACGGGAAAATTAATGACCTGGATGCATGGGTACAGGCGCTCAAGGAGAATGTAAGTAATACCACGGTAGAAGTGCCAGTCGAGCAGGAGGAGTTTACCGCTGACTCGAGACTATTACACATGTGGGAAGCGCACGCGAGTCTCTTGAGAAGGTGGAAGAAGCAAAAACATAATGGCGTCCTTCGCAGAAGGACTGCCAAGTTAGAACGTAAAATCGAAAATTATACAATTGAGTTGCAAGCCAAGCAGTGGGGCCAGATTTGTGATCGCATGAATGGACAGTTTGGATGCAAAAAGACATGGCAGCTGTTAAGGCATCTTTTGGATCCGGCAGCAACAAAATCGGCGCAACGGGGGCAAATGACTCGGTTAATGCATCAATATGAAGGCACAATTGGAGAGTTTATACAGGAACTCCGGAATCGGTACATAACTGATGGAGTAGACGGTTGCTTACCACACTACTCGGGGGTGGAAAACTCAGACCTAGATGAAGAGTTCACAATTGCGGAGGTGGAGTTTGCCATGGGGCAGCTGCGTACTACGTCTGCCGCAGGTCCGGATGGAGTTACTAATAAAATGCTGAGAAACCTAGACTTCAAATCGGTCGGGGCGATCACTGACTTGATAAATGAGTATTGGGTGGCCGGGGAGATCCCAGCACAATGGAAGCATGCTAGGATTATATTTATTCCGAAGCCAGGCAAGAAACTCTGCTTGGAAAACCTGCGCCCCATATCGCTGACATCATGCGTGGGCAAATTGATGGAGCACGTGGTTCTCAATAGGCTTCAGAATTATGCAGAGGACAAGGCCATCTTTCCCCCAACTGTGATAGGTTTCAGGGCCAATTTGTCCACACAGGATGTCATGATACAGTTAAAACATGATGTAGTCAATCCCGGGCATGGCACGGGCACCAAAGCTGTATTGGGGCTTGACCTGAATAAAGCTTTCGACAATGTTTCGCATGAGGCAATATTGAATAACCTATCATAAATTGGCCCAGGGGTCAGGACATTTCGCTACATCAGATCATTCTTGGAGGGCCGAACCGCAGAAATTTCAATAGGAGATATCAAATCGGACTCATTCGCGTTGGGAGGCAAAGGGACGCCGCAGGGTTCAGTTTTGTCACCGTTCCTGTTTAACATCGCCTTAATTAAAATACCGCCGAGGCTGGAGGAGATACCGGGACTCAAACACACATTTTATGCAGATGATATTACTCTATGGGTAACCAGGGGTAGTGACGCGCATCTGGAAGAAACACTGCAACAGGCAGTTAATATTGTCGAAGAGTTGGCAGGGGAGGCGGGACTTTCATGCTCTCAGCCAAAGTCCGAGCTCTTTGTGGTTCGGGACAAACCCAGAGGGCTACATGCAAGACACTATATTCCGCCACCGCCGTTAGAGGTAAAGGTAGGGGGTAGGCCGGTAGCTGAAGCTCAAACGATTAGAATTCTTGGCCTATATCTGCAAACTAACAGGAAGAATAGGGTGGCCCTTGAAAAACTTAAGACCACGGTCAATGCTACTGTCAGGCTAATCAGAAGAATCGCTAACCGTAAGAGCGGGGTTAAAGAAAAAGAACTCTGTAAGCTGGTACAGGCGTTTGTGCTCAGCAGGATTACTTACGCGACACCTTATATGAAGTTGGATGCCGCAGAAAAAGGTAAGGTCGAGGCTATGATCCGGCAAGCTTACAAGGCAGCGCTTGGGTTGCCTAACAACGCGCCTACAGAAAGGCTAATAAAACTAGGGGTACACAACACCCTGGATGAATTATGGGAGGCGCATCTGGTGATGCAGCACGCTAGGCTTTCGACAACCAAAGCGGGCAGGATTATATTGGAAAGGATTGGCATTGGAGCAGAGGCTCCCACTGGGGACACTAAAATTCAGGTGCGGCGAGAGTTACATAAGGCCCTGTACATAAAACCTTTGCCCAAAAATATGCATCCGATTCACCATACGCAGCGCAGGCAGGCAAGAGCCAGAGCTTTACACGTTGAGTACGGCGAGTACAAAGCGGCAGTCTATACAGATGTTGCGGAATATAAGGACAAAGACGCTTTTGTGATTGTGGTGGTGGACAGGCGGGGGCGCTTGATCGCTTCTGGATCGGTCAAAACCCGCTCCTCGGAAACTGCAGAGGAAGCGGCAATAGCGCTAGCTATAACTAATTCGCAGTCAGATTTGATTTTCAGTGATTCAAAGACAGCCATCCGAAATCTGGCGAGGGGCAGAATATCGGCGACCGCTGCACGATTTCTGCATAGGGCCACGGGACGAGAAATGAGAGAAATAGAAATTGTCTGGGTACCAGCACACTCTGGGAACCCTGGGAACGAGGCGGCTCACCTGAATGCTCGAGGTTTCGTCAGCCGGGTAGGTGAGCCGCCAGTTCCGGGGAGGTCCGCGAGAGATGGGCTGGTGTCCTTTCATGACATAACGAATCATTATAAACTAGAGCGGAGGTTTTATCCGCCCCCGCACAAGCGGTTGACTAAGGCGCAGGAATGCGTCTGGAGAAAACTGCAGACGCGATCTTTTCCCAACCCTTACGTGTTGAACAAAATGTACCCGGAGGAGATTAAGCCGCAATGCAAATGGTGTCAGGCTGTGGCAACATATGATCACATACTTTGGGAATGTAGCATAGTGCCGCCGCCGGTGGATATTATGCGTGATCCCTCTCTTGAGCACTGGGAGGCCGTGTTGACCAGCTCAGACCCAGTCGTCCAGTTAAGGGTCGTGGAGTGGGCCACACAGGTCGCCGCCAACATTGGGTTGATGGCCATCTAACACGGAATCATCCTCAGTTGCTTTCTGACGAAATAAAGTTTTTCCATCCATCCATCTACGCTCCACAAAAATTGAAGCGTTGTTGACACCACAGGAGTAAAAAAATAAACGTGCTAGAAAGCCTAATGAGCAGCGTTGATTTGATTTGACCGCAAACACATGTCTCTGCGCATACAAGAAAGAAACACTGCAAATAAGTGATTTCACATACTCTCATGTGCTTTTTCATCATGCCACCATCATCCACCAAGCTTCCATCACGCCACCGTCATCCACCTTGCTCGCCAAGCCTTCCACCAAACACGGTTTCCCTCGCCACCATCAGCGTACATTTTCCACCATCACCACCATTGGCTCACCACCACCACAACCATCTGCCATCATTTTTTCCACTCTCACCGTCATCAGCCATTATGCCCATTGCAGTTTCCACCATATCCACTAATATTTTCACCACATCCACTATTCTTTCCACCATATTCGCCAACGATTCCAGCATCCACCAACCCAGAATTTTCAATAGGGATGGCAGTTCTTGAACATTAAACCCAACATATCAATCCCCTTTGATACATCACTGCGATTGAAGACCTGCTTTTACAACACACAGTACAAAGAAAGTATTATTTGTACAAAAAAGGAAGAAGAAGAAACATCAGTTTTCTTTTTTTCGTGCCTGTAGGTTTCGTTGTTTTTTTTCGCCTTTGTTTTACACAGTATGAGAAATTATTTTCCTAGTACTAAAATTTGTATCACTCGCGTGCTATAGTTCACTGAAGAGGAGTTCTGCTTTCATGGCTACAGGAACGTCAATTCCGTATTCTTTTACTAACTAAAATGAATTCTAAGAAAGCGGCGGTTGTGAAAATCATTTATTTACAAAATACAGATGTAAGACTTCTCAGACTACAACGAAGCGAAGCAAGCACATCAACATGCTGAGACGATGGGGTCACAATTGAGCACCGTCGACTGCATTTTTAAAGACGATAGTCTTTCTTGGGTACCTTCAACGCAAAAATTTTGGTCTGTCTGTCTGTCTGTCCGCCCTAAGAGGTACCCTAAACGGCACCAAAGTGGCCAAACAATACTCCAAATGGTCGACCCGATCCGCAGTGCCCACTGACATTGCTCAAGCTTCAGTGTTCATACCTGCGCGGTTTTCAATCAAAAATCAATTATTGCGCATACCTCAGGCACCACACCAACACGTCAATATTCTGTATGTGTGTCTTCTTACTAGAAAAGGAATACATAGGTACATCTAAGGACCGTAGCGTTTATCACGCTGAGCTGACCATGAAACGCTTGCACGAAAAGTCAAGTGTTCCCAACGCTTTGCTAAGATGACACGGTGGTGGCACCTACCCGTCACCTTGAGTTCTACACCTTATCACCTCAGAGACGGGCGCACACGCCACGCGCTTCGTTTTCCAGGATAACTGCCAGATAGCGCTCATGTTTTCCGTGTGACGTGACGTGATGCGCCCGTTCGCCTCCGCGGCACGCTCGAGGCACTCGAACACAGCCTCCAGAATACCATTCACTGATTTTCTTGCACAGATCATCAAATAAACGTTTTGTTCACTCTCTCGAGACGCAAGACTATCGTCTTTGGGCGACATTTGAAAAGCAGCATGCCGATGCGGGGTCTATTTCAACGTTAGGATATGCAGAGAAACCTGAAATAATATGTCAAGCATTGAGCTCCAGGCACAGCTTTTCACCCCAGTAATGATGTGTGGGACTTAACGTTCCCAAATTGCCATATAATTATGAGAGACGCGGTAGTGGAGGGCTCCGGAAATTTAGACCACCTGAAGTTCTTTCACGTGCACTTAAATCTGAGTACACTGGCCTAGAGCATTTCCACCTCCATCGAAAATGCGGCCATCGCAGCCGAGATCTGATCCCGTGACTTGCGGATCAGCAGCCGAGTATCAGCCTCACTTGTACCAAATTTGGTATTACGGGACGTAAATTTACGACGAAGGTATGCTACTGGTGCAAACATGATAAACATGAGGTGTGTGTCATGGAATAACATGACTACATGCTACGCTCATGATGCACTCGGTATTACGCAACGTGAACGCGGACGACATAGGTAAATGACACATCCAAACGACATGTGTGTCATGTAACAACATGCCTACATGCCACACTGATAATGCGCTGACGGCTGTTTCGCTAGCTTCACATATGCCAAATTTCGTATTACGTGACGTCAATGAATGACGAAGGTATACGATTGGTGCAAACATGATAATCATGAGATGCGTGTCATGTGAGAACATGACTACATACCACAGTCAAGGCGCCAATACATTTCAACGTGGCGCGGTGCGCGTGCTCACCGGCGTTCATTTTGTCGCGTGACGCCGGTGTTGCCACACCGGGCACCGGTCTTGCCAAATACTCGCAGGCGCGTGCCGCGCTGCGTTGCTTTGACGCATGCGCGTTTCAGCGCGTCCGGCCTCCGTCCGTCACGAGAAGAGGGAGGCACAGTAGAGAGTTTTAGTACAGCGTACGCTGCGTACGTGGCGGCGTTGCGTACGTAAGGACGCCACGTTCTGCGTAGTGCGCATGCGCAGACCGCAACGCGCACGTATCGCGTTACGTACGCAGCCGCTACGTACGCACGCATGAGATGCGTGCGTGCGTACGTATGAGCTGATCGCCCCGCTCTCGAACAAGTTCGCGACAGCGCGAGACTTCGTTTTGCAAAATGGCGGCATGGAAGGCAAGCACCGACCGGCTCTGTGGCTTAAAATATGGCCATAATCTGGCTATGACACTTGGATTGGCTCACATTGGCTGTCAACAACACGTGCTTCCATTTTGATCTACCAGGTGACGCAACACGCTTCACGCTCGTTACGTACGCGGGTACTACGGCGTACTAAAAGCCGATTAGTGGCAAACAACGCCACGTAACGCAAGGCGCTTGCGTGATGCGTACGTAGCACCATTCCGCAGTACTAAAACTCTCTAGTGTTGTCTGGGTAACGCATCGGCGCGAAATGCAGCACGTCGCATTTCGCGCCGGTTGCCGTCGGGCCGCGCCGACGGACGCTGGTCGCGCCTGGCGACAGACTATACAGTGCTCGCGTTTTGCTAATGTACCGTCGCTATGCCCAGCGTGCACGCACGTCAACGCTACCTTGGAATATAATGGGCCCTTCATGATGCGCTAGCTGCCGTTTTGCTTGCTCCACATATACCAAATTTCGTATTACGTAACATCGTTGGATGACAAAATTTATGACTGGTGCAAACATGATAATCCTGACACGCGTGTCGCGTAGGACCATGACAACATACCACGCTCATAGCGTGCTCGCGGCCGTTTCGCTTGCTCCACATATACTAACTTTGGTATCACGTGACGTGAATATATGACGAAGGTAAACGACACATCCAAACACGATAATCATGACAAGGAAGTAATGTACGGCATCATTTACCTCTATTTCCTAACGTTGCGCTGATTTTAAAGTGACATATCAACATTTATTATTCGTGCTTCGCATATCATCGATTCCTGTTGTAGGTGGGATCTGCCTTTTTTTTTTGTAGTCACCGGACCCATTACCAAATTACGTGCATACCAAAAGAGGAGCAGAGCCTGTGTAAACGACTTGGAACATTATGTGTTCTTGTCTTGTGCGTTTATAAAACGTGTTTATTTGTTCATAGTACTGCTGTTTAGAAAAATTTATTGTCACAGACATCAATAACAATTCAACGGAACATTTTCTTCTTAGACATACAATAGCGATGATAACAAAACAGACTTAATTTACCTGAACATGGATATGAGATGACGTGGAGAGAAGATCTACATTCGATGGTTCACACAAACACAGCCACACAAAAATGTGTCACCAAAGGTTCTCGGATATGAAACGGGTGTGCATGCACAAAGTCAAACACACTAGGGCAGTTTAAACAAATCCAATGCGGAGGAGGCCCTGTACTTTCTCTCACTTGCTCACTGTATTTTCTCTGTTCCACTAATAAACTGGTCGAGAACTCAGATCATACCTATCGATCTCTTGAGATTCATCTTCCAAACTTCTTCATATTAATTTAGAATCTTGAAAGCAAGAGTAGGTATACCTTAAATTTCGCTCGCCAAATCTAGCTCAACCAACAATAACATTGGTGAACTTGTGGCGAAATGTGTTCGGTTGAGCAGAGCTTTCATGATTCTGAGCCTCAGCGAGATCGGCGAAGCCAAACATATGAAACGAATACGAGACGAAGACAGTCGTGAAGACAATATTCTGGCCGTCCAGCGTGCCCGTGATCGTGCCAGCAGGCTACACCTGTCGGTCTCGTCGCGGGATTCGCCAGGTGCGCGTTTCATTGCGTTTTGTTGGACCCGATAAAGTTTACTTTCTCACTGGCACAGTATTCATGTACTAGTGAGAGGTCCGCGGACCGCATGTGTCGCACGGGCTGCGTGTTTGAGACCTGTGATCTATCTCCGATTACCTGGACGGGTATACTGTCTGTTTGACGGTGACACCCACTGGCCTCAGTGGGCCCGTGACGCAAACCTGCGAGACCGAGAAGGTGATTGCCAGCGTAAAGCGGATGACTTGGTAGCAGCAGTGGCATGCGTCCGCCGATTCGTTCAGAAGGAGTACAGACCGAAGGAAGCCTTGACTGAACCGACGGTGAGCGGGTCGGAGGGATCACCGTGAAGGAGCGGGAGAACTAATAGGTTTCAACGACACGTGCCGAAAGAAGGGGGCGGGTGGTGGCCATTTTCGGCTCTCGCCCATAGTCCGCTATCGGGGATTACGTGAAAGTATAGAACGCGTGTGTGCGCGTGGTGCGGTGACAGGAAAGTGGTTGCGAACGGTAGTCGGGGGTTCCTTTCTATGCTTGCCCGTTCGCCTACTCTATGGTCTGGCGGGGCCTAACAGCAGTCTCCCATGCAGTTCTAATCCTCCATGCCCTCGTGGAACTTCTGCGCCGTGGCTGCCTGGCTGGTTCTTTCAGGCGTTATGTTTATGTATCTTTTTATGAACAGAGAACTCGGGCGTCAAATGAGGCATACGGTGGCCACAGCAATCGAGGAGAGTTTTCGAGACACGAAGAAAATAAAGTAAAAAGAAAGGAAAGAATAAAAGAAAGAAATAGAGAAAGAGGTAAATAAATAAACAAATAAATAATAATTAAATAAATAATAAATAAATAACATTAAAGAGAGAGAGAAAGGGCGTTCACTACGCCAGGATCAAAGACGCCTTCTGCTTGACGATGACGATTCTTGTACAAATGAAGATTCAGCAAAACAAAAAACCAAAAGAGAACAACAAAAATGCGAGAAGGAGTTACAAAGCATCCATTTGGTAAAGGATGATTCAAACCAAAAGAAAAGCACCATCAGGCAGGGAAATGTGGTACGCGGAGGCTGGAAGTTGGAAAAAAAAAAGAGACGATGGTCAAGGGAGAAAGTTGGGCCGAGTGAAAAAAAAAACCGTAACGACAGCTTTACGACGTTCCAATCGGTGTTTATCCGCATACTTCTATCCTCGGCGCTGTTTACTCCCCTTCTTACAGGGCGTCTCCCTGCGCAAGCAGAGACGTACGTAGTACGTCACGACGTGATGGTCGTCTTCCTGTGTGTCCGTTACCCTCCTATTCGTTGAGCGATTTTTTTATTTTTGTTTTTGGCTAGCTGACCTCTACTCGCTCTTTATAGATGTTTTACACTCTAGACTGTTTTTGGAGCTTTAAGATAAAGGGCGCGTCGCAAGAACATCATACCGGGAAGCGAAGTTACGACGTTCGCTTGGAATCTGGGAGTTTGTGGAACAACGGAAGCAGTGGTGATACAAATCCGGAAGCCAAGACGCTGTGCTGTTTCGTTGATGGCAGGAACATAATGGATCTTTTTTTTCGTTTTTATTTTCCGTATTTTTTCACTTTTGTGCAGTGGTACCCTATCTTTTTTTTCTGCTCCCTTTCTGACGGGGATTACATTCGATCGTGAAGCGCCATGACATCATAAACTCGCGAATAGGATTTTTTTCTTATTGAAGACGCAAACAATAAAGAGTTTGAAGTCAAACGCAGCAGGGGAAGATGATAGCAGAAATGCAGGGAGGTTAACCAGGACTGATTACGGTAGGCTACCCTGCACCGGAGAAGGAGGTTGGCGAAAGCGCAGGAAATTTGGCTGCTTCAGTGGGCGAGGAGGTTTTCGTGCTCCACGTTTATGTTTCAACGCGAAGGAGGTGGTGAAAGCAGAATATGCACAAGGGTACGAGCAATCTGCTCATCTTTGTAGACATAATGCGTGCGCGACCACTTTCTTTGGGTCAAAGGTCGCAGCTGCAGCCGGAGCGATAATATTTCGGATCGTCTTTGCTGTTTTCATGTTTATTGTTGTGTACGCATGCTCTCGTTATTGTGTCTACAATAACGAGAGCACGTGTTCACAACAACAATCGACTGTAGGCCACGGAGTAAGAATATTTTCGCCCTGTGGCCTTCAGTCGATTACGATGGTGATTCCATGTTTTCTCGCAAGAAATTAACGTTGAATTGCTGCGGAAGCAGCCCACAGAGTTTGTTAAGTGGGATAGGCACGCAGTTCAAGTATGCAGGTTTAACTGGCGTCCGCGAAACATGATATTTTTTTATATATATACACCATGCTTGTTCATTTCGGTCCATAAAGCTTCGTTTGCAGACGCGAGGCGTATCAACCCAAACTGTCTAGCCTCCGCATAAGAGGAAGCTAGATTAGTCGGCATTTACTGAAGATCATCTCTTGTAACGCTATAGCGCTGCCACGGCGCAAAAGGAATTAGTACGCATGCGATGCTCTACACCCTTACGGGATTAATCCCTCCTGCAGTGTGCTTTACCACACTAAGCCCCTTTTTGCAACAGTGCACGCTTTACAGAGTTTGAACGTGCGTTTTACTAAGTAACCACAAGCCGAATTGATTCAGAGCACTAACGGATTCGACAAAAAAGATAGAAAGGCAAAGGACAGACAGCGAGGTTGATCGCGTTGCGGTCGGTTCACTACCCTACACGGGGGCAGGGGAAAGTAAATAGTGTAATGAAGATAAAAAAAAGGCGAATAACTGATACATTCGTACGTTCAATGCGCACACCTAGAAGGTTTAAAACCCTGAACTGTTTCAGTCTGGTTCATCTGTGATTGTCTCAGATGTAGTAAATTTCAGTCCATGAAGGTAACGAAGGCTTGCTAGGGCTGACGGTAAAGTATCCAGAACTTGCATTGCGCTTGGCTCTGATGAAGTCATATTTCCGTGGAGGAGTGTGCGTACTGTATTTATTTAACACAGTGATGACACGTCAGTCTTTGTCAGACTGACGCGTCAGAGATTATCAATGAAATGCTGCGCTGAGTTTATATGAGTGTGCTTTAGTTCGGTCTGAAATGCCCAGTAAAATGCGGAGGCACCTGCATTTTCAAGGTAAACCTTAGTTCTGAGCGAAGCAGTTCGTTCGTGCGTATTACCTACGTTTTGTGTAAAGTTTATCGCATTACATTCACAGACGTACTAAGAAATAAAAAAAAAAAGATCTGCGCATGCGCTCGTGTCTCTTGATCCCCTGTGAGGCTGGCTGTTCCATGCTCGTGAAAAAAATCTCAGAAGATGAAACACGCACTCGGCGTGGTTTTGTTTTTCTGAGCATAGATTTATTTTATTTTGATCTCGTCGCTGCCTGTTCTGGTGGATAAACTCTAATTTTAATAGCGAAGCTACACGAGATTTTGTTCCTTGTTCGCCCTTTACCAAAAACAGCCATCATCATCGTAAATAAGTATGTGCCACAAAAATTTGGGTAAATCCCACTGCTCTGATTCACTAAAGATGGAGAGGGCAGCATTTAGTCGAACAAACGGCTGCAATGCAGTGGCGGGGAGCCAAAAACCCCGAGTACGAACAGCGAGAGGCTGCAAGGAAGCGAGAAAAACAACGGCAGCCGCGAAAAAAACGAGGAAGTGATGATAGGGCTACGCCAATGTGTACGTGTCCGTGCCGTGTCTGTGACTGTCTGTGGCTTAACTCTAACCACCTCTCTGCGCTGATAATCAACGCAGGAACAACCTAGCATCGCTTAGAGAAAGCCTAGCAACGACTTAGAAATAAGCTTGAAACAACCTGCATCTCATAGCTAAAACTTATAAACAGACTAGAAGCAATCAGATTAGCCTTCAGAGTCAATCATTTTTACGTTTGTGAGGCTTGCGCGGCTTAATGAAAGCTTCACCCTTTTTTACATCGATAGTTTGTCCTTCGACATAGTAAAATACGGCGTTAAATAAAATCGAACTTAATTCGATTGGCGCCGAAAGTCTAGAGCCAAACGATTACATGGTTTACGATTCCAATGGTCCCGGTCGGGTAGTTAACCACGTGTCGTGTGTAGCGCAGAAGTGGCGAAGACGGCTTTACTGCAAACCTGGATAAGTCACCAGCAAGTGAGTAACTGTCGCACCGCAGATTTTGGCGCAAGAACTGGGACATGCGTGACAGGTCGAAGGTCTCTGTAATTGGGGAATATTCGAAAGGCTATACTCACTCCCCCTTCTCTGTTATACCAAGAAAAACTGGTCATGCACGAGGCAGGGCTGATCAAGATCACGCACTACAGAAGAGAACCAGTTGGGAACGTTCAGTGGCCTCTAAAGAATAGATTCGTTTTAGGGTACTACGGTTGTTCACAAATTCATGCAGCGCGGTACTTAGCGGGATGTGGGTGCGCGTAACGAAAGGTACGGAGTACGCTACTGGGTAAGCGCTTTTGACATCTGCAAGAGATAGGGATAAAGCTTAGACCTTTGCAGACCACCAAGGAAAGCCGTCGCGTTTACTTACCGATAAAGAAGTTCACACTTGGTAATCACACGTATACATATATTTAGAGGCAAAGTATTTGTCTTCCTTCCTGCATCAAATTTTTAAAAGTTAGTTATATGAGTATCAGTAACGCTGTGCTTGTTATTGAAGCATAACCTCATTTATACCCGCAAACGACGGTATGGCAGCAACTTCTTATTAAGACCATATATATGAGACCAACGCATGCAATCAGTTTGACTAATATCCTTGTTCACCTAGCGCAGTGATTCTCAGCCAGGGATGATTCGGGAAACTCTTGTTGACAAGTGAACACAAAGAGGGGCCCCTTGCAGTGAGAGAAAATAAAGACGGGAAGGGCTGTCATAAATTAACACAATATTCTGCGTGAAGTAGGCGCCTGTTACTTCTCCGTGGCAAGGAATGGTCAAACCCAACTTTCCCGCCTGTTCGAGCTGAACAACTTTGTTCAGAAGTTGTCCGGTGGGCAGCCACATTTAACCCGCTTCTGGCTATGCTTGCTATTCAAATATACAAGCCTAGAAAATACTTTCTCGCGTGCATTTGTGATAGACAATTTCAACAAAATCTTTACAGCATAGAAGCAAAGTCTAATTCAGCTCCACCTCAACATAGAAGTGCAGAGCTGTTACATAATGTTCAATATTGGGAATGTTTCGCGGAACAATGTTTCTCCAAGAACATGTTTTTTTTTGGGGGGGGGGATGCGTTTCAAGAATTTCTATTTGAGAACCACTCGTCCGACGGAACGCGAATGTTCGGGCACAAATCCTTAACAAATACGGTATTGTGGGCATTTATCGTACCCATTCCATTCATCTGTACATTATTATTGTCATCATGTGTTGGTCATGCATCATCATCATTGTCGCGTATGAGCATCTTCATTGTCGGTTCATCGTAGCTGTCGAATGACGGCTCCTCGGGCCCAATAGAGGTCATACAAACCAAGACCTCATACGTGGTGGAGGTACAGGTATATGCCCATAGTATCGCGATAAGTCTAAACTCCTGGAAATGCACGGAGCCAAATTAATAACTTAAAATATATTTCATTCGACACAAGTTAAATGTGCTGCTAAGGAGCGCATCGCTAAAACGTTATTCGGGTACTTCTCATTAGATTGACTCTTTCGCGCTATCATCGGTTAATGTACACAATATCTTCCAGTCGCAGAATAGAGTTAGATTCTAAGGCATTTCTATTTTTCATTTGAGCTTCCGCTTCACTTCAGTGTACATTTCAAGGTGAAAAAATATAACAATGACTAACAGGATAGAGAAAAGTGCGTGCATTGATGCTCCCTCCCAAAGAAGCACGCCCCGAAAGGTCATCCCGGAAATAGCCGGACGGAGAGGACGTGTAAGTGAGGTGATTTAAGGCGGGCGTCCCGGTCAAAACCTCTAAGAGAAACAATGAGCGTCTCCTCCCCAACGGCGGTGGGGAAAAGTGGCCTGCATTCGTTCTTCTCTTCCCCAATTCACTTCTATCTCTGAGAGTACCCGCCCATGATTTCCCTCTCCTTTCTAGTTCATCCCTTCTTTTCCACTCCCCTTTTCCCGATGCGCTGTCGAGCTCCATCAGCGACTTTTCAACAGCGACCATAGAATAACAATGGCATCCCCGATTCTCCTCTTCTTTGTGGCCTTCTTCGGTTGCCGTAGCTCTCGCACTGCTTTAAAGAACCGGGGCAAGCTGCTCTGGCGAGGGTTTCCTTTCTATGTCACGTCTCTTTTATTTGCAATTCATTCACCCCTCTCTATTCTCCCGCTTGTTGATAAAGGCTCTGATGGCAATTGGGGGACCCGCGCGCGCGAAAATCGATGTTAGAGTGAAACTCGGTAGAGGGCGAGAGGTGCGCAGACCTAGCCCAGTGACAACATGTATAGAAGTGAGCTTTTTTTTTTTCCCCCAGTGGGGGAAGGTGGCTCGCCCGAAATCGAAGAGCCTTTATAGGCACGCGCAATCTGTACATTCTGGAGAGTGCTTTACTCGGTTCGAGGTTGAAAAAAAAAAAAAAGCCAGCGCCGTAAGCGAGTGGGGAATCTTTGGACGGCACCGGAACTGGCGGGGACTACACGTTTGTACGAAAATCGCGATAGGTTCAGATGATGTAACAATAAGTGATAAAAAGAAGTTGACATCAGCGGACCAATTTCAGTTAGCTACAACAACGCATCAGCCATGATTTGCTGGTGGTTACGGTATTTAACTAGGCTCAAATTCCGGCCCCAATTCCAGCCCAAGCAGAATATTAGAGGCCCGTGTGATTAGATTTAGGTGCATGATAAAGTACCTCAGGTGCACAAAACTTCCGGGCCCCTCCACTATGGCGTCTCTAGTAATCGTGTCGGGGTTTCGGGTCTTCGAAGTTCAACAATTATAAGTTACAACTACAAGGACGCGATAGCCACGTGTTCCACTCCCTAGCAGCGCTAGTAAAAGTTACTAGAGGGGCTTCTCGGTGTGACTTCAAATCTGAACGCACCTTTTTCGATAACTCACAGCGCAAGAAGGACGCAGACGAATTACAAGACAACACGAGCGCTGACTTTCAACTGAAGTTTATTAAAGGAAAGGCACGAATATATACACAGGTCAACCAGCTTCGACAATGACACTGCGCATGTGCAGCAGAGCCATTCGTGTGATAACACGTTTTTCAGGACACGTGGACACAGCGCTCGTGTTGTCTTGTACTTGGTCTGCGTCCTTCTTGCGCTGTGAGTTATCGAAAATGAACTATTACCAACTAGCCCAGATTTCCCTTCTTGCTGAACGCACTGCCGTGTTTTGACCAAGGACTAAAATAGATGGCACAGGAAACTGGTTTATATTTGTTAGTCGTACCTTCCTGCATTAGGACGTAACTAAACAGCGCGTCAAACTATCAAATTACAGTTTCAAGAACAAATTTTGAAAGCACACTAGGATAATGAGGTAGAGACATTGAGCAATATCATCTTCAAAGCATCTACGTCTGCGTTGATGCCGAAAGTAAATTGTCTTATGCACCTCAGGACATTAGAAACGTACTTACTTCTAAATCTTTTGCCAGATGTCTGCATAGGCTAATTACAAAAATTGTACTAAGAGCGGGAGCTTCCTTCGATGCAATGGACTCACTAACTGCTTGTCTGCATGTTTTATCACAGAAGCCAGTGGAAAGATATATGATATAAAGATTCGGTAGTTTTACCAGAAGCCTTTTTAATGTCTCCAGATATGCAAACGGCTATTTATTATTTCTTTGTTAACGTCGGTAGAGATGCCTTCACAAAAGAAGTGCTGAGTTTTTTTACCAGAAAAAATGATGAAATTAAGTTCCCAAGTACCTGTTACCAACACCGCATGAAAACATTCCCTAACTGCCGGAAAGCGGGGGAACTTTTGTTTGGGACTGTGAGTCTAACATAATATTTCATGTTCATAACACCACAAACAGTGTATCACAGATAACAACGCAACTGCGGCAATATAAAAGATAATTATTTTATTGGACAAGTGAATCGGAATTTTGTGAGCCAGCTGGGCCTTGTTGCCGAGAGCCATTATTCCCGATAGTCAGTTTTTTTTTAAAAAAATCGTGTTTTCAGCCTGTACAGTCTATTTTGGTCAAAAAAGTACATGTTCATGTGGTCGAAGCTTCGAGCATGGACAGGAGCAGTGCCATGAGTCCGATTCGTACTACTCTCTTCCACTCTAAATGGATTCAATCGGTTTCTTGTTTAGGACCTGATAAACAGATCCCTTGATTGTTAACTCCTTCCCCATTACCACTATTACCCTTCCCTCTGTGCACAGACCTCAACTGAAAGGCACCAGGCACAAGTGATGGCCCTGCGAGAGCAAAGACCATCATAACACCACTCTGTTGATTGCCGTTGTCTTTAGCGCTTTCTTCGCGAAAGTTTTATACCATGCTATATTCACGACCGCCGGCAAACGCTTGCTCGAAGTGCGAGGGAGCACCTCAGTGCCGGAAAGAAAGGAGAAAACTACACTGAATTTCTCTTTTTTACTTTTTCCTATTTTTCATATATTTGAGTCACACTAGTCCGCATACGGTTGCACTTCGAGCAGGAGGAGGAGAAAGAGGAAGGAAAGGCAGGAAGGTCAAAAGAGCAATCATTCAACCAATGAATTAATCAAGAAAACGCGCATCTAGTTTTCTATCCTGCACTGGGGTGGGCATCCGGGGTGTACAGACAGAAAAATAAGAAGAAGTAAGCTTGCGAAACAACACCTCTGCTTCGGCAAGCACCATTGAATTTACATTCAAAATGCGCAAACATGTACTAGGCAGTTCGACCTAATTCGTCCATAGCCTACTGGGAAATCGGAAGTTTTCTCGGACCTAGTAGCGCTTACACTTTCGACTCAAGCAGCACATAACTACTATAACGTGTGCTGTAGCCTCGCGACTCAATGCCCAACACATATTTCTTCGTTTCTTTTCTTGTTTTCAACTGAGCAGCAAAAAGTATTGAGATTCATTGCTCTCCTTAAAGACCAATTGCCCTACGAAGCAAGCGGCAATATTCTCATAACGGTGTCATACAATAGAAGACGTGTATGAGCATTCATTTGAAAATGCAAACGATCTTGGGAAGAATGGAGAGCCCGGGAAAGATTATTTATTTATTTATTTATTTATTTATTTATTTATTTATTTATTTATTTATTTATTTATTTATTTATTTATTTATTTATGTAAAAGGTAAGTAAAAGTACAAGGGGGAAAAAGGCGACGTTCGTTGCCTCATTTCGAAGCTATGTATATTCACTTCAGGCAATATTTTGCCTCTTTCCCTCTTTCTAAGGTCATCACCAACTCGAGCACGCAATGCGCATAAAAAAACTAAACCACGTGATTGTCGCAACTACAAACGCATTCACTCTACTCCCTTTAATTACAATCCAATCTGCTTTTGCACTGTACCTATATAAAAGTGCAGTGAGAATGTATTGAGAACACGAAATCGTGGCTTCACTAGACGTAAGGCTATAGACAAGCCCCGACGGTTGGCTTATGCAAACGAAGGCCTCCAACACGCGAAATAAATCTGCCAGTTCGGGTAGATTAGTAGAACACTGCGTTATATACGGCACAAGTCACCGGCTGAATTTCTCGCTTCGAAGGCACACGTTAAGAACGATATACATCCATTCTTGTATATTAGACACAACCATTTCCGAAGGTGGACTCATCTAGTGATAGGAATCCTGTTAAATATAACGAGGCAAAAAGAAGAGCAAGTCAATGCCAAAAAAGCGCAAAAACAAATGAGCCACCAAGACAGTGTTCATGATGGCCCTCAATTAGAAGGAACTGCGCTGCTACATCGGGACACCCAAATCAGATTACGAAGCTTCGGCAGCAAAATCTGTGTTTCCGTTTCAGCGGAGAACTACAGTTGGAGGGGGGGGGGGAATGGGAATATGAACACAAATAAGATCAAGAAGTACAAAAAGAAAAAAAACGCAAAGATTAGTCAAATCAGCCTCCCGAAGTAGTTCACCAAGCACGGGATCTTTAATGGAACTATGTTCTGACAGCTGGTTTCCTACATAGGCACACATTTATCCAACAGAAAGAAAGAACATTGCGTTTGCTTTCCTTCATTTTTTAGTATAACTGTACAAACAGAACGAAAACTTGTCATATGTGTCATCGAGCGTTATGATAAGATAAAAGTGCTATTATCTAATGATTCGTGCGTTCAGGATATTAGATGCGAAGCATTTCTTTGACGTGTGTAACGTCGTATGTATACGTCCGTACAAACGTGCCGCAACGCGTTCCCCTCGCCGCAGGTGTTAGAATGGTGCCAAGTAGGCCAAGTAACAGCTACGCGTTGACGTCACCCGCTCCCTCACTCACAGCACGCTTGCGCAGCTTCCGCAGCTAGCAACACACTTCTCTCTCGCTTCACGCTCTCCACCGCCTGCAACGCTCGACCCGCACGTCGAGTGGAAACACTATTTTCTGCTCGTTGACGTGCGATGAAACTTACACGAAACCCCACCCGCCTCCCGTGCTCTTTGCGTTTCCAACAAACGCTTACTTGAGTAAACGCTGCCCCGCCGTGGTGGTCTAGTGGCTAAGGTACTCGGCTGCTGACCCACAGGTCGCGGGTTCAAATCCCGGCTGCGGCGGCTACATTTCCGATGGAGGCGGAAATGTTGTAGGCCCGTGTGCTCAGACTTGGGTGCACGTTAAAGAACCCCAGGTGGTAAAAATTTCCGGAGTCCTCCACTACGGCGTCTTTCATAATCATATGGTGGTTTTGGGACGTTAAACCCCACAAATCATTCAATCAATCATTGAGTAAACGCTACACCGACATGCGAGTGATTTTGCGCTACAAGCGGAGAGGCATCCCTCGCGCGATGCCGAAACAGCTTCCTCGAGCCGTGACTGGATGCTGCAGTGAATATCACCAGAGTACGCTCGCGGCAGAGCGTCCAGTGACGCGGATGGCACGTGAGGCCAGGCACTCTATAGCCAGGGGTGGAGTGAAGGATCAGGCGCGCGCGCTGCAAGGAACTCGCTCCTTCCTTAGAACAACTCGCTCCGATTCAATAGCAAACGACGTCCGTCCACTCCCCGACTCAGCAATGTCTCGCGCTGCCTTCAATGAGTTTCCTGTTGCAGAAGTCCTCTTTTATGGGCGAAGCACATTGAGGCGTGGGCCTTGCATCTTCCGATGTAAGTAGTAGTAGTCAAAGTTATTCAATCATACGAGTTGCGAAACGCTCCACGTATTGAAATCTGAACACGGCGTTGGCTGAAATGGCGGAAGTGAGTAGATTCTAGCACCATCTCTTCACAACAAAACCAACTAGACAACGGAATATTTTGTGTTTTTGCGTTTAGCAAGATTGTAAGCACCGCCGCGTTCTGCCAAACAGCATGGCAGCGCCTAGAAATTGTGAGTTGGTGCCTAAGGGTGCTGAACATGTTGCTTTGTCACAGTGGTGGATATAAAGGACAGATGAGCTGCTTGTTCTCTTGATGTTGTGTCCTTTTTCATGTTTTCCGCATTACGCTAGAAGCAACGTGGCTATAAGAGGCATACTCGTGTGGTACACAACTAGCACAGCGTAATGGACGGTGCAGCGAATTCGGTTGTTTATCAGATTCATGTGGCGAGCCCACGATGTTTACATTTCGGCAAAATAGTGAGCGGCAAGGCGTGATGCAAGCGGGATGCAGCGTTGATCCGGGTGGATCCAACCAGTGAGTCTGTCGACGGCGGCAGACGACGTTGCCCGAGCAGCAAATGCCGGTGCTGTTGGAAAGACACCAGAAACATAGCACCTGAAGAGAAAAGAACGCTTGCAGTGCTAGTTGCAAGTAAACAGCAATGTCGAAGTTCCCACTTTCTTGTCGTCGGGCTTTCATAATTAT
Organism: Rhipicephalus microplus; assembly: GCF_043290135.1. Taxonomy (NCBI): domain Eukaryota; kingdom Metazoa; phylum Arthropoda; class Arachnida; order Ixodida; family Ixodidae; genus Rhipicephalus; species Rhipicephalus microplus. The sequence continues at coordinate 162,608,159 of NC_134701.1, read as the reverse complement.
ATTGTATCCCAGCCGGTGTCTCATTGATTTCGCGATTAGTGGGGTCGACCGCTGCGTGCAAGACAAAGCGGCTAATTCGCGGTAAGTACTCGGTACTGTTGTGTTTTGGTTTGCACTGTACCGTATCTGTGTCTTCTTTGTGCTGCCATCACACCCGTCGTGTTAGTGAGACGCATCGTGAACCGCAGAGTGGAACAGTTAAAAGTATTCGTCAAACTTCCCGTGCATGAGCAATCGATCTCAAGCGCTCATTTTCAAACGAACAAGCGAGGAGCAATAGAAATAATCAGGGCGTAGCGTTGAAACCATGGTAGCACGAAATTGCAAGCAACACCTTCCGCGAAATAAATGTTGACGCTTTGACCTGGCTTTGATTACGCCTTTGCAGAGCGAAAACAGCTGACAGCGGCGGCGGGCGCCGTGCAAGCTAAGCACATTTAGTGAGGCGACAACGCCAGTGTTGCGTGCGGCGTTGAGCTGCCTAAAAAAAAAAAAAAGCGCACGCACAACTGGCGATGCAGTCCTTTGTATTGTCGCTCCCAGATGGCGTGACGATCGGCTCACTCCCGCTAGGTCGGCTAATGGCGTGTCCGGGTTTCGGAACGCAGTTTCGCAACTCATATGATTGAATTACTCTTGTAGTAGTAGGTAGCCACCGGTTGCACGTATCCGCTCTAGAGCGGGTATGTGTTACAGAGAATGTGAGATGGTGGTACTTGGAGTGTTCACTCGATGGACGCACGGAAGGACGGACAGACAGAATAGCAGACGGACGGATGAATAGATGGAGGCGTGGACGTACAGACGGATGGACGCACGAACGGATACGCGGAAGAACAGACTCACGGACGGACGCGTGGACAAACGGACGGACGCATGGCTGGGCGCACGGATGGACGGAAGCAAAAACGAACGGACGGACGGAAGCACGGACGGGCTGATGGTCGCTTCGCCCCGCTCATCATCATTCACTCCGTGGATATGCTGTGATTTTTCGTAACGTCAACGGGAAATATTTCCGCAACAAGCATAAGAAGAGCATTCTTTGGGGAGAAATTGCCGAGTTCCCTAATGAAGTCGCATACTTCCATGAAGTAAAAGCGGTTCTCGCTTGAACGGGCCATGTTCACCGGATAAGTGCCTCTCTTTTCCTTTTGTTGTTCTCGAGGAAGCTTCCACCAGAGTGACTGACCATCGTGTGCACGAGCCTTTATGCGAGGAACAATTGCGCTGCACAGCGCTCAAATTTGCAAGCTGTCTGTAGGTCTTGCCACACTGGCCAGCTGCTCTACGGGACACTTAGTGCCGGAATGCGCGGCTGGCTGAGCAAAAATAGATGTTTGGTCACGAGCACAACATACACTGCACAGAAAACGAAGAAGAGCTGTTCATTTCAGGCACCGGTACAGCAACACATGCCTGGAGGCATGCACTTAGAATACATGGACGGAGGCTACCAATTGAATGTCCCTGTGTTCCGAAGGCAAAGGTGTGTTGTATAAAATGATGTGATACTTCGGGTGTCCTGCTCATCATCGTAGCATTTATGTACGCGAATTCTCACTAAAGCAAGAATTGGCGCGTAGTCCCCGATCTAAGTCGCGCACAAGTGTATATACAGTAGCCAAAGAACCGGGACCAAGAACGTATCACGTATATCGTGCTACCTGCCGTTGGTGAAACTCTGCCTGAGGTGGTTCACTGAATCATTGAAAAATTTAAGGTGCTTACTATTTAGGCTGGATGCATACAAATCCGAGTGCTAGAAAAGATGTAGACCATTCGGGAAATACCGGAGAGGGTGCTCGCGCATGCCACAGGCTGATCACAAACAAGACCAAAGCTTACCACTGAGTCCTCTTATATAAGCTTTTATGTTGACTCGAGTGAACAGGTACAAAAGTTTTAGTATGAAGTTTAAATCTCAATACCTTTTCTAATTTTTAAATCTCAGTACACTGTCTATTTGACACATTTCACTGACATACAGCCGATAATAATGCCAAAGGGGCCTATAGGGAGGGTTTCAAGTGTATTGCAGTAAGCGCCATATAGTTGCGGGGAAAGCAAACAGGACGAAAAGACAACTTGTCGCTGGTCGAGACAAAACCTGCGACCTTCAGATCACGCATCCGAAGTTGTTACCGCTTGAGCGGCAGCGGCGGTCGCCGCCCACCCACTTATCGGCTATTTATGTGCATGCAAACCCTTGGAGTGTTTGTCAGCGCCGTTGTTGGCCCTGGCGGCAAGGTGATGTGCTACAGAAATGTGCCATACACGCTAATATAAATAAAGCGAAATCTTTGTCAGAAGCATTTCTCAGCTCTGAAGATCACTGAACGTGCGGAACAATGACCTGAAATACTAAAAACGGCTTTTGAGAACATCTGTGGTGGACACAAAGCTGAAAAAAAAAATGGTTTCCTACCGATTGACGCGCTATTATTCTCGCTTTTAACGAAGCTTCAACCAAACTTCGTGTTTTGTGAACTTTTTCAGTGAAGTGCAAAGTCTTTTTATTGAATAGTCCACATATATATATATATATATATATATATATATATATATATATATATATATATATATATATATATATATATATATATATATATATATATATATATATATATATATATATATATATATATGTGTGTGTGTGTGTGTGTGTGTGTGTGTGTGTGTGTGTGTGTGCTAATTTGTTTTGTTTTCATAATTTGTCACTCATTTTGATAATAATTTATTTCTTTTGACATTGTTACTTATCTTGATTCTTTATTTATTTACTAGTTTGTTTTTGTTGTACAAAATAGAGAAATGGGGCAGCGCCTGTGCAAAGGAACGAAAAAAATATCATAGTTGTTAGGCAAAGCTTCCACCGTTTCTAGCAAAAAAATTGCAACTAGCAAGTGTCTCCCGCAATCATTCTTCAGTGCACAAGACATCCCGACTCCAATTGCCTTCATGCCGTAATGAGAGTTCTATTTCAGTCGGAATTTCATAAACAAAAAAAACATTAAATCTTCAGAATCAACACCCTAGCTGTGCGAATCGGCTCAAACGAATTGTGCATTGCCAAAAACGGAATTTTCATTTGTCGCCTATATAACTCAAGATAAACTTCTAACGCTCAAGCAATGCGAGTATATGATGTGTGGAGTGATCACAGACAAATGCCTTGAAATGTCTTGACCGAGCTTTATTTTTAACGCAATATCTTTAAAGAGCTCGTTTCGCAGAAATTACGGCGTCTTAGTTGGCGTCTGTGTTATAGGTTGTCACCAAAAAATTGAGAAATAAACAACGCCAGGCCTGCGCGCAATGTGCAGGACAGTCACAGCGAAAGCCAGAAGCGGTATTTCAGAGCCTTTTCTAAACACTAATTGGGTAACTACTGCAAGCACACTTGACTACGGCAATATTAATGAAATTGTTTGACAGTAGGCCGGCCTTTGATATGGTTTTCTTCGTGCTTCTTCTGAAAAGTGTGGTATAAGTGTGGTTCTGAAAATTCTGAGGATGAGGGGGCATAGAACCCGGGTCGCTTGCATGGCAAGCGGATGTTCTACCACATGGCTACGCATATTATTGTGAGTACAGTAAAAAAAAAAACTCGCTTTGCTTGAAAATGCACTGAGAGTGGCTTTCATGTTTCACAAACACATGCGTCCTGTATACATGCTTCACAATTCGACATGAAATATTGCATTAATAGTGCGTGGTACAAGTGCCCATGACCAGCGGGCGTCAGAACAGAACATGTGATTAACACAATGGCTTCATGGTCTTAAAGGCGTCCACCAACTACACGAGGCACACACCTTACGGCACCTTTTCTCTTAAGGCGATCGGCTGCTGACCCGCAGGTCGCGGGATCGAATCCCGGCTGCGGCGGCTGCATTTCCGATGGAGGCGAAAATGTTGTAGGCCCATGTGCGCAGATTTGGGTGCACGTTAAAGAGCCACAGATGGTCGAAATTTACGGAGCCCTCCACTACGGCGTCTCTCATAATCATATGGTGGTCTTGGGACGTTATACCCAACATACCAACCAATAAATAAAGAAATAAATAAATAAATAAATAAATAAATAAATTAATTAATTAATTAATTAATTAATTAATTAATTCCTCTTAAGGCCACGCAGTGGGTGCATGGCAAGTTCGAAAAGATTTCATTCGCTAAGTGTTTGAAGTACGCACTACAGGGACAGAATATCGCTATTGCGCTCAACTCTTAAAGGCGTATGCCCAATTTTTTTTTAACTTTTTTTATTGGTGTCAATGGCACCATTTACCGAAGGCCTTCCCCGGAACGTTATCCGAATCTCTCTTATGACTATTTTGGCCAAGGTTAACCTTCCTGCCTGTCTTCTTTTTTTATTCATTTTTTTAATTCTTTCTCTCTTTCTCAGCAGTGACTGCCGACATTCCCTGCGCGATTTAGGACGGAACTTTTTGGAGACATGCCACAAGATTCTCGCTCATCCCCTCACTTCGACAACGATAGTATTTCTTGAAGTTTCTTCCGATGCCATTACCGTCCACGTTTGCCTTTACTTCCACCCACGCTTTCTTCTACCTTATATCTACACGTCGATGTAGAGTGGCTCCGAAACCAAACTTTCAATACTGTGTTTCCCGTCTTGGCGAAGAGCGAAGGCAATTCTGCTGCCGGGTTGGATTGATGAGGTTGTGCTTGAGGCCAACGAATGGAAAGAGGAGTGAAAGAAAATAGCGCACCTATTCTTTCCATCGTGCCCTGTGAACAGCCGGAGTTGATAGGTGACGCCGGCAGGGTGCGTTGAGAGCGCGGTGTAAGCTCACGGCCGGGCATTGTACGCCCGGCCGCCCGGACCAGGCGGCCTCTCCACAACCACTCGAAAAGTTCTCGCGCCTCAATTTCGAGGCTGCAGTGCAGGTTTTTTTTGCCTTGGCTGTCTTTATTTCATGCAGAATTTTCTCTGCTTTCTTGACTCGCACGTCTGTATCGCAGGACCAACAATGAACAGGGAAACGTGTGAAAAGTGAAGGGAGGCTGCACGTGCCCTGCGCACAATAGCCACACTGAAAGATTATTGTATGCGTCTCAGTTTCCGTCAATGTAAGCACTTGACTGGCTATGGTTCCCCGCCGTACTCTGTGGCACTAACGTATACTGCAAGTATGAGGTTAACTTCCTAGTACGTTCTTCATAGCCCTATACTAGCTTAGTACTTTATTGTGCCGTACTCTATTATCTTAGCTATTAGCTTAGTACTCTATTATCATGCCACCCTATTCAATACTGCAGTGCTTGCTTCATGTTTAATTTGCGTTACAATAAAGCTATACCCTTCAGCTTTCGGTAATGTCGTTACCGAAATAGGTTCCACAAATCGCCCTTCTGTAACATTTCTCTCATCAATTATCAGTAAAACCTTAATGATGCCCTTTTTTATGGCATGGGAAGTTTACTCGAGAACAGTCCCAGTGGTCTCACATCTTCTGTTCAGTGGATTATTTAAGGGGATCTTGAACATGGAGGAGAAGCTTACAATTCCGGCATTTCCATACGTCTGTACTTCAAGTAACACATTGGCGTGTGGAATTTCTGCTGGCAGTGACAGTTCGAATGGGAAACCCTATATGGACGTGCCTTCACTCAGTTAAATATCGCCATTACGAAGTAGGTCAGCACCATGCCGCTTGTGCCGTGCACGTCGTCCCCATCTGATCGCCTTCGACGCACTCGTAATGGCGGTCAATTACTTCGGCGAGGCGCTTCGGTCGGTGCCGTATCGGATGACCACTCACTGACCGCCACTTTGGATGCGACGGAGCAGGCCTCGCATGTCTGTTTGTTTCGTATGTATAGGAGCGGAGCGCGCCCTCGTCCGAGGTGATCTCGTAACTTTATACAGGCCGTTGAATGTACTTCCGGGACGAGATCGTTTCCGCCTTTCTTGGTAAGTGGAGCTATACAGTTTGATTTGCGGTGATTTCCGTGGCTGTGTGTTTCGAGTTATGGAATAGAAAAATGATGGTTCAGACGATGAGCAGAAATGACAGTTTCGCATGCTCTAGGAGTTCTAGATGCCCAAACGAATTCGTCGAGTTGGTAATAAATGTCATCTTGAGTGAAAACACTTAGGTGCGAGTCGTAGCCAGAGTAGAGCAGTGTCAGAAGCCAGAGCCAGCTGTCAAGATTACCACGAATGACGTCATTAGGGAACACTCTATACTAACGAACTTGCTTCCAGGATCCGTGCTGCAAAAAAAAAAAATGACTGCGTCTTAACTCTTAATTTCTACAGTCGCGTCATTTGTCATTCTCCACGCGGCGCCCTTCTTCTCTTATTCGGGGAGGAGTCGTGCGCCTCAAAGGAATGAGCCAACAAACAACTACTAAGCGCGAAAAACTTCCAAAAGTTGACAGCGTGGAAGTATAACACAGACATGTTATATTTTATCTCTGCACACAACGATCATAGAAGCCAGATGTGATCATTTATTGAGACTGAAAGCGTTATTTTTATTGAATATTTCAGGCAATTGGAAAAGTGACACTGCTAATGATTAGCTAACGAACGGTGGGTGCAGTATGGTTGTAAATGCGGAAGTCACCATTTCATATCTAAATGTGTCGCCCGTTATGTATTGTGCAACAAATCCCCTCACTCAAGGCTCAAGACGTCCACTATATGGCACAACTCGCACCATATCTCATCGTCTTAAGCACTGCTGACTGGTGGGGATAATTTACCCGCACTCGGTGGGTGGTCATGTAGCCAGCCTATTGCAATATTAATTAGTTCATAAATCTTAGGAAGTGAAAACCTCAGACGTTCAAATGAACATTTGGCGTACCTATAAGCTGAATTTTAGTAATGACTTCATCTCCCTATGAGGAATAATCCAAACAATCGTTATCTTGGTGTGTTTTTTTCTGAGATGAGCGAATGCAACGTAGAAGAAACAACCTATGTAGCACATATGTTGTAAATATTGACCCCACTCGGGGACGAATACGCAGTACTTATGGGAAATGGCTTTTGTTTAAAGCTTGGGGCCTTTGCGAAGCTCACTTTGCTGCCTAGAGCGAACGGACACGTTCAATGTCTTATCTCGGGAAAACATCTGGGAGAAATGCCCTGTCTTGACGTGTGTAGAAAAAAATCGGAGACTACAAAAATGTAGACATGTCTGATTACAGTTTTCCGAATACTTTTCAGTTCGTTTCGAGGAACGGCTCTAACGACGTTGTTGTTTAAGCGTTTCCTGGTGTTGTGTCTCGATAGTCGAGATCTGAGCACGATTCCCAAAAGATGGCACAAGCTCCACCCGAGTGAAAGCAACTGTCGGGCTGCTTTGCCGAAGAAACAATCGACACCACCATTACCCATTTCCGCATAAACGCTGAAAGCTTCACGGTGCGGTCGGTCTCGTCTAAGCTACAAGCTGGCGACATCACTACGTCCAGTGGGATGGTCATCCAAACAAGGAGGCCGTTCTACGAACGGCGACGTATCTTTTTAAAGGGACCACGAAAATGGCCTCTTCGCTCATCGAGCCGCACGCAGCGTCACCGGACGTCGCGGTCTCCCCAAAAATCCTACGCGTGGGTCGTGACTGCAGCCGCGGCGGTGCAACGCAGGACAGCGCGATCGAAGAATCGCGCTGGAAGGGGGCGAAGCCGATACGGGGATAGATGTTAGGAGGTCGATGGGGAAGGAAAGGAAGTGAGAGAACGGAGGGGAGGTGGTAGAGGGTTCGACTGCGCGCCTCTTTGTGTCGCGCGTCGAGCGCGCCAATCTGCCTAATGGACCCTGGGGAGCGGGGGACGCTGCCGACAGAGACAAGCGTCGCCGCCGCGATGCCCAGCCCCCTTTTTCCCTAAACGCCCAGCGTGATGCTTCCCCGTGTCTCTCGTGCCATCTTGCCTGCCGGGCTCGCGTGGCTTTTCGAGCGAACGGGGCTATTTCGGCTGTCGGCCATGCACCGAGCACGGAACGTGCCTGTCGGAGCAGGTGTAACCGCCCCCTCGTAAGAGCTGCCGCCTGACCTCATCGCCAGGTCCGGCCACGAACGCCGCGTGGTGGCACTGGGACAGGCCACGAAAGCGATGCGCCTGGCTCTGGCTATATCCGCGTGGCATTGGAGTTGGTGGCTGCGGTTGTCGCGGTGGCCCGTGGCTCTCAGCATGTATTTGCGCTCGTTTCGAGCTGCATGGGCGGCGTTCCGTGCGACGTGGTTACTAGAAGGTGTCAACGCGAAGCAACCTGTTTTTCTCACTGTGGTAATGGAGTCACCAGGTTAACCTTGCATTTGAGCCGAGCGCTTGGTATCGTTGTCGTGGTAGCGAGTACGTTATGGTTATCTGGTACTTGATTTATATTGTTCCAGTTTACTCACAAACAAAGCGCACAAGGACTGACAGCAACTAGTTTCTGTGGATGCGGCTGGTCCCGCCTGTATGCACAGCTAGAAAGGGGACCGCATTATACTCCGGGGAGAGGGAGAGGCACAAGAAACAGGGAAGAAGGGAACCAGAAGGGGACATGATTGACTGAGGTAAGGAAAAATAAAATAGCAAAAATAGAAAGACAGCAGCGATGAGCGTTAGTTAGCGGTTGATAGCTCGCAGATGTTTTCAAACAGCATAAAAGCATTCCGAGTCGACCAGCAACGGGGTAAGTGTTCCGACAATGTTTGCATGGTTAGCGGATGGTCATCCAGCCACTTCAGTGCTCTGAACAATCATTGCGGTCATGGATATGGTTATGGCATTGTTGCTACAGGTGGTTTTAGTCACGCAGGCCTGGTCGGCAAAACGTCTATTTCCGGCATCGCCAGTATTAATACAAAATTCTCATATGTCCCATGAGTCAAGAACATCTTGACATATGGGGATACCTGACGGTATATCGCGAAACCTTCTCGGTGGTTCGCTGTGAAGCCAAATTATAAAAAAAATCTAATGCATAAGAGTCTTTCGACCAACTGGAAGCGCGGTGACACTCAGCAGGCAGAGGATGAACCACGCAAATCGAGCGTGTAGTTCTTCCCCCGTCTTTCGTTCTTTGGAGTTGCCCCACTCCCAGTTCGCTGATCGAATACGAACTACCTACCAGCCCATCTTTCGGTCCTTTAGCACTAAATGTCCATAAGCAAAATCACGTGATGTCAAATTGTATATTGTGTGAAGTCGGAGCAGTAAAAGTTGCACGACCTTAATATGCAATGACCTCATCACGACATCACAAGCGGCCAGAATGACGTCATGATGCCTTCATCGCAGGAGATCCTTGCTCACTCGAATCCGAGTCGATTACGTAGGCTGTGCCACGCCGTGTGAGGTATAGAAAAGTGGCAGTGCCTCAGACTTTGGAAGCCATGCGAAGTTACGTTACCCGCAAAACTAGTGTAGGAGGGGGGGGGGGGGTAATAAAAAAGTACTGTGAAATGAAAAAGAAGGCGGAGGCCGGAGAAAATGGCTTTCGGCCTTTTGTCTTCTTAGACAAACGCTTACGGGGCAAAACCACGACATGGTTATGTGACAGAGGAGGGCTCCGGTAATTAAGACCACCCGGTGTTTTTCCAACGTGCACAGACATCATGCAGTACATGGGCCTCCATCATGTCGCCTCGATCGAAATACGACGTCGGCGGACGGCATCACACCTAGAGGACTCTCGGATCGCCAGCCGGGCACTGTAATCCCTGAAACTGCCAGGGCAGACATGACCCTCGTTGTCAACTGATTAGCTTCCCAAGCGTTGAACATGAATGCAGGCAGCAAAATAAACTCGAGCACGGGTTTGACAAGTGCCCATAACCTAAGGCAATTATAGGGAGAAATGCAGGTTTGCGGGAAATCGGAACCGCCTTGAAAATTCCATGAATGGAACTGTTTTATATTAGTCTCACCTATGTGCACGAAAAGTGCAAGACCGAGTTAATTGGCATAACACGGGAGAGGCCTCTGCCATGCAGGGCACGTAGTCAGGTTTGAGAATATGACGATGATGACGTGCGCAAAGGCTCCCGGCACACATGGGCCACAGAAATTGGGCAAGCCCCGTTACTCACCAGGCGCCCACAAAGGGAACACGTGGACGCAAATGCCAATTGAAAGTTTCCATTCATCGTGAACTTATTTACAGCGCAACACCAGAAAAACACAGGACAGGGAAGGAGCAAACGAGAAAGAAAGACGGTAACAGCACGGTCTTTTTTTTTTCTCTTTTGCTCCTTCCCTGTCCTGTGTTTTTCTGGTGTTGCGCTGTAAATAATTTCACGATGGACCCGTTGACACCTAGGTGGGAGCCCATCCCAGGAATCTGCCAGAAAATAATAAAGTCTATATCTCTCCCTCTCTCTAACCAACTGGCCCAACTTACCGTCTTACTAAAATTTTTGAGCAGACGTAACCAATAGTCGCAAAAGACTATAATAAACCATCAGGATTATTCAAGCGAAAAACAGCGTGACGCTGTAGGTTTCTGCTTCACTAGTTAACCTCCTCTACAGAAGGCTTGGGCGGCGTTTTTTTTTTACAACAACACAATCCTTACTTTCAAACTACTCCCCCAACGAAGGTAGTTGACCAATCAGAGCATGTAATTGGGAATAATATTGTGTGTGCATTACTTTTCTTGCAAACTGGATAGAACACACGACTGTTATAACCTGATCACGAAGCCTAAATACAAAAAAAAAGAAATTTAAGGCAAACTTGCACTAACAATGTCAAGCCTGGAAAAAAGAATGAAGCTCAGTGGTCTTTCTTGTCTCTCGTTATTTTTTTTCTGTCCTCAATTTTTTGTTTATGTTTGTTTCTTGTATTCAGTTTTCTTTTTATCGGTTTGTATTTCTGGATTCCTATTTATTTATTCCTCTTTCTATCTTTATTTTTGATCTTGCTTTTTTTCTCTATTTTTGCTTCGCTCTCCCTCCCTTTTCTATTTATTTCTCTTTTTATTTCTCTCTGTCGCTCTCTATTTTTGGATCTCCTTTCTGTCTCCATTTCTTTCTATATATTTTTCTCTCTTCTCGTCTTTCTCGGTATATCTGTCTTCATTAATATCCGTTTCTCTCTGCTTCTTTCACTTCATTTGCTTTGTCTATCTCTTTCTCTCTTTCTGTTTCCCTTTATTTATATTTATATATATCTCTAGCGCTTTCTCCGTCTCTATCTCTCTTTAATGTGTTCTGCCTGCTCCACTTCACCAAGAACGGTTTTCGTTTAACACCTGCTGCACTGGGCTCGTTCATTTGCTGTGGTTCCTGATCACCTGTGTCTTTTGGCGAAGCACCGCACGAACTACGGCCAGCTAGCTACAAGGCCGTCACTATTCAAATAAGCACAGTCAGTCATGCAACTACCTTCTCTGCGCTGACGCGGTCATCTACACAGTGGGCGAAAAGCACGATGCGTATAGCGTGCTTTTCGCAACGTATCGCGCAACCGCTTCGAAACACGTCGTAAAAGTGAAAAGACGTCGCTTGTTTGCTTGTCTCGCACTTCTTGCTTTGCTCGCCTTTCACCACTATCGCAGCTCTAACGACACTGGCTGTGGCAGGACAGCGAAACACAATTCTCCCTCTCGTTGCGACACATACGAAACCCATTCTACGAACTCGCACGCAGTGCCACGATCATTGCGTCCGAGGCACGAGTGGCGGCAGTCTTTTCAGCGTCTATGCAAATTAGCTGCAGTTGCCGCCTGCAGCGGGGTTATTCATGCTGCATATGTATACTCATGTTACTATTGTTCAAGAGCGGTGAAAAGGGTGAAGTGGAAAGGGCGTCGCCCGGGTCCATGTGTTACGGCGTGTCAGTGACGCTATACCACCCTTTCCACCTCAACAACACAACGAAAACGCCGAAGGAAAAAGCTAATGGATTAGAACCCCCGCAGTAGAAGCGGGTCGCGTACACGCATAGCAAGCTGGCTTCCTCTAAACTCACTCTGCGGCAACGAGTAAACGGAGGACGTTTATGTAGTTCTACACACACGTTGTGGCATTCTGTTTTACACGTATGTAATCCTCCGAGTTTCAGACGGCGTCCGCTCGCTTCATAGCGCCATCAGTCGTCATTAACGCTAATGAGCTTTCGTTTGGTTGATCGTGGCCCGCTATCACTCTCAATTTCTCGGCCTCAGCGTGAGCGCTCGTTTCGCGCCGCCTTGTAAAACGCGTCTCGCAGGGTTTTGTTTTCGCCGAGTGTCGTGCAAAAAAGAGGCGTGAATCGTGTTTTACTTTGTCCGAAGGGTAAATTGGCGTACGTGCGAAGTTGAAAATACATGGTGTTCAGTTAAGCGAAGTCACGCCTTATACAGTGTCTCAAAAAAAAAGGGTGGGTGATCTTCCTCTCTATAAATTTGTATAACACGGAAGCGAAACGTTTCTTCGCAGAGATAGTTCAGCGTGTATTGTGCATTGTGAAAGCAAGAGCAACAAATTTCAAAGTCACGTGAAAAACGGCAAGCAGTTCGAAACTTGCAGCGCACACCTCAAGAAGAAAGGATGCACAAAATTAGCATACACAGGGCGAGCGTGGACTAAAATTGTCACAGCTAGACAATTAAAGCGCGTTGATCAAAGACAGTCGCACGACACGATCGCACAAGTATACACAGGACAAACGAAGACAACTGCCACAATTCTTACGTCACCGTGTGTCAGCAGCGCGCTCCTTCCATAAACGCGGCCGCGGCAGCGAGTTAAAGGACTTTCGGCCTCTCCCGAATTGCGAGCCTGATAAGCGCGCACGCAGGAGAGACTATGCTCCCTGGAGGCGACAACCTTTAGAGCGCCCCCAACGGCGCTCGTTACGCCATCTAGCTACTGATAACAAAAACGCGCTAAAGCTTTGGAACTCTGAGCACTGCCAAATGGTGTATGGTGCATATAAATGGGTTGCCGTTAGCATACGCGGCAACGTACGATCCGAGGCATAGTGGTTATTGCCGCGCGCAGCGAATTGAGAGGTTTCTGGTTCGATGGCATGGGACAGAATCTTCTTTTCTCGTATTTTTTTTTCTTTGCAATCAGTATATATTTTACAACGTCGTATTCATGGCAGAAATACGTCACCGGAGCCATGGTGAACCCCGGCATAAAACGCTTTCGTGTTAAAAAAGGCTCTAAGCTATGCAATAATTATGTAGATTATACTTACTTTCGTTTCTCAATTGGGAGTGTTCCGATGATGGGGAGGAAGTAAGCTACGTGGATTTTGTGACGGCTAATATGCGCCGTCAAAATGTCGTAGTAGCTTGCGTGTACGTCACCAGTGCTTATCGATACTTTGTGACTGTCAGCGAGTAGGAGGAAACGATGAAAAGGGTCTGTTTGTGCAGCCCTGGTTGAGAGCACGACTCGGCATCAGCTATCTGTTTGGTAACCTTGACGGAGTGTGTTTTTGAGCAACACTACCATGTCGTATTATACTCGTCTGCATTAGGGCATACGTGTGCCTAAATATAGTATACCAGAGTGCATTTTTGATTCCGCAAAGGATGTCTTGTTCAGCGTGAACAGCATGTAAGCTTATTTAATTTTTCTTGACCATCAGGTATCACTCAGTCAGTCAGCTGGTCAATCAACAAGTGAATGAATCACTTATCAATCAATCAATCAATCAGTCAATCGAAGAATTAAATCAACCAATCAATGAACGCCCTCTGCGCATCACCACGAAGTAGCTACGAGAGTTAGGAGAAAGTGTCTTCTACCTGCAACACCAATAACAACAACTACTACTACTATGCTATTACTACTACTACTACAGCTACAGCTACTACAGCTACCAACTGCTACTGCTACTACTACTACTACTACTACTACTACTACTACTACTACTACTACTACTACTACTACTCTACTGCTGCTGCAGCAGCATAACAACAAAGAAAGAAGGCAGGTTCTGGAGAAAGCGAGTGAGTGAACGCAATTAAAAATAAATTAAAACCACCGGAATGCTAAACGGGCTCTTGGCATGTTCGGAGTCCTTAGTTCGGGATCCCAGGAGCCACGGTCGTCTTTCGCGCTCACGCCACAAGATCGAGCTGGTGCCGGCAGTTTATGCCAGGCAGTGAAGCTTCCCATTGTAGAAGTTTAGGTTACACAGAATGAAAACGAGAAATATCATACAAAAGGAAAGGGCTAGTCAGCATCAAACATAAGGGGCAAAAGCCTTAAACACAATTGCTTTTGAAATGAGAAACAAAAAAATACAGCAAAAACTCGGTTTTATAATCAGATTTTTTCAGTACACAAACAAAGAAGAAGCTTTAGAAGGAAAAAATTAAGTAAGGTTTAGCAGCAAAGCTAAGACAAAGTGTGACACGTGTGTGTCACTGCCAAAAAGAGAGCATTTTCGGCATCGGTGCTTGCGCTCGCTAAATGGGCCATACGTTTCATTCCCGCTTTCATTCGGCGCATGAGCTGCAGCAGTGCTAGGAGATGATGCGAGAGTCGCAGCCTAATAGGGATAAAAAGTAAGTGCTGCAAAAGTCGGCGACTCTTCACGCGTGGGAGGCTTTGTAAATGTTCGCGTGCTCGTGAGAATGCGTGACAGTTGACCACGAAAAATCGCGAATAAGCGTATATGTCTACGGGACCGTTGGCGATTGCATGCGTGCCGCGACTTGACGGCGAGCGAAATGGACGACAGCCCTCGCTGAGGCTGATTAGCAGTTCGTGATGCTGTACCCTGCTACGAGAGTAATGGATCGAGCAATGTCCCACTCTGTTCTCTGTGGAGTCGACTACGAGCCGAACGTACTGGCGGCTGTCTGGAGTTCCCATTTGTGTGTAGGCGCACTAGTTCCCGACTTTTTGGCAGATCCACGTAGGTCGGAGGCAAGTCATCGACTGAAATATGCGAATCTGGGTTTTTCGCTGTCAAATGTTTGGGACCCTGAGTATGTATGATTAAGCGGAATGACTTTAAATGTTTAAATTAGTTTCGAGCTTGAATTTCGTTTTAAGAAAATCAACCTCGAACGGATTTATTGTTCAAAGGAAAGCCATTGAGCATCTTTGAAAATTATGATGAGATGTTCAGAGATGTTATTTTATGTAGTCACGATAAAGCCATACACACATCTAGGGTGCGTATGTGTGTTTGTTTAATAAAAGAAAAATTGTTTAATAAAACACATTTTCCTGATGATGTGATGACAGTTCACTCATTCAGTTGGCAAAGAGAAGAAGCTCTTGCGCATTTAGCAGATACGATTTAGGGTATAATTCGCATTATTATATCAGATCTGTGAGCAGTACTTTGTGCGTTTGCCCATACCGTAATGCGTTGTTGGTAATACCTAAACTGGGGAGTCGACTCAGTGTACTGTCTATACTCTGCTACAGGATAGCATGAAACTTTCCCAAAATAAAGCAAAATGTGTTTAAAACAAATGTTTGACGATTTACGATGTATTGTACTATGGGAGAGCATGAAGCTGTCCCAAGCATGAGCGGTGGCGAAGTTTGCTTAGAACAAATGTTCGACGATTCAGAGTACGAGGCACTCCACTCTGAATATATGTGTTTGCATTGTGTTAAGAGATGTGTATTCTCAGAGACAGTGGCCTCACACTTCATGAGGCTGCTTCGGCAAAAATTTTGGAGCTGAGCAGCTCCATGTGCCGATCACTTGGTAAAATACCGAAAGCAAAATTAGCGCATCTGATTGCGGCTAACACTGAATATACTGCGGGTAACGTCACCGGTATTACTTCAATCAGCTTTTACCGTGCAGATGCACAATTGTGTCACGGTTTTAAAAAAAATTGAACGGCTTGATGACTTTTATCACAGATTTCAGCATTGATTCTCCACCGACAATAAGATTTTTAAACAGCAACGCTGAACTTTTACTTTACAATTTGCCTCGATTTTACTTTAGTGGAAAGTATTTGCACGTACTTCACACGTTAATCAGTAGTTACGACATTCCTACCAAGGTTAAAGGCAGGCGCACTTGGCTTCATTCCTTTATTTATTTATTTATTTATTTATTTATTTATTTATTTATTTATTTATTTTTAAATAGTGCTGTAATACAAACCAAGTGTCTTAACAGAGCGAAATTTTTTACGGGCGAAGCTCCTTAAGCCGTGAGTTTGTCCCTAATAGCTCGTCGGGGTTCGTGACTGCCTAGTTAGATGACTCACTCAGGATGTGAGGACAGACAGACAGACAGACAGACAGACAGACAGACGGACGGACGGACGGACGGACGGACGGACGGACGGACAGACAGACAGACAGACAGACGGATGGACGGACGGACGGACGGACGGACTGGCAGGCAGGCAGGCAGGCAGGCAGGCAGGCAGGCATGCAGACAGACAGACAGACAGACAGACAGACAGACAGACAGACAGACAGACAGACAGACAGGCAGGCAGGCAGGCAGGCAGGCAGGCAGGCAGGCAGGCCGGCAGGCAGGAAGCAGGCAGGCAGGCAGATGGAAGGATGGACAGATGGATGGATGGACAGACAGACGGATGGACGGATGGATGGACACTTCGCCTCACTCGTCATCATTACCTCTGTGGATATGCTGTGATTTTTTTCTCGCCTCCTTCCCATTCCGTTATAGCCGGACACTAAAGCCACCACTGAGAAACGACACCATGTACAGATATTCCAAAATCCTGGAAATGCAGATTATTCTCTGCACATAAGCAGCCAATTTGGAGAGACTGCTTCAAGGCAACCAAGCTCCATGTGCACTCCCGTTATGCACTCTGTGAATAGATATCATTTGTATAGTTACAGGCTTTCGTGTTTGCAGATATCCTTATTTCAGCAGTAAACACTCCATTTTTCCTGAGATAGATATAGAAATGTCCAGAAAGGCTCCCGCGTACATTTTTTTATTGAGGGCCTACAGGCGAACAAGTGCGGGGCGGGGCACATTGTCCCACTGCGCGAGCGAGGCACTGCCGATAGATAGTGTCTGCGTAGCTCCATGCCTCTCAAGAGCTAAGTTCTAGCGAAGCGCATCACGGCCGCCGCCAACGTCATCTCTGGGTCGCTTTGGTAAGTTTGAGCACGTAAGCCCGATACAAGAACGTGCACTGGTAATGGTTCTTGAGCGAGCAACTTACAGAATCGACTGTATACCTGATGACGTAACGTTGCGCGTCAGTATGACTTCGCGCTATGTTGAAGGTTTTGGCGTCCCGATTACGTCACAACGATGTCACAATAATGTCGTTATGACGTCTTGCGATGACATCACCACTTTAGGTTGACTTTTTGTGAAACAATGGGTGATCATGGAGGTTGCGTGAAAGAGGTGATTTGCAGAAAGCTTGCAGTGCCTCTGATCTTAGGGGCTATACAAAAGCGCATCAGGTAAGGAAATCTTTCGGAGGGGGAGGGGAGTAAGAAAAGTGATGGCTTTCGTGCCGTCTTAGGCGATTGAACAAGGAACCCTGTAGTGTTCTTTTCAAATATAATTTTCATGTAATCATGTTCAACCATGCAGTGTACCACATTATATAATACTGGTATAGCATACGCAACAGAATCGAAGTGCCAACGCAGTGATAGAATAGCTTTGCAGATAATTTTGCAATTACACGAACCTGACTCATACTGCTCGCAAATCAACCAACAATGGACTAATTTTTGCTTTAAAAATTCGGCAGATTCCACGTACATGGGATTCGACGTTGTGCGAAGCATGCGAGGAGAAGCTGACTGTGTTGCATTTTTTTTTATTGAGCGACACGTCATGAAATGACGCTAAATATATGTGAAAATGGTGCACGTACTGCCATGTGTTGAAGAGTTGCAGACTGTTTGCATTTGCGACCCGATGCCAATTGCAACTTGCGTATTAGCAACACCAGAAACTGATATGAAGCCCTGATGCTCGCGAGGATGCTGGCCCTGGACACTGCTACATCAATCAACTTCAGCGCATCGCAACTAACCACATCTGACGTTAACCCGAAGTGACGGCTGTATCAAAGGAGTACAAACGTAATGTTAGAAAATTGAGTAGACATTTGGGTTTAACGTCCCAAAACCACCATATAATTATCAGAGACGCGGTAGTGGAGGGCTCCGGAAATTTCGACCACCTGAGGTTCTTTAACGTGCACCCAAATCTAAGCAGACGGGCGTTACATTTCCGCCTCCATCGGAAATGCAGCCGATGCAGGGATTTGATCCCGCGACCTGCGTGTCAGCAGCCGAGTACCTTAGCCACTAGACCACCGCAGCGGGGCGGAAAATTGGGTAGGCAGCACCGCAGCCACTATTGACTTTTCACGAAGATTAGCGTCAATTTGAAAAGTAGTTCCGAGAGCTGGCGTAGCTCTGTGGCAAAATGCTTCATTGCCACGCAGAATGCTTGGGTTTGATTCCAGCTGCGACTTTGACAATTATTCTTTGCATTTGTCGGGTCGACGCTACCTATGTCGGGTATATATTAACGCTCGCGCGTTCAAATTTCCAATGTGTGTTGTTTTCGTTCCAGGGTAGATACTGAGTGTCAATCACATGTGGCACATACCTTTATACAAGCGGCCAATACCCACCCGTGGGTATGTGCCGCTGTCTGGCGGGAAGTGTTTGACGACGTACGCGACGGGTTTGTTGCATAATTCATGTCTTGGCCAGCGCATCATATTCGTCAAACAATCTTACCCTGCCAGGCTAATTTTGGTTCACGGCAAGTTAAGGAGGTGACCACGAGCGCACCCAAACGTAGATAGATAGATAGATAGATAGATAGATAGATAGATAGATAGATAGATAGATAGATAGATAGATAGATAGATAGATAGATAGATAGATAGATAGATAGATAGATAGATAGATAGATAGATAGATAGATAGATAGATAGATAGATAGATAGATAGATAGATAGATAGATAGATAGATAGATAGATAGATAGATAGATAGATAGATAGATAGATAGATAGATAGATACGCTCAAAGTCACCGAATTTCGCTAAGGAACGCTTTGGATTTAAAATAATGACTTGGAGTCGGCTGTGGAGCTATTGTGACAGAAGATATCAGGCCTGTTACGGCGTGAATTCGTAATGAAGGTACCTAAGGCATGCAGCCTTAAGAATAGCAAACTAGAACTCATCATGTAACAAAACAGACGTAATCTAATTGAACAGTCTCTGCTACCTGAACCATTTCACGTTGGCGGGGTGAAACGGGTGTCTGATTATGTTTGCTTATCTTAACCTAGCCGTGTTTCAGGCCTGTATGGCCACATGACACTGAGCGTGACCACGCCACATGAGATCTATGCATTAAAGACTAGCCTGATAAATTCTGGAGGACTAGTTACAACTGGCCAACCGGGCTAAGACTATCGGTACCAATCCGTGGCTATAACCATGGCTTCGGAGATAAGCTCCGGTACGCGCCGTTTCCCGTTTTCCGGAGCTAGTCTCGGGGGCCACGCGAAGAACAAACTAAGGCGGCCACCTACCTCCCGTTGCAAGGTTTCCAAATTAACGCTTGTTCACTCGTTTCCCAGATCGAGATTTTGAAAAGTTTGGGGAAAAGCTCGTATTGGACAGCCTCCAAAAAGAGAACGTTATATTTATGCGCAAAGTGAGGAGTCATCGTTCATGCGTATACACCATTTCAACCATCTTAAGCTGCGAGGCAACCAGATTTGAACCTTATCATTCTTGTTTCCTTCCGACTCTGTGTAACGCTAAAGGGATTTCAACCGACGTAAGGGGAGAAAGTTGGCAGCAGTTTATCTCCTCTGGCAATTGGAACGTTTGACGTTCTTGGGCTCGTTGTCATACTTCACGACAACACGAAGTTCCGTGGCTCGTAGCAATTCATACACAGCCCCGCGGTTTCCGAACGCTTTCGATCGCCTTGAAAACCACAATACGTTTCGGGATCCCCAAATCTACCGGTGGTCGTTTGAGCTGTGGTTGCGTTTCTGTTTTAGAGACGGCAGTAAATCTTGTTCTTGTTCACCTATCGACTGAGGCGCATACCCACTGTGAGGGATTGGCCTAGAATTGAGTGATTTTGCGAAATGGTATGAAACTTCGGAACTCGGAAATCATGGTGCTTGATCTGATGTATATATATATATATATATATTATATGTGTCTGCGGCACATATTCTTCTTCCTCTCTACAATATATATATATATATATATACATATATATATATATATATATATATATATATATATATATATATATATATATATATATATATATATATATATATATATATATATATATATATATATATATATATATATATATATATAAACAAAAAAATTAGGCGTTTTCCTCTTCCTGATGCTTGGCTCAACAGAGCCCAGGGAGTCACTTTCCGACTTCTACAGATGGGTACATATCTCTGCCCACGAACGTATCATAGGATAGAGCCGAACTTTCATGAAGAGTGCCTTCTTTGTGGCCTCGAGAGTTGCTCGCTAACCCACATGCTCTGGCAGTGCCCTGCGAATGAAGGTGCTGAAGTATGTGACGAAGACTCGTGGCGGCAGAGCTTACACAGCCCGGACTTGGGTCAACTACTGACCGTTTGGAGGGCCCGGGCCATCACGGGGGGCCTTCACCTTCCTGTGCCGACCCGGGTGGAGCCGTCGACTGGTTGAGGGGGTCTTAGAACTTCATGAAACTAATCCTGCTGTGTTTAAAGTTATTTGTATGTATGTATGTATGTATGTATGTATGTATGTATGTATGCATGTATGTATGTATGTATGTATGTATGTATGTATGTATGTATGTATGTATGTATGTATGTATGTATGTATGTATGTATGTATGTATGTATGTATGTATGTATGTATGTATGTATGTATGTATGTACGTACGTACTTACGTATGTATGTATGTATGTATGTAGGTATGTATGTATGTATGTATGTATGTATGTATGTATGTATGTTTTAAGAGCTAATAAAACAAAGCAATATTCTTAAATTTTATATGTATATATTGCTGTAGACACGCTAGGATAATAATATTGATTACTTAGTCAAACTACTAGCTTTATTAATATTGTCCGTGACAGCCGCGACCGTATAATACACACATTGGTTCTTATTCTTTTTCGTCTCTTCCTTCTTCTTCTTCGGACCATTTGGTATTATTATGTACCCGAAACCAAGTGTTGTGTAAACGTTCTTGTGCAGCAGCGCAAAAACTACTGCGGTTTCTTGCAGTGCAGCTTTGTATGAATTTCATACCAGTTTCCCGCTGCTGCAGAGGCACAAAAGATCAATATATAATAAATCATTGTTTGCCCGTGGAGCTACTATTGTTCGCGTAATACAACAGTAGAAGCGGACGTTACCGGCAACGTTCGTAAGAACAACCCTCCCTTCCAAGACGTGAATTAATTTAAAAAGCAAGGCACCGTACCATTCATGGCATATCCCCCTAGGTGGGTTGCGCCAAGGAGTTGAGGAACCAACCAACCAACCAACCCTATGATGCAGAGCCGTACGACAAACAAGCGTGGCTAATATTGAAATGACTTGCACGTTTCACTTTTCTGAAGGTGTGAGGTGTTAACAGAAAAACAACGATTAACCCACACTCCACGGTACTTTTTCGGCGAGAACATTGACGCGACACACACACAAAAAAGAGAATGCAAGAGCACTGGCAGCTGGACAAAGCGCCACAGTATGGCGCTACCACTTCACTAGTTCACGAACATGGTGAAATTCTCTATTTTGCGAACAGCTCAGAACGCAGCCCTACAATGAGGAAGACCAGAAGCGGCCACACACGGCTAGGGAATCGATGAGGGAAAAAGGAAGGAAGGAAGCAGACAGGGGGATAAGGAGGGGAGGTTAACCAGAAAGACATCCGGTTGGCTGCCCTACACTGGAGAATTAGGGAAGTGGACAAAAAAGATGAGAGGGAGGAGGAAAAAGAAGGAAAATAAAAAAGAGACAGAGACAGTAAGTTCAGTGCAGCGAGTAGAACTGCACCACAAGCCGAGGCAGTGAAAGCTCTCGTGTGCTCTTTGAAGACGACGGGTTTGTGAGAACGCCACTGATGAGAGCACGAAGTGTGCGACTAAACTCGGCAATCCATCCTGTTCTTTGTAGGTTGTTTCATCTCCAGGCAAGTTTTAAAGAAATTCCATGACAGTGCGAGAACCTCCCTGCCTTTCCTTGCATCTTTATCTCTCTCTCTCTCTCTCTCTCTCTCTCTCTCTCTCTCCATGACAGTGCGCAGCTTCTTGCTGCCAGTGGTGAAGCCCATTAAGTGCGTGGTTATGTAAGCCACAAAGAAGTACCCGAAACGTTTATAACAAATCATTTTAAAGCTGACACTCGTGTACAGGGAAAGTATTGCAAGAGATGCAAAGTGAAACGTTTGAGAAGCCTTGCATAGCAGTTGCCAAATGGCGAAACAACCAGAGCAGCTCCAAGCACCGACAGACTAAATCACAACTGGATAAACCTCCTTGCACAACTATCTTCCACAGAAGATTCTGTGCCAATTTTTTATTCATCAATACTTTGCCATAGGTGTCTGCAGAAGGGTACAAAAGGGGCACTTGCCCGCATCAAGACACACCAGCAGCTGGTTCAAACCCAGCTACACCAGCGCTTTCTCTCTCACCCGGCTACTATGTTACACCGCCTTACACCACCCCCTCATAACAGGACAATCTCAAGCTGACGCTCATGATTATTGCTACCAACGCTTTTTAAATGCAAAGCATTTATTAGCGAACTTCGGCGACTTTGATCATATCTATCTATCTATCTATCTATCTATCTATCTATCTATCTATCTATCTATCTATCTATCTATCTATCTATCTATCTATCTATCTATCTAGCCGCCTACGACTTTTAGCTCTCCTGGCCGTTTCGATAATGTATCAATACCAAACTTGGTATGGCCTAACATGACTGTATGAAGAACTTAATTGACTAGTCATAACATGAAAATCATGACATGTATGTCATGAATGTCATGAATTAGATTTCATGGTCCTGCAGCTCTTGCGGTGGTTTCGTTCACATGACATGTTGCAAAACTGGTATGGTATGACATAATTGCAAGGCAAACACAAGCGACAGACCCTAACATGAAAATCATGACATGCGTGTCATGTAACAACATGACTACATGCCACGCTCATGATGCACTCGCGGCAGTATCGCTATAGCGTCACATATAACAGATTTGGGATTACGGTACGTGAATGGATGGAGAAGGTATGTGACTGGTGCAAACATTATAATCAAGAGATGCGTGTCATGTAACAACATGACTACATGCCACACTCATGATGCGCTCGCGGCCGTTTCGATACCTTCGTATATGCCAAATTTGGTATTACGTGACGCCAATGGATGACGAAGGTATGTGACTGGTGCGAACAAAATATTTATGAGTTGCGTGACATGTGAGAACATGACTACCTGCCACAGTGAAGGTGCCAATACATTTCTACATGACGCGGTGCGCGTGCTCGCCGGCATTCATTTCGCTGCGTCACGCCGGCGTTTCCACGCCAGGCACCGGTTCTGCCATATACTCGCAGGCGTGCGCCACACTGCGTTGCTTTGACGCATGCGCATTTCAGCGCATCCGGCGCCCCTCCTTCACAAAAATAAGGAGACGCTGTGTTGTCTGGGTGACGCATCGGCATAGAGTAATGTTACAATGTGGCATCGGCGCGAAAGCGCCGGTTGCCGTCGGGCCGCGCCGACGGAAGCTGGTCGCGCCATGGCGTCAGACTATAGAGTGCTCGCGTTTTGCTAAGGTATACCGTCGCTGTGCCCAGCGTGCGCACGCGTCAACGCTACATTGGAGTATATTGGACCCTTCATGATGCGCTCGCGGCCATTTTGCTAGCTCCGCATTTACCAAATTTGATGTTACGTTACGTCAATGGATGAAGAAATGTATGACTGGTGCAAACATGATAATCCTGACACGCGTATCATGTAAGAACATGACAACATACCACGCTCATAGCGTCCTCGCGGTCGTTTCGCTAGCTCCACGTATACTAAATTTGGTATCACGTGACGTGAATAGATGACGAAGGTAAATGACGCATCCAAACATAATCATGACACGGAAGCCATGTACTGCATCATTTACCTCCACCTCGTAATTTTGTGCCGTTTTTAAAGTGACATATCAACATTTCTCACTCGTGCTTCGCACATCATCAATTTCCGCCTTTTTTTATTGATATGATATATAAGGAGATGTTGGCGCACCATTATGGCGCCGGCTACTCCTTAGCCGTTGATTGAAACTTGAACACGTATCTTGAAGCAAAACGTACAAAGCAGTGCATGGAAAATAGAAAACTCGGGCACAGATATGCAAAGACACACTTATACGCACATATCAAAACATAATGGTAAGTAAATGTTCGAAAGTCAATGTAAGAAGTCTCTGGAAATGTCCCTCATTAATATTCGGTCCACCAGCACAAAACAGCAGAGCACACGTCTGGTCCTTATAAAGATGCATTCGCTCATATGTACATAATAGTCAACACGTCATTCATTTCACAACACACACGTGATGGGTGTCACATGATACTGTACATAATAAGTACATGTGTTACAAATGAAAGTTTGTTCTTTCTTAATACTTGTCAGCAATCCCGCTGTCTTGTAAAAAACGTGTTAATGCTTTTAAAGCGTGTGACTGTAAAACTCCAGTTGGCCACGGGCCCTGAAGTTTTTTCATGCTAAATGGTCTGCGGTCCAATGCGATTTCCGCCTTACGTGGGATCTGCCATTTTTTTTCTAAACACAGCCTCTGCAGCGTGAAAGCAACAGTTTCGTGATGACGCCCCGTGCTCCAATTACCAAGGTGCCCATGGCCATTCTCGCTGTAACATTTGTCAACAGGGCCTTACCATATGTGAGTCCCAGGGGACGGCTTTATGCTCTCCGATAATAGAGTTCCAAGTGCACTTAATCGTTCACCACTTTTAGTGGGGAAGCTCCTTATAGCGGCACCCGTTCGTCCCTCGTAGTCGTGTAGTCGTAGTCGTAGTTTGTAACCAGTCTTACGCTTTAACCTCCAAGGTGGTGCTGGTGGGAGATTTCTCCTGTGCGTTGTTGAACAATAAAAAAAATTCGCAGCGTGTGCGTTAACTAAAAGCCGAATTCTTCTGTCACTCATTCCCCATTAGCAGCCATTGGCATGTTCCAGTAGGAAACGTTAGTAGAAGTAGAAGTGTTAAAAGCCGACTTCTGCTGTCTCTCATTCCCAGTAGCAGCCATTGTTTACCTCCAAGGTAGTGCCTGGTGAGATTTCTCCTGTGCGTGAATAAACAATAAAAATTTTTTGTTCAAAACGCCGTTGATTGATGAAATAAACCAACGAAAGACGCCAGATGTTTTTTAAAAGCAAAACGAAAAGACGCCAGATGTTTCTAAAGCAAAACAAAAAGAAGACGCCAGCTGCCTAACGAAAGACGCCAGGTGTTTTCTAAAGCAATGGTTTTATAATCAAAACCATGTCGATACAGGTTTGTAGTTGCCGATGCTCGTTGCCGTCGGTGGGTGCTTGTATGGATAAGGATGCCGAAAGGCGGGCGCGCAGGGCAGCGGCGGCGCGCACTCGCAGACAGGACCCTGAAGTGAGAGCACGCGAGACAGAAGCGTGCCGGGAAGCTGCGCGATGTCGCCGCCAAGATCCTGCTGTACGGGAACAAGACGCCACACCAACAAGGCAGCGTCGGCAAGATCCCGCCGTACGTGAACAAGAAGCTGCAGCGGCACGTCAGCGTCGGCAAGATCCTTCCGTACAGGAACGAGAGGCCGAGGCAGCACGTCAACGTCACGAAGCAGATCTTGAAAACATTCGACAATGGGAAGCGGCGAGGAAGCGCGCATATCGCCAGGCGAATTAACGGGAAAAAACATTTCACGGTATTACTTCCAGGAGCTTTGTCCAATCTCATCATCAGTCACCTCGTGGATCTGCCGCCAGTGTTTTTTTAAACACACAGTTTTTGACTCATTTGGTAAGGTTCCTACGTGGCAAGATGGCTTTGGTCTCGATCTCACAGTAAAGTACCGCGCACTCTAAAACGTTTCACACCTATTCTAAACACACGTTGAATGATTACCCACTAACTACCTGCTTGTTGCAACAGTTGAGATTGTTGTCTGCCGCGCGTTCCGTCCGGTCGTGTCCCCCTTCAGATCTAGCGCATTGTTAGAAGCAATCGTGTGCTTGGCAACATTGTTGGCGCTTGGTGGCACGCTCTTCAACGACACGAGAGACGGCCACATGTGTCCACGCGATATCAGATCTACGCATAGAAGACAAGCCGAGTCAATTCTTGCGGACTCGCTACTACAGGCAAATAGGGCTATTGTGCTATCGGTACGAAACCGTGACTACAGAGAATTTTCCGCAGCAGAGTACGTGCGCTGTCATGTTAGATCATGCGACTGTAACTGGCCTTCTCCCAGCCAGTCGCCCAAGCCCCATGCAAATCATTGGGCTAGTGAAACGGCCGTGGTCATAGGTGCCAGTGGGGTTGGAAACCAATATGGCAGTACTTATGTAGAGGCGACCGCCCACTTCGATCTGAACTCGTGCTTGCTACTCGCACACTGTCTTTACAGCAATCAGTAAATGGCAAAATCGGCTATCGCTTCGAGTCATCTCACGCTGGGGACAAAGCTTCAGGTATGCTCTGTCTATATTAAAAAGATTAGCTGTGTTCATTTAGCCTCACCTGCTAAGTCTTGTTTCTGACAATTTGAGGACGAGTCTTGAAAACTCTGACAAATACTGATGATCGAGTGCATTGCTCTCGAAGCTTTAGGACGTGAATAGAAAGCCAATAAATGTGTTCGTTGCGAACTTACGGGTCACACAGTGCATTCAATCGGAAGCCATTCTATGAATATTAACTAAGGTGGCCACCCTCCTCCAGGGCACCAATCGCAGGGTCTTCAAACTGACGCTTGCTCGCTCCTTTTTCCAGGCAGCCCATCGAGATTCCTGAAGGTTTCGAGAAAGCCTTGTCTTGCACGTATACGAGTTGCTTCAATGAGCATATACCTGACAACGCTTCGTTATCATTAAAAATATTTTAACGTTGTTAGATGGTCCATAACTTCTGTAAGCGCGAAAGACACGTACGTAAGACGAATACAGGACAAGCGCTTCTGATCTATAAGATCTGCAATCGCGAAAGACAAGTACGTAGTACAAACACAGTATAAGCGCTCTTGATCCATGGACAACTTCTGTGAGCAAAAAACACGCATAAATGATTGACCAGACAAACCCTTTTGATCCTTACTACGAACTCGCCCGATCAGTACCGACTAGCCCGATGTCCCTTGCCTTCTATGATATACGTCGTCACGATTCATAAGCGCGCGCAGCGTAGCCGGAGCAAAAGGATCTGCCCGTTGAAATGGCGCCTGCCCGAGCCTGTATGGCGTGACCGGTGCAAGTATGAGTCAGCGAAACTATTTCTGGCTACATGTCCCGGGGAGCAACGAGAAGTGGCGTGGTTTTGCGGGAAAGTGGTCGGTGCACAAGCCTTGGTCATGGCCCGCTTTTCCGGACGCCGCATGTGCACGGCCCAGCAACGTAGTCACGCGATACGAAGCCACTCAGCTGTATGGAGAATTGTGTGGCGTTATTTTGAGGATAACATCGCCTTTCTTGTGCTTCCTCGTGGAAGCGACGATTGAAGGCAAGATAGATAGATAGATAGATAGATAGATAGATAGATAGATAGATAGATAGATAGATAGATAGATAGATAGATAGATAGATAGATAGATAGATAGATAGATAGATAGATAGATAGATAGATAGATAGATAGATAGATAGATAGATAGATAGATAGATAGATAGATAGATAGATAGATAGATAGATAGATAGATAGATAGATAGATAGATAGATAGATAGATAGATAGATAGATAGATAGATAGATAGATAGATAGATAGATAGATAGATAGATAGATAGATAGATAGATAGATAGATAGATAGATAGATAGATAGATAGATAGATAGATAGATAGATAGATAGATAGATAGATAGATAGATAGATAGATAGATAGATAGATAGATAGATAGATAGATAGATAGATAGATAGATAGATAGATAGATAGATAGATAGATAGATAGATAGATAGATAGATAGATAGATAGATAGATAGATAGATAGATAGATAGATAGATAGATAGATAGATAGATAGATAGGACTTCAGTAACCGCGACTCCTTTGGGTTCTTTGACGTGCGTCTAAATCTAGGCACACGGGCCTCGTGCAGTGCCCGCTTCCATCGAAATTGCGGCCGCCGCGACCTGCGGGTCAGCAGTCGAACACGATTGCCAATAAACCACCGTGGCAGGTCACATACATTTTATGTAATAGCAAGAGCTGTAGCGCCGTATCGGCATCTCAATAATTTTTTCGCCTCAGTCGAGTCATTTCTCACTCGGGGAAATGCAGTGCGACTCAAACAAACACACCGACAAGCGTCAAATGACAGGAGACATAAGATAGACACAGAAGAGCACTTGTCTGTTTCTGGTTACATCTTCTCGTCACTCTGTCCATCTGAGTCGAGCTGCATTTTCCCATTATCCGTACTTCGTCAGAAGTGGTCTCAGGCAATGCATTTGTCTTTACTGCTCCTATAAATAATTTTACTTGCGTTCGTTCGACGTGCAACCGAACCGCTAAAAAATGTGGAATATCTAGCCGTCATTGCAGCCAACAGCAAAAAGACCACTTTGATGGACGTGTATCCAAGTTACATGTAATCACAAGCATGTATTTTTATGCATATTATCACCGATATAGTAATAAAAGAAACAACCTCAGAACAATGGTTTGCGGTTCTGGGTCAATACGTTTAAAGTGAGGCATTGCCACGCAAATACGTGGATCATTCTCGCAACCTATTAACGCTAACGAAATCATTACAAGAACGGGTGCCCGATTAAAGTGCTATTGATTTGCATTACGGGCATCTAAATCGCATGCTTTGATGGCCTACTTCCATGGCCCCAGAAGTAAACAGCAACGATTAACAACAAAACCGATAAATGTTGGCCTGTAAAGCTTGTTTTGTTTCAGTCACTACTGCACGTAGGTGAAGCAATGAAAGCTGCGCAGGAAAAAGAAAGTTGAAGAAAGCCTGGATAATTTTCAAGTTTGCGCGAGCGTTGGTTGCAATGTGCTGCTGCATGAGTACATTAGTAACTGAGAATTGCTTTTTTTACTTTGCATTTTCACGGGTGCTCAAATGTCTAACTGCACGAGTACTGCGCTAACAACACTGTCAGGGATAAAATGTCTGCTAGCAAAAGGAAATATGAGGCTTTGAAGCTAAAGATAGCTTTATTTGATGTAAGTGGTGATGTACTAGGAGCGTTTCTGGTATGGCATGCAGTCTGCAGAATTCGTGTCACCGATCGCGAAGTGATACTTATGTCTTCATTCCTTTTTGCGACTACTCCTAAATATTGAACGAAATTACTTTGTTGTGTATTGTTTGCAGTCTCGCTTTGCTACTCATCATCTACGTCGATTTTAGTTTTCTTTTGCGCGTGTCATAAGAAAAAAAAAAGAAGAAGGAAAGTACAAACCAGGTCGCTATCTTGTGCAGTTCTTACTAAAAAACAGCTGCTTATTTTCGTTTAGGGAAGGCGCAAATGTAATATTATTTTGTTAAAAATACTGTGTTAAATGAAAAAATAACCAAATAAACCTTATAATATTTCAAGAACAATGTCATAATAAGAACGCAATGGGGACACTTTC
Source organism: Rhipicephalus microplus (assembly GCF_043290135.1). Taxonomy (NCBI): domain Eukaryota; kingdom Metazoa; phylum Arthropoda; class Arachnida; order Ixodida; family Ixodidae; genus Rhipicephalus; species Rhipicephalus microplus. The sequence goes on along the minus strand of NC_134701.1, from coordinate 162,578,358 downwards.
GTAAAGGAAATACGCTGAACTGGACTCTCCGCCTACAATGCAGTACGACTTAATAACGCCGCCATATTAACTGTTAACCACAGCTCATAAGCTAGAGAAAAGGACGCATTTCTCGCTACAGCAAATGAAGACATCTATAAGAGATGTCAACTACAGTTACTTTCCATGTCATGCGATGCTATGCAAGCTGCAATTTCAGAGTCGCGTCAAACACAACTTGAAAAAAAAAAGAGACAGATAAAAGACCCGTAGAGACACGAGAAAAAACAGAGCCACTCAAATACCACTTCTTCAGAGTTTGGCAACCTCTTGGAACGACGACACAGCAACCGATATATAATTCCATTGGCACAACAAGCGCCGCAGAAGGAGAAGTCGTACACCCATCACTTGCACACAGCCATCCTCTTTGAAATTTTACCACACGACATCACAATCCTTCGAGCGAATGAAGACAATCCAGACAGACAAATATCGGCTGTTAATAGCTTGACAAACCAGCGAACATGTGTGAGAACCGGACACATTGGGCAGTTGCTTAACGCGATCTGCGTCGCATTCCGTTGGCACGACAAGACCGCGACTCGAAGGAAATCGCACGTGCTTTCGTGAAGTCTTACGGCCTCGCAACGAATGGTCCCAGCCCAAACTTTTTGCCTCTCCTGGCGCTCCTCCAACGGCGGCGGACAGGAAGACCACCGTCACGCTGGTGTAGGGGGAAAGGATGAGGCCAACCGTGGCTGCCCCTCCCTTCGTCGCGCGCACCTCTTTCTTTCCTTACCTGAGCGCCATTTTCGCGCTTCCTCTCTCGTGCGCTCTATCGGTGCGCGCGACACCGACAGCCCTTATAGCTTCGGAGGAGAGGAAGGAGAGAAAAAGCGCCGCGACTTCTTCGTCGCGGTGCCCATACGTGGCTCCACCTTCATCACTCCTCGGACCACGACGTCACCAGCTGTCTCGCCCAATGACAGCAGCGCGTTGACCACAGCCCCGGTTCCGCCCCCAGGTTTCGGTGAGGGGGAGCCTCCTCTCTCATTCAGCAGCCCACCTCCTCGCCGACGTCGCGTGCCATCGCCACGCACCAAACTAACGCTGAACTTGGCGACGCCGTTGCTGTGCAACGGCGCCGCCGTCGCTCCTAGCAGCGCAGGCGCCCCCGCGCTGACGTTGCCACACTCCTCGCGCTTTCCCGATCCTCCCTTTTCTTTCCCGCCCGCCTTCTTTTCCCCTGCGCGTCTTTCCCGATCACCCTGCCCTCTCCATCGTCGATAGGTTTTCTTTTCGCGATCCCCGCGGGCACGCGGGGGAGAACCACCCCCTCCTTCATTTTTCTTCCTTGCTCTCCCTCAGTCTCCTGATGTAGGCTACTTCTCCTTCACCTCCTTCCGGCAGCTAGCAGCACTGTTCAGATCGACTCCGGTCGCGCTGTCTTCGGTCCGCCGGCGCCGTCCGACCGGCCCAGAGCACGGGACGCGATCGCTTTGGTTCGCCAAGAGCGAATCAAGAAGCCGCGTTCCTTGTGCCACCGGCCCTGCCTCGTGTCCGTCGGACGACTAACTTTCCGTGGGTGCTACCCTTCTCGCCCAAGACTCGAGGAAAAACTAATCAGAACTGTCTATAGAGACGCAGCCGGCGAGTCGAGCATCCCGATGCCGTCACCGGCGATTCCTCCATTTGTAGCCATCCCGCTGCGTAACTGATTGCCGCCATAATTAGACTGCAGAGACGACTGCGCACCGGGCCGTCGTCCTCAATGGAAGCGTCGACACGTCTAAGTGTACTCTGAGCCACCACGGTGAGGGCGGGTGGTGGCGACGGCGGCGTGTCCAGTCTTTGCTGTCTCGACGTAGGCCCCTGCGGCTTCGAATCGAGAGCCTGGAGCCCGAAGTTCAAAGCCTGATCGAGGAGAAAGAGACCGCCAACGAGCAAGGGACTCCTCGTCGTGGCATTCTAGGCGGCCATCTAGGAGAAGCTTCGACGTTCTTCTCGGTTGACTAGCAACAGGCAAGGCCAAGATGCCTCTGGGGGTCGGTAGAGGAAGCCTGTTCGACCAGGGCATGAATGGGCCTGGGTAAGCTGTCCCTACTTTCTGGAACCTTCGGTTTCCTATTTACCATTGTGTGAGCGTGACCATGTTGTGGTGCCTTATTTTCTTACAACGCCCATGTACTTACGAAACGAAAAATTATGGGAGTACATTTGGTTGCTTCGGAATATTTTTAGGTGGGTATGACTGACACAGGTGTCTCCCTGGGAACGTTATTTCTTACGCGTGAACATAAAACGCGCTTACCATCGTCATCTTCCAGATATATGGGTGTCCATGAACGCAATAGTTCAGCTGTCCTAGCGTATATATAGTGTGTAGGGCTGTCCGTGTTTCTTCGTTTTGTTTCGGCAGCTTCATAAGCCCACAGACATTTGTATTTCTTGCTAGTGCTGGCATTCAGGGGCATATAAAAATGAGAAATAAACATACAGCACAAAAGATTAAGTAGAGCGCGCTAAAGGTCGAACTGTGCGGTTGGCGGTAAAGCAAGCTGTTTTTGTCACCCGTTTACCCCGCAATGCGGGGGACCGCTCGAAGCGCTCGTCTAGGGGTCGCCCGCATTAACTTTCCCCCTGCACAAAACATGGCGGCGGACGGTCCTGATTTGGGTGGGAGCACGCCGCAGTGGAGAGGAGGAGGCGGCGCGATGCGTTTCCCGTCGAGGGAAACAGAAGACGTAGGGATCGAGGAAGGGAACCAAGTGGAGAGGGGTGGTTGGTGGAGAATACAGAAAGGGGGTCAGCCCGAAACGGGACAGCGCCAAGATCTGGGCCACTGGCGCGCACACCCCAAAGCCCGCAGTGGTGACCCCTAGAGGCGAACATCATCGTCGTGTGACGTAAATGGATTGGCGGGGAAGCCTCGTCACGGCTGCGTAATATTGGAAAAGGACGGCGGCGCTTGTAAACCTTTCAAAGGTCACGTTAGCGATCCAAAATTAATTCTAGTTACGGGTGTGACGGAAGCGTACCATTCGCAAACTAGGGGATGAAGCCCGTGTTTTTTGCTTACGCAACATCAGCCTACAGTAGCACACATGGGGAATACACGTTTTCCAACTCCCCAGCATTCAGCCCTCTTGCGTCTTCGAAGCCGTCGGCTATCGCACGACTCGAGTGGAACATGTAGTTCCTTTTACCACTGTTCTGTGCGGCTCTCTGAAGCATTACCAGCGTCGTTCGCGTTATGTCTTTCAAGCATAAAATGCGTTGTCCTGGCGCCATCGTTAGAAATCTTTGTAGGGCTAAGATGTCACGGATCTGCTTGGACGTGTCTGGAGGCGTCAGGATAGTTTAACAGTACAATTTAATATTCTATATTGTGCATACACATCAAGCAACTATCGCCGCAAAAACATCGTGCGATTATTGAACATTTAAAGAGACACGTAAGAGAAACAATGTTTTCATTCAGATTGACAAATTACAATGTGAGAAGTCTAATGCCATAAGCTCCACTGTCATGGGTTCATTAGTAGCGGAGAAAATTGAGGTTGAAGTTCCGGTTTTAAGTTTCACGCCCAAATGTCTGCGTGTGGCGTAACAAATTACAAAATGTAATTTTCATATTTTCACGACACTGCCTCAATAAAATTTTCCTAAACCTCGTATACTGAGTCTATGGCATCCACGTATGGCAATGTACTTCATCTTTATCGAATACAAGATATGCAGAACTCTGCAGACGCCTTCAAAATTTACTACGTCTTGGTGTTTGGTGCGGAAATGTCACAGCGGCGTCTCCACCCACACTTTTTTTTTTCGCGCGCTTTTTCGCTTACCAAGTGTCATGTCGAAGTAAGAGTGGTGTTTTCAGGGTTGTGAAGTTCTACTTCACTACTGCGAAAAGAAAAAAAATTGTTTTGCTCTTTAGTTTCTCTTTAACATGGAATGGTAATACCGTAGCGTAAACGTCAAGGTATAAAGCATGATGTCATCGGAAGAGTTGCTCTTAAAAACACATGAGGCGGTTAGTGGGCTTCTAATAAATACAAACTACAACCTCACGTGGTTCTTAAATGGCCGTTGATATATGCTAAACTACTGATACTCTTGCACACGAGATGTTGATGGATTTGTTGGTAAAATGAACACTTTTTGCTTGGAAGCAATAATGTACTTTACTGTTTAAAGCTCCAAGCCTACGTTCAGCTTCAAGCTTATGTTCATTGTGTATGACAAAGACAAAAAAATGTTAAGGAGGCATTTCCTGATGAAAATTAAGCAATCAAAATTGCCTGCATACAAGCTGAATAGAGTCTTTTCTTATCAATTACTATAGTAAATCTAACCAACGGCCGTTAAAGCTTCAGACTACACATTGAGCTTCCCCAGGGCCTGTTAATATTCGATTAATTAAATCACAACTTCACTTGTGGTTGATTGTGCTCGCTGTCGGCTCATTATTTGACATGTTACCACCCATCGGCGGTCAGGATATAATTTCGGGGTTTAAGTAGTTTAGGTAACATTTTCAACCAAGGAACCGTTATCTGAATGGTAGCAATGACTATTAACAAGTTTTTATATGGACAGTCACTACCATGTATGTGTCATTAGAGAAAAAAACAAATCGATGGTCAGCGCACTCGCCAAAAAAATTTAACTACTCAAGGTCAACAGGTTACATTTACACTAGATAAAATGTATGAAAAGGAGGCCCTACCAAGTTCGTAAACATATACTTTATCTGAACCATTGAATCTTGCAATGAGAATTCTCGTCAAAGCCTTTCATAGTCAGTGTAAGCCAACTGGGCCGAAATAGTGAGCAGAGACGCGATAATAATATCTGAGCAATTTGTACAAAGATATTAAGGTTATATTCCTGACACTGGCTTTTGGTATAGTTCACATAATGTACTAACTTTCAATTTGACATAGTGGACACAAACCCTTAAGAGGAAGGTATATAACAGCTGCATCTTGCCGGTACTGACCCACGGAGCCAAAACATGGAGTATTACAAAGAATGTTCAGCTTACATTGAGGACGACGCAGTGAGAGATGGAAAATAAAATGATCGGTGTATCCTTAAGAGACACGAACAGAACTGAGTTGCTCAGGGAACAAAACATGGTTAAGGATATGCTAGTTGAAATCAAGAAAAAGAAATGGACATGGGCCTGGCACGTAGCACGTAGGCAGGATAATCACTGGTCATCAAGGGTAACTGAATAGATTCTCAGAGAATTGAAACGCACGAAGGGGCGACAGAAAGGTGGGCCGATCATAATTAAAAGTTCGCAGGTACAACGTGGTATCATAAAGCACAAGACAGGATTCATTGGCGCATCATGGGAGTGGCCCTTGCCCTACAGTGGGCGTAGTCCGGATGATCATGATGATCAGGAGGACATAATGTGATGCATGCCATTGCGTCGTATATACCGACAGGTAAAGCAGCCATGATGTTCGTTTCGGATACGGCGAAACCTTTAAATGCGTGATTCTAAGCCGCCTCAGTGAGGAAATTGTACATCCGTCCGCCTTTCGCATAAGGTGATCGCCGCCTTAGGGACATAAAAGAAATGTTTTCACTCCGGTACATGCCTTTGCAGCTGACCCTCTACGGTGTGAAGGCGAGCCTCTTAAACCCTGCACTACGCATCACTTTCTTTTTTCTTAATTGCAGTGCTTCAGTTTCCGACAATGATATGCAAGTACTTCCTATTTTTATCTTGTTGTTTCAAGTACATTGGTTTATATTCAACAGACAATCCCTACAATGTACCCAAATAAACACTTTCTTTTTTAAAATTTTGTTCAAATAAAAAACGAACTTGAAGGCTCGCGAGAGTGCTCTATAGCTTGTCAAGCATCATCAGTACGACGTGCGAAGCCCATGCTTGCAACATAATTATGAGGACCCTACATGAATGACCCGTCGTGCAGAACAAGAGCAGCAACGAAACACTTTCTATGGAGGCCTCGTTGAAATACGTAGCAGTGGAATGAAATCATCAAAAGGGCAATACCTGAAGCCGACACGGAGGACTGTTGGAATCAGAAAATAAAAAATCAAACTTGGCGAAATCGACATGTCAAACAAGCGCTTCAGTGGTCGCGCAATGCGCGTGCGCCAAATGGCGAGTTTTATAAAGATAACGTGACGCTAATGAGTGCTGAGAAAAACACGAAAGACGCCATGCCAATACAACCCAAAAAAGCGTTCTTGGGACGACCGGTGCATATATCATTGTAAGATGCAGTGCTTTCACGTCCCTTAGAGAACTGTCACGGGAGATACTGTGCTGACTTTTCTTCCTATTGTGCAAGATTACGACCGAAAGTCCTGATAAATGGAACATTCCTGTGTGTTTAGAAAAAGTGGTTAACGACAGACAGCGTGGGTTTAGAGTGTGTTTTGAAAAAAATGTTCAACGATTTCGAGTACTTCGTACTCAACTATGGGGGAGCACGGAGCCGTCCGGCTAAAAATGTAATAACCTTTAAAGTTTGTTTAACATGTTCATTGTTTAGAAAGAAAATAATCACAGTATGTACAGAACACAAAGGCTTCATACCATTCCAGTAACAGGGCAAATACACTTCGGCACATCTATGTATCACGACCAACCTCACTACGTTATACAGTGAAGACATTTGCTCTAATATACATGACAACGTTGGCATACATGTGCACAAGATCTCAATACAATATCACGATACAATGGTATAACGATACATTAGATGCTATGAAACACAATTTGTAACAAATTAAATCATATATAACAACTCAACGGGCGCTGCTTAGCACCAAGTCGGTCGAAAAATGAGGTGTATCCTTTCCTGTTCTACCTTGACGAAAGGGCACGACCAATATGCCGCGGAAACTCGTGCTCCCCGAGGGAGAAAAGCTCCTCAGAGAGGAACGCGAGAATCTCTCGTCTCATTCTCCCTAGTATCGGCCACAAAGCATGCCGGCGGCAATTAGTAGCTACGGCCTCACATCGGTTTCTCCAAAGGCTGAACAGCCCCGCAACTATTAACAGAGCGGAGAAGCGGCTACGCGGAAATCGGCCGTTGGACACGAAAGTTCGCACACCCTGTCCCCGAACACCAGCATTAACCACACGCCAAAAAAAGGTGGGAAACCACACATTCAAACGTCGCATGTCGATTGGTCTCTACCATGACGCAGTTAGGGCAAGTGGAAGTGCGAACCACCTGCCATCGCTGCAACCGATCTCGCGTGGGGAGCAAGCCCCAGCCCAGCCTCCAGACAAAGTCTCTGAGATGCCCTGGCAACACTGCGGCAGTTATTGGTTTCCAAGCGCGGTTCATTACAGATCGACAATGCTGGGGCACCAAGGACCGTAGCAGGGCGGCCATTGTGTCCACCACATTAGAATCGGCCACTTATATCTCTGGGCATGCAATTCCAATGCTCACGTAGCCAGCAAAATAGACAGCTCCAAGAAGCCCGCATCGTAGACAAATATGATGCAGGCTACTTTGCTGTCCGAACAACATAGCGGCTTAGCGAATCGCTCGGATAGATCGAATCTCGCCGGAATGGTTGTCTGCACCCAAGCAAATGCTTCTGCAGACGCTAAATGTGAATGACATTTATTATTTTTTTTTAGATTTCAACACGAAACAAGCCATAAAATACAACAACCATGTGGTGCCTTGTCGCGTAGAAGCCGTCTAAACGTGTTCAATTTCTCGGACAGCATGGGCTTGGTGATGTCTTCTAAGCTGCCTTCATAGGATGTCTACGTGCTGTCTAAGAATTAGAACACAGCCACTGGCTTATGATGATGAGGTTGATGATGAGCAAGTATTGAAGAATTCAGACGACTACTTTTCAGAGTAATTCACTCCTACACGTTACAAGGAAGAAAAGGCTGCAAAAATCAATGGGTTACTTCAATGTGTCTTAATAAAAGTGTGTTGTTGAAAAAGAATGCATACATTCCACCTCAGTGAAAAGCTATTTGATTAAACTAATTTTTGCATAATGTGTTTTACTTTCCGTATCTTGTGAAAAAAAGTGACAAGTTTCCACTGTATTCGACAACTGGAGTCTCAAGTGTATACTCTGCAATGCTTTAACACAAATGTCTATAAGCTACGTTTTACAAGGCAGCCCGGGACGTACGAGGGCCATCATAAATTCTCAGGCCACGCTGCCATAGGAATACATTGGATAGTGGCCGGGAAACTTTTTACGGACCCTGTTCATCCGCCATGACGGATCAGTTGCTATGGTGATCGGCTGTTGGCCTGTAGGTTCCAGGTTCAATCTCGATCACGGTGGTCAAATTCGCTGGATGCGAAATGTTAGAGGCCATGTAGACTAGTGTGTGACGTCACTGCGGGTCAAGGAAGACGAGGTAGTACGGAGCCTTTCCCTACGGCGTCCTCCGTAGTTATATCGTGGTACGGCCTGCCATTGCGAATGGCTAGCAGGCCGTACGACTCCTGTGGATACGGGACTACATCTGTCTACTATGCTAGCATGTTACGTCAACTCCCAGCGTTTGCACCAACATATTAACGCCACAGATTGGCCTCGCTTTGTCACGTAAATATTTTTACCGTCAATTCAGGGCTGACTGCACGGGCTCAAGAAACGAAACTACTGTCCGATCACGCCATCTCAGGCTTTTGTTCTATGTACAAATTAAGTTTAAGCGTCCGTACGGCGTACAACTGTTACTGGGGATGACCCACTTTCAATCCTTCGTGTGCCAGAACAACGGAAAAAGAAATTTGCTAATTTCAGAATCAAGACGATGCGCTTACTGTGGCCGCTCCTTATATTATTGAGCGCTACGCGTGAATCAATGTATGTGTCCAGTGGACGAGACTGGTGTGTGATTATGTAGTCGTGTTAACTCTCCAGCACTGCGATACCTGTGACTTCTATGTGGGGTCCTCGGCGCCACGAGGACATTACGAAAGCGCTGTGATTCATACGATTGCTATTCTTTGGCTAGGCAGACATGAATCATTAGTTTATAAATAACCTGCAAGCTTTGCGTTTAATACCCATAACTTGTGACGATGGTGCTTAAATAGGCCCTGCTGAATCCATGACATTTCTGTTTCTTACTATTTTACAGCGTGGTACTTGATGATGCATTTTTTATCAGGGCAACCCAAAGAGGTAGGAAGACACCAGGGTGGATCACACAGCCAAACAGGGGCAGCAAATATCCTAATATAAAAAAATGAATTTGGGCAGGCCATGTTGTCTGTGTGACAGACGGACAAAAGACTGTCAGAGCAGCTGAATGGGTTTCAACAGGATGGGCAACGTGGACGGGGATTACCAAAGTTCGGCAGGAGTGACGAAATAAAGAAAAGAACTTAAGACACAACATGAAACCAGTTCACGCAAAACAAGGTGATTTAACGATAATTGGGAGAGGCCTTTGCCCTGCCATGGGCATAAGTCAGGCTGCTGCTGCTGTTGATGGTGAAGATGAAGGTGCACATCACATTAAAGAATACAAATGTATGAACATTTAGAGCGTTCTTTAACTCATTACATGTTATGTTTTGTTTGTGTAAAAGCCGCCGCATCATTATGGGGCACGACATGGTGGGATACCCCAGATTAAACTGTGTAAACAATGAGCCGTCATTGAACTTGTATAAAGATATATAATCATATTAACTTCGCTTCTGCTCCTCACATGTACTAGAACATTCCCGTAGTCGATTGGAAAAGTGACTAGCCACACAAGCTAATGGTTCAAATGCAATTGTAACCACTTTTTTGTGTTAGGTTGACTGAAAAAAAAACACATTGATTCATTGGATAAATTGATTAGTTGATCGATCGATTGATTCATTCATTCATTCATTCATTGATTCATTGATTGATTGAAGGTGGACATGCGGGTCCTTGCTATTGTTTTCCTGAGTCTAGTAGAACACCCGGCATCCTTGCATCCCCCCCCCCTCCTCCCAGAAATACAGCCAGAAGTTGAACTCACGTTCTTGCGCCTGGTGGTTGGAAACTTTAGCTTACCAGGATGGACATGCCTGAATTCGGCTTGCCTGCTCATTACTCCGTTATAGCTACGGGGATATATCAAATTGTCCATGAAGGGTATTTGGCAGGGTGATGACCTTTAAGGCCTGTTCTGCCACTTTGCCGTTTGGTATGAACGGTGAGGTATCGTTAAAAGGTGGAAAGTCACTGGAGCGTAGACGCTTCCGCAACTGGTCCTGTTGTCTGTCAGACGGTCGGACAAATGTCCACTTTTCGAGACGTCCACCTGAGTGACATTTTCCTGTGCTCATCAATTTGCATCACTTCAATCCTTCTGTGAAGTTACATTGACCCTCACGGCATCAATGCAGCGATTAATTTCATCCACACGATGCACGAACTCCCGCGTCCCGCGCAAGTTTCAATCATGCTAAACAATGAGCAATCACTATGAGCTCGACTTCTGGTTGTCTTCTCACTATTGTGCACTGATACCGTGGGAGGTACTCGGAATACCAAAGTGCAGGACGATTTATTGATGTATGTGGCAACGATCGACCGCTCAATAGTATGCGAACCGCCAGTGTTTGTGGCACGCATCTGATTCGAAGCGGTTCGATACTGGCTATATGGGGCACGAAACCGGCAACGTTTCGCGTGATCGATGTTTGTCCCGGGATATGAATTGAACAAAGGCGTGGCGGGAGTGAATGGTGGCGTTTGCCGACACATCTCTGTCGCCCTTCAGCCTTGTTGCAGACACCCACTTCTGCAGCAATCATCACCGATACCAGCATCTGCAGTGAAAGTATCACGTTCGGAACACTTCACGTGGGGAAGCTAGCGTACGCTGTCGTCGTCACTTGGCGTAGCACTCGCAAAACCACCTATAGGATCGCCAGTTGTAGCATACTGGGCACGCACTCGTGCCAGAACGGTCTTCTCCATCTTGTTCTTCAAGCGCTTTGAAGATGATACAAGAGAGAGAGAGAGAAAGAGAGAGAAAGGAAAGGCCGGGAGGTTAACCAGATATTGGCATCTGGTTTCCTACCCAGTGCTGGGGGCAGGGAAGTAGGGACAAGAAAGAGGGGGTAGATAGAGAAAAAACGCACGCACACCCATGCGAAAACGAAAACACACACAGGAAGGGCGTCCTATAGCTAAAATCATTCAGTCAGGCCAGTCGATCGCAAAAAGTGTAGTAGCGCTTTCAGGGCCTTCTTCTGTGAAGTTGCATCTTGTTGATATTGTCGAATTCTTTGCTCCGACTGAGGTTGATTATCTAACTTGCTGAGTTCCTTGTGAAGGCATAGTCGTTGTTTACTATACGCTAGGCAGTCACAAAGAATATGTTGGATCGTTTCTTCTTTGCCACAGTGGCCACAGGCTGCGGTGTCGGCCATTCCAATGCGGAAAGCGTAGGCGTTGGTAAACAAATATACAAAGTGTGGACATTACTACTAAGGCAACGGAAAACGCTACAGCACAACCACGCAAAAAAAATTTGAAAGGGGAACACTTGAGAACTATGAAAGCAGAGAAAGAAAGAAAAAAAGTAGTAAGAAAATAGAAATCAAGTGAGAAAACGCAGAAAAAATGTGCAAAATAAAGATGGAAAACAGAGTAGAGAAGAAGAAAAACCACTGAGAAACGAAAAAAAAAAAGGCTGCCAACCTCCGCGCTTGCCTCGGGCTCCGCATCGCTATAGACATCGTTCACTCGAGTTTTCAAGTGTGACTGCAGCGCCAGAATACATAGCCTAGCGGTTAAAAGAGGCAACCTTGAGACGGCCTCAATAAAAATCGAATGCGACGCGCGCATTTCGCGCCCTGCATTTGTCAGCGGATTGTGGTCGGGATACGTAGGGGACGCGAGCACGCCTCTATTTTCCGCGTGCCCCTAGCGGCGAATATCGAAGACTTTGAGAAGGCGCAGTGTGAGCAACGCAGCGCCATCTGGTCGGTGTGCGGCGCTAAGCGGACTTAAATTTATTTCCTTATTTGTAAATAATATGGTAGGACTATTTCGTTTTCTCCCATGGGGTCTACCCTCAAAGATGGCTTACGCCTCGAAAAGAAATTAACGTAACTTCTGTAAAACACAATGTGGCATTCTGAAAAAGTCTACCGACTCAAATCTATTCATCGCGTGTGAGATGAGAAACACTCTCGCTGAAACTTTAGTTGATCATTATCGATTTGAGCCTCTGATCGCTAGCGGCCACGTGGGCCTCGCCCAAATTGTAAGGGGTTCGCTCGATAGGGTCTTCAGTCCCACAGGTGAGTTTTTTTTTTTCTTCAAAAACAATGCTTAACGTTTGATATAGCTTTGTATCCAGCCAGGACGCGGTTTGAGAGTGTCGTGATGCAAGCTTAAAAAAAAATCGACTTTATACTTGCGAGTTCGTTCCCTCAAAATGAAAGTTTAAAACAGACGGACATGAGAGGTTGACAAGAACAGCGCAAACGCTGTGATTTACGGGACTCAGGAATGATATCATTATGAGGTAAACCACATAGTGGTGTGCTTACGAATAATAAGCACCACCAGCACGAGCTCTTAGAAAGAAAAGAAAAAGAATTGTAGGGTTGTCTTTAGGCTTTTCTGTATGTGAGTGAACTCTTCTAGATACGTATAACCCCCTCTAAAGTTCTGTTCTGGAGATGATTATGCTACTTTTCACGAGAGGTACGACTCTCCAAAATGAAGTTAACGTGTGTGTCAATATAAATTTATAGAAAATTGTTATATATGACGCCGAGTTGGTATTCACCAAGGTACTGAAGACTTGGAAAAAATACAACCACTCGTTTTAGCACGAAGCCACAAGGAAATCCATACGCATTTCTCAGAAATAAATGCTTCCTAATTGCCGAAAACTTCATCCTCGTCCGATGTCCAAACTCGCAACCACGCCTGTCCCGGGTGGTTGTTCTACCTATTGAGCTAACCAAGCAGTAAGCTATCAACTGACAGGGCCAGTCAATTGCCATAATTTCCTGCAGGAATAAAAGTAGACGAGCATTCTTTCTTTTTGATCTTATTCAACTGCGGCCTCGTTAGTCGAACTAGCGACTCCAAGCTCGAAAGCCCAACGTTATGGTTCCTGAAGCATATGACTGTGGGCAACGAAGTATCGTTTGCGTCTAATACGTGGGACCAACTTCTTTTATCAAAGGCCGCATACTGACGTAACGTGATTACTCTCAAGTTGGTCGGTTCGTTCATTGTAAGTACGAAGCATCATCAACACCACGTTTGCTGGAACTACTCGTATACGCCAGCTGACCCGTTTTCGTAACTGATTACGACTTACGAATGGTCTTTCATGCTTTGTCTTCCTCTCTCTTCTTGGCAGCAAGCCTAATTCTGACAGCTCTTGCCAAAAGTAACGCGCAACGGGGAAGAGTAGGGCAGTATTGGAGCTGTATGCGTAACGAACGCCACGATTCGTGCCATCGCCAGTGCACGCGCTATACCACGTCTTCCTAAACCCGAAAACGGGATGTCGAGCGCGGGCAAGGTGCATTTGCTTCAATATACGGTCGCGTCGGTACACACAGTGGCGCCCGGAGCGACCAGGATTGGGTCCGGGTACTTCACTGCGCCCTTCCGGGAATCCCCACACACGAAAGCACGCAGGTCAGCTTTATGAGAGTACGGTGTGAGCGCGTGCATAATATATATATATATATATATATATATATATATATATATATATATATATATATATATATATATATATATATATATATATATATATATATACGCAATAGGCGCGCGTGGGTATTGTCTATTAGCAGGAGTGGCGCGCACCGCCACGAGGAGCACAAAAGGAAGGCGAACGGGGCAACGAATGAGATCGCAAATTGAACTCGACGCACGCGACGACCTCTCCCGTTCGGAACGATTGCGTCGCTGGAAAGAGAAAGAGAGGGAGAGATGACGCTGGATAGGAGCAGATTGGGGAATACTAGTGTCCTCCATAGCTGTGTAGCGTATACTATTACACGCAACGTGCGATGTGTGTGGAGGGGGGGGGGGGGATTGTCTAGTCGGGGGCTCGATCATCTTCTCCTTAACGCCCTTTTATTTCTCACTAGCTCGCTGGAACTGTCTGTTGGTTGAATACGGATTCACTTCCGGACTCGACAATTCACTCGTTCGTTCGGTCTACGCTGTATGCACTCTGTATAGAGAAATTTGGTAATCGCAATGTATATACTGTGGCTATATAGACTTGTTAGATGTTTTGCCCTGTCACTACTGCTGTACGGGTGACCAGAGCTTAGTCAAGCTGCGCAAGCACAGCTTTTTTCTCTGGTCCCCTATTTTCGCAGTGACAATGCGCTGTATTGTCTGAAGCGAAAATAAAATTTGATTGATTGATTGATTGATTGATTGATTGATTGATTGATTGATTGATTGATTGATTGATTGATTGATTGATTGATTGATTGATTGATTGATTGATTGATTGATTGATTGATTGACTCTCAGTCACACACCGAGCAAGTGAAAGAGTGCCCCTTTTCAATTCACCAAGTAGTGTCCACTCGTGCCGTTATTCGCTCAGTTCAGTTACTGACTTGCTCGCCAACCTCAGTGAATGCCTCTGTCACTGAAAGCAACTTCCACTTGTTCGTTCCGCCGCTCACTTGGGTATCGGAAGGCTCACTTGTTCGTCCAGTTCATTCCAACTCTGGTGACTCAGTAGTCACCTGTCCCTCTCGTTTCCTCAATCCCTCATCATCGCTTTTCACTCAACTGCTCACTCACCCACTCACTCGCCGACTCACTAACTCACTCACAAACTCACTCACGAACTCACTCATGAACTCACTCACGAACTCACTCACTAACTCACTCACTAACTCACTCAACTGCTCACTCACCCACTCACTCGCCGACTCACTAACTCACTCACTAACTCACTCAACTGCTCACTCACCCACTCACTCGCCGACTCATTAACTCACTCACTAACTCACTCACTAACTCACTCACTAACTCACTCACTAACTCACTCACTAACTCACTAACTCACTCACTAACCCGCTCACTAACTCACTAACTCACTCTGCACATGGTGATCAATTGCGTCACCAGTGCAAGGTTTTCGCGTTGTGCTTTTCTCTCCAGACTATGGCGATGGTTTCGATCCTGAGTCCTCTTTTGCGTATATAACCCTCTACGCGAGCTCACGCTTCTGTTAATGCTCTTGTGAAGTGACCAACGTATGTTTTGTGGTGAAAGACGTGAAGGCGATGGCAACTTCAGGAAGACACACACATAAACGAACACACAAACACACACACACGCACGCAGAGACGCACAGAACATACAAGACTTAACAGGTCCCGTTATTCTTCGTAGCTATCTAGACACGATAAACCAGATGTGACAACTTGAACATATCCTGGAGCGTTTACTATATACGAGAAGCGAGTTCTGACGCAGTCTCAAAATTCTGGCGAAATGAAACTTTGCACGATTGAAAACACAAAAATCAAACTTATCAAAAAACCAACTCTTCATTCTTTCTAATTATCATGCTTAAACTAAACATGGTGAATTCTTCATTTATCGTGCGCAGGTTAGCGCATAGCATATGCGATATATTCATCTATGCATGCATTTCTTCCTCACGGCGCAGCGAGCGCTTCATTGTCAGAACGAAATGCAACACCGCAGCTCGTATACATGCATGCGCGCTCCAGGAAACGAATGCTGAACTAAGGCAGACAACACTATGAGTAAAAGAAGAACACCAAAAAACGAAACTTCTTCTATTTCTCTCCGTCAAAATTGAATAGGCACGATGTCCTGTCCTTGCGTGATGCTCGGCATTATTAAGCGAGGATAGCGCAATAACAGATACGAAAAGAACAAAAAAAAAGTGAGTCTATATACGCAACTCAGGTCGTCTTAAGGTTCGGAGAGCTGCGAGTCACGCGATTCGTCGTCGTAAATAAAAAAGAAGGGCACGAGGACAGCGAGGAAGCGTTGCATGTCCTTTTCGTCTCTAGCGACGGATCGATGCGAACAAAGTTGCTGTCAGCGACGTTGCCGAGTCGAGTGCTTCGGGGCTTTGTTTCCGCAACGTCCAGACCACCTAGACTGAACAATCGATCAGTTCGAACCGAGTGACGCAGAGAGAGTTCGAAAGCCTAACGACGGCTATCGAATAACATGCCACTGCGATTGCAGGAAGATAATACTAGCCGAGGTCACTCACGACTTCCAACTATTAGAAAATGGCTGACATGCGGCAAAGAGATACTATAGTTGTCCCCGTTTAACCTTCAGACTAGTGCGTTTGCGTAAATGTCCATTACGTAATGTCAGGTCTAACATAAGCATCTGAACTTGGAGAAAAAAAAAGATATTTAGAGCAATTTATTGACTATGCAATGAGCGATAGGATGGTAAATGTTTGGTGTACATTAGGACGTAGAAAGAGAGAACGGTTGATTAGTAAAAAAAAGAGCGCCATAGCCGATATTCTAGAGACGTTAACCTGAATACATGGAACGAATAGCTGGGCTTGTTCCTCGTTTTTGCTGTTCTTTTGTGCTACCTGCGTTAACACGAATAAACTGACCCGGGATTGTCAAATAACACGTGGAACAGATAACCGGCGGTATGTTAAATCTGTGCAACGGATACGGAAAAGGAGCAATGCAGCAGAGACTGGCAAATGTTTAATAATAACAATATGTAAAGTTTTAGTGAGAGCAGAATTTCGAGGTAAGTTGGTGATTCATGACATCAGCATCATGGCGCCACAAAAAAAGGAAAAATGGATTGAGAAGAAAACACACCGTCTCGTACCTGCGTGACTGGCTTAATTTTTGTTGATGGCATTCTGAAGTCTTGACCATCAGGCAAAAAACGCACAGAGAATTCTTCGATTAAAGTAAGAAACCAAGGGCTGAAAGAGTTAGACTTTCTCAATTACTCATTACGACTGTCCCGAAATCTTCACATATGTTTGCTGCCCGTGTGTTCGTTTCTACGTTGTAATTGAACAGTGGTGTGTAGTACTGTTCGCCTAGTTTCTACGGCAGATAAGGTGCTTGGATTTGCCGGGTACATTGCTGGAACGATTTTCTGTTTCGCCTAACTATACGCACCTTCTTCGTAAAATTTGTTTGCTCGAGGTTACACATCATCACACACGTTAGCGAGAGCAATACCAACGCCCACCAATATCTCCGCATGGCAAGAGGCTGTCTCACCTCACCGGATGTTTTTTTTTTTCTTTTTTCCAAATCTGCACCTCTTGCATAAGATGTACCCGACTCCCTATACCGACGCCTATCGGGGATGTGATGCCATGCCCACAATCTTCCTCGTCTCTTTGGAGTGCTCCTCCGCCTTCTTGCCTATTGTTCAACCAATTCATCGGTTCACCTGTACTTCAGTGTAGTGGGAAGGCATCATTCACCACTGTGCCCTCCGAGGTCCATCGGGTGGACACGGGTAGTCGCAGAGGTTGCCACAGAAGTCCTGGAATAGGAAACCTCCCCGTTTTCTTTGAACTTCCATACGAAAATGTGTTCATAATAATATTAGTAACAATAACATTATTATTATTATTATTATTATTATTATTATTATTATTATTATTATTATTATTATTATTATTATTATTATTAT
Source organism: Rhipicephalus microplus (assembly GCF_043290135.1). Taxonomy (NCBI): domain Eukaryota; kingdom Metazoa; phylum Arthropoda; class Arachnida; order Ixodida; family Ixodidae; genus Rhipicephalus; species Rhipicephalus microplus. The sequence goes on along the minus strand of NC_134701.1, from coordinate 162,560,697 downwards.
TATTATTATTATTATTATTATTATTATTATTATTATTATTATTATTATTATTATTATTATTATTATTATTAATCAGTGCAGTATAGGGGAAAAAAAGAAAGAAGGACAAGCAAGACTCTCGCTTGCTTGTCCCCCTTCCTTCTTGAACCTTGTACGCTCACAACACTTCAACGTGTGATTTTCCCGATCGCTTCACAGACCTGCAGTCGAAACGCGAGATAGGTGTATTACTTAAACTAATATATGTTTCATCTAGATGTGGCTTCGCAATATATGGTTTGCCTACCAATATAGGTAGGCTAATATATAGTTTTAGCCGCAAAAAAACTGTACATAAAAAAATGGGAACGGGTAGCTGGCACTGAATAAGAATGAAACTCCACGGATAGGCGATCGGAAACTCGGTTGACCTCCTGACCCTGCGACTTCTTAAAAGAGAGTAGCGTTCGGCTTTTCTGCAGTGCAGCCCGTCCTCGCAGTGTAAGCAACTCACGGTCACCGTGTTGCTGTTTAGGCGGGGGGGGGGGGGGTGCTTTTTTCTCATGCAATCCACGCGACGCAGCAAGAGAAAAAAAAAAACGCGTCCGCAAAAAAAAAAAAAACTGAGGCGTTTCGTGGGCGCCCGTTTTCTCATTAGGCTCTTCGGGCAGAGTGCTTCTGAATTACTCCGCACCATATACGAACCCGGCCTTTAACATTTATACCGGGCTTTCTTGCTTTCCTTTTTTTGTTGTTGTTTATGTATCTATATTTCTTTCACCCTTCACATTTTTCCTGTCTTCCTTTTTTTCTTGCCGGACGTCTACGTTACCATTTCGTTCACGTCGGATTTTATACATACATTTTTCTCGAACTTCAATCTCTCGAGAGAGAGTATTTACTCCGACCGCAGCAGACAGACAGTATTTTTGCACGCGGCCGGCCGCTGCTTCGCTGTAGCGGAATGAAAATAGCATTCGCTCTCTGGGAGTTTTCTCGTGTTCATATTTTTTGTTTGTTCACGAATTTTCTTTCCGTTGCGTTTCTCGAGCACGTTTTTTTTTTTTTCAGCCCACTTTACTCTCTGTGAAAGCCAGGATTGTTTACCTGGTGTGACCTGACTCGGGCACCCCTCGATCTGTTCTATTTATTCTTTCTCAATTTTGTTTTCTCACCTTCAGAGTCAGATTCCGCGAAGCACCGAAAGCGAAGAACGAGTGAAAGAAGTAAAATAAAGGAAGGAATAAGTAAATGAGCGTTGAGACTAAGAAAACAAGAAAAAAAACAGAGAAAAGCGCCATTCTGGTGGTTGCGGATAGATTGCAGAGACGCGGGGCTTCTCGTGGCGTTGCGTGCAAGCCACCGAGGAAATCAAATATTCAGCTCCGCTCCACTGGAGACCAACTTCATTAATGGAGGAGTACTGCGACCGACTTGCCTCTCTCCTGCATCTTTCTTCTTATTCTTTTAAAGCCTCTCTGTCTCTCTTCAATCTTGATTGCGTTCGTTGCCTCGAGAAACAAAACGCACGTGGTCCGAGTTGCGGCGGCAGAATTACACCGCGAGCGCATACCACCACTGCTGGCCCTATATAGATTCATTTTGCGTGCACGTCATCTCGTTGCTTGGTCGTTTTGCTTTAATAATCTGAAGATCTGAAACCGAGAGGCCCTGTTTGGTGGTTACATGTTCGTTCCGCAGATGTGAGTACTTCATCGAGAAAATATAAAGGAAGATGGCATGAAAAAAAAACAATTACTGAGAAACCGCACTGTAAAAAAAGCTTTGCCGCTCCTACCATCCTCCCAGTTTGTCTTTACTTGTGTCCTTTTTTGAGTAATGAGAAGCGAAGTGGACGAAGTGAGGAAATGAAGAGCAAGGCTGTTCGCGCCAGCTTACAAGAAGTAACGGAAAAACATAAAATAGAGTCCGTGACGTCCACACAAAGCCGGAACGCTATTGCGGGAATGATTAGACCCGAGTTATTAAACTTAACACTGACACAAAACAACACGGTGATGAGCTTCAGCGTTCAATATTTTAGACATCAGGATGCAACGCCCAATTTTTTTTTCTAAATCCTATAAGGTATGCAGGGCCAGTGATAATGAAGATATTTGAGGAGAAGAGAGCAAATGTACAGAAGTCGAACAAATGAGCGTCTGGTTTCTTACCTTGCGCAAAGGAAACGAGATTAAGAAGTAGAAACTTATTACATTCTAATTATGCTACATGGGTTAAATAAAAAAATATAACTGAATAGGCACTGCTTCTCTTAAAAACGGGCTCCAACAGCAACCTCTAAAGAGTTCTGGTCTCCTGCTTGCAAAATTATAATGTGTCATTGTATGTATCATAAGTACATAACAACAAAAAGAAAAACAAGAAATAGGTAAGGAGCGTGGCTGTGTTCGTTGCACGTTTGTTCAAAGATTTTATGAATTGAAGCGGGACCCTCGTTGCCAGCGTGCTTGTGATAGAGCTCACGGTTCGAGAATCGTCTGCGATATATAACCTACTATGACAACATAAAGAGTACTTTATTCGATGCTATGGCACTACATGATAAACAATGCATTACTAACTCTAAATGAACACCTGTACTAATGACGCATGGGGGAGTATGCCAATATAGCTAGAAATGGATGACACTTGCAACTTCAATGGAGGGCCCGGTCTATCCGTGCCACAGCTCTACATTCTCACGGTGTTCTGGTAAGGCGCTTTTTCGATGTATTCTTATTCACGTATAGAGGTTGTTTCTTTAACGGCGTGCTCGTAAATATGAAACGTTCCATCGACAAACAAGTTGCGTCTTTCGCCTGTCCCGATGCCTTGTTCATCTTTCATACATGTTATTATTATATAAAAAAAGGTGCTACTTGCGCCTTCAATTCTTTTTCCTTACCTTCTGCAAGTTGCCGACCAACACGACCAACACGAGAGAACTTGCTAAGCAGGAATCGAGTGTAAAAGTAAATAAAGGGAGTAGCCATATATGAAATGTGCTCTAAAAGCTGAGCAAATAAGCATTAAATGAGAATAGGGAAACGGGCGGTATGAACAGCAACAGTCAAATCTCTTTTCTGCGTCCGCTCATGGAGTTTGCACGCACCAGCTGCACATGCACGTCCACGAGACTCCATTTCTGTCTGTTGATTTTTTCGTCTTCCTTTTTCACCCCTTTTTCTCGTTTTCCCCATGTAGGGTAGTAAACCGGACGAGCGTCTAGTTAGCCTCTTTGTCGGGAAGTTGACTAGACTAGTTAGTTGGTCGTTCTCACTGATGGTAAACCATGCGGAAAATACAAATAGCATGACGATGACAATAAAGGCAAAGGCTCCAATGCTGTTTTATTTTGAGTGCGAGTGTTTTCTTTGTAACTATTTCTTTGGAATAAAATATAGAGTTGGAAGTCGGCACTTGCCCAATCTGATCACTTCTTGCCCCTGTGTTTTTTGTTCTCTTGCTTTTTTTTTCTAACCGCATAGTATCATTAGCTTTTCCGTACTTCTCTCGCTTCGCCAGTTCTGTCTCTTCTTATCGCAGCGCACGCGTACAACGTGCGATCCAGTTGCGCGTCGAGGCGAAAGAAACAAGGTGTCACTAATTACGGCGTCTTACGAGTCGCCGAATTTGCTCGAGCGATAGAGAGGAAGCGATCGAAAGGCTTTCGACGGCCGGCGGGCACGGCGCATCTCTCTAGTAGCTGGGGTTATAGTGACGTGGCTGAGGACGACACATCGTTTGCTCGTCTCCCCCGGCTCTCGTCGAGGGCCGAGCAGCGTGACATTACGGGCGACGTGCGCGGAACGCCAAAGAGGTGGGTCGTCAACGGCGCACCATTCCGCTTCTACCTCATAGGTTCAGACTCTCTTGCTTGTCTTCATCTTCACTGCCTTTTTCACGTACGAGCCGCCAGAAGTAGCCCGATACCCTTCTTTTAACGACACATTAAAATGTTATATTTTTTAAACCCTTGGATGTCTCACCATAGGTCGGATAAATTAAAAAAAATTGTGACGCTCACTGACTTACTGAGGAATTATATTTTGCCCTTCAATTTCACTGGGACACAGACTGGCCAAATCGTTCCTCATCCACGATCATTCAGACCGAAGCTTATTAAACATTTCTCGACCAAACTCACTTGGACTCAACCTTACCGACATATTGCTTTCTCGGACTCACTCAGACTGAAACTCATGGCTCGATCTGAGTTTGGCAAGGCAAAAGGCAGCGAGAAGGAAACAAAGCGTTTATATTTACAACGTATGTGCAGAAGGTGGGCGAGAAGGCCGCTCGATGCACCGGAGTGTCTTTTCGAAAGCACTCAGAGTCCTTGACGGACGCACACAATGTCTCTGCAAGGGACGCCAGCGCAACAGCAGTTCCCTTCTTGTTCACAAAATGCGTTTCGCAGGCGGCGGACGTCACTGACGACACTACAAATCTGGGGTGACGTCAGGACAACTGCCATTGCTCCTCCTATTCTGATACGTCAGAGTTGCAGCGCAAGAGATTTGCCTATATCGAAAGAGTGAGCATTCAGCTACACATTTGGAAGTGAATTAAAATATATTCTACGCATTTGATGTGTCCGACTCTTCGTGCGGAGAGTCTTTGATTAAAAAGGAAACCCACAACAGGTTTGGGACAGCCTCGAAATTTGGTGTCACCACCCCTTTAGGCGATGTATGGTGAGCTGAACTAGTACATGGAAAGGGTCGCTCAGGTGGAGCAACTGTCGGCCATGTGTGCCAGGCTACCACCATCAGACAACAACAGTTAATGTTCTCCAGGTTTTCCGTGACTTCACTGCCTATTGGAATAATTTAGTTGTGACTAACAACGCAACGAGACTATCGAACAAATTATGAAATGCAAAGCATTTTTAGCGCACGTATTGCAGGTACTTCGAGCATCTATCTATCTATCTATCTATCTATCTATCTATCTATCTATCTATCTATCTATCTATCTATCTATCTGAGTGCTCTCGTAATCACCCCTTCAACTTTCAACTTGGGTTAAATCAAAACTAGTATGGAAGGTAGGAATGTTTGACGAATACGACTTGCTGATCATGACATGAATAAAATCCCAATCCTGTCGCGTACGTCGTCAGACACTTCCCGCAAGATAATCACACATACTCGCTGGCAGGTATGTGCCACTGGTGATCGGCACTTTGTATCTACCCACTTGCGGCGAGAACACATGTCGGTATTTTTTTCACACGTGAACGTTAAGAAAAATCTGAAATCGGTTGCGTTCACCCCACGAATACAAAGAATGAATTTCAAGATTTCAGCAGGAATCGAACCTCTGCACTCTGCGAAGCAATCGAGTATTCTACCAATGAGCAACGCCTGGTCCCGGTACTGCTTTTAAAATAGACCCTAATGTTCGTGGAACGTCAAATCTGGTTGCAGTGCTGGCTATCTAATTTTACAAACATTACACCTGGTTTCTCTGTGACACAGCCGTCACCATTGGGTTAACGGCAATTGCAGTTAGGCGTCATTATTTGAAGTTTATTAATGTAGCAGCTAGGTTCGAGGGCTAGCCTCCTCGCGAGCACCACCACTTCATATCTGCTTACCACTTATGGTGCTGCTAATATCCATGTTGCTGTTGGCATCGTTACGAAACTATAAATAACTGCTTATATAGAAAACATATGCGCTGCCTAACGTATGCTTATGCGTGCATTTGTACATATTTTTAGCACTGCATCACATTTCCTCGCGTAATAAAAAAATTACAACAAAGGCACCTTCCATTCGCATGCTTCGCATCACATCGATTCTCAAGGCACGTGGGATCTGCCGATATTTTTTTGCATTTACCGAGATAGTTAGTTAGTGACACCACCCTAACGACAATACTTGAGCGATAGATAATTAGTGAACTCTCGACGTCAGTTCACGGTAGACTTGCTGTGCGTCATGGCTTACGCTTTGGAAGTCATCTCAGGTGATTGCAGGAGGAAACCTTCGTTCTTTTCTTCATTTTTAACTACGTTCTTACTTTTGGGTATATTTAATGGATTTCATTATTAGGGGATCCTGAAAGCTCGAGTTTTATGTATAACGGTGTCACAGAGACACTCTTGATCGTGATCATGGTAGACATAGACGTGGCTAAATCCGCATAAGGTGACTTTCAATCGAGATCAGGCCAAATCACGATCTGATTATCTCAATCTGGCTTCCGAATCATGACTTCATTGAGGTCGGCACAAAAGCACATCCCGCTTAGTGTGGACTAGCTGCGACCATTGTTGATCGCGATAATAAAAGTCCGATCCGTATTTGTCCTGATTGCGATAGAAAGTGCCCGTGTGGTACTGATATTTCACACAAATTCTTGAAGCAACAAAAAAAGTTTGACCAAACAAATAATACTGTCAAGTCGAAAAAAGAAATCAACAACCCATACACACTCTTTTTTTCACTTTTCCTTGCATCTAGTTACTTATTCATTCGTTTATTCACTCCTTCATTTTCACCACTAAGAAGCCTATTCCTATAGTAAATAGACCAGGACAGGCAAAACCTTCGCGAGTTTAGATTCGTAAATTGGCTTGTGAATCGGCACAACAATCTCCTCTACGTTTGCCTTTCGCAAGGTTGAATGGACACTTAAATTGAGTTTCGAGTTCGACCGAACGAGCGCATCACACCCAAAAATGGCAAAAAAGGGAAACACACACAAAATCAATATTGATCACTATTCCAGCCTAATGGTTTGTGGGTCTGTTTATAGCAAGATATCGAGTTCAGACTGTTTAGACTCGAAAAGGTCACTTGATCGTTGCGTCGATTCCATTAAAGAAGAAACGTCGATAAGTATCTTTTTTATTTCGCAGATAAGGTACATGTAAGTATAAATAATGATGCCAATAAAAAGGGTACGAAGGCATTTTCGTAAATTTTTAGGTTTTAGCAAACGTGCCTAAATATATACAGAGACAAACGCTAGTGAATACTAGCGTGTAGTCATGTGCGGTTCATGTAAACCGAAAGCACTCCTGACCTCAATTTGCAATTCGATCATGTGAATCATTTTCGGTGCTCGGCAATCAATATTCATTTGTTTATCGATAAGTGCCCCCCCCCCCTCCGCCCCAGTGATATGAGTAGTCGGTGACTTCGGCGGCAAAATTAGCTTTGCAGTAAAGGCAAAAGCTGTAAGCTGCTGGTCAGCTCTGCCTTGGTTTACTTACAGTCCCGTGCTTCGGACTTCCATTTTTACGGTATAAATCAACCGACATCTGCATTCTTAACTAATTAAAGCGTGGTAAGCAAAATGAACCTGGCTACAGTTGTCGAGTAAGCCGTGTTTGTTTTTTTATCGCACTCGAAGCGCTCAAGATGATTGTCATGGAACTGTCATTGAATAAGATTGACGTCTTGCTTAATCCACGAGATTGTTAATACAAAAAACACGTTTACAGCACCAGCAATGAAAAAGACAAACGTGAAATGTGCACGGAAGGGTCTAAATAATGATAGCGCAAAGCACAGAAAGAAAATGTTTTTTATATAGCAGGGGCATTCAATGGCTTGTTCATCTCTATACTGAAGGATATTTCTAAAACTCCACCACGTAAAACGAGTTCCTCAAACTAAATACAAATCACGCAGTTATCACCGTAAAAAAAAGACAATATTTCAAACACTACGAACGCCATGAACAAACAAGCAGTGTATGCATGATCGACAAAACTCATCCTCACTGATTCCTCGTGAACCACGTTTCACCGCTGTTATCCCTAAAGTGTTGTTATCACTAAAGTGTTATCCCTAAAGTGTTGTTTTCTATTTCGGTGTGATTGCAGAACACTGGGGAAACCTGGTTGTAAAAGGCGCTGTCACTCTCCGCGTGCGGGCCTCCCCATTCGGGAGCGCGGAGCCGTCCGTACGCGTCACTTTGAGGCGGGAAAGAATGAGACCGATCAGAGGGTTGAAGGCCACGCCCGAAATGACAGAGGAAGAACAAGGTGAAAAAGCGCAACAGAGGAGGGCAGAATAAGTCATTCAGTGGGAGCCGCGGCTGATGCCCAGTCAGTAAGTAGCAACAGCAGCAGCGACTCCCATTCTGAGACTGGCGTGTAAGAGTGCATCGTGGGAATCGGACAGGTGGCTACGACACCGCGGCTGCGGGAGCCAGAGCTCCCCAATATCCCCCCCGTCTCCCTCTCCCGTGACCGCCGCTTCGGGCTCCGCAAAGCCGGCGTGGCAACGCGCATTAGCGTGGCCCCGTCTCGTTCGAAAGGCCGCGTCTTCTGCACGCCCTTCCCCACCCACCGCCTGCCTCGCCTTGCGTGCGTGTTGCTGTTTCTCTTGTTCCGGAGACTTTTGCTCCCTTAACCCCGACCTTTTGCTCGGCCGACCACGAAGCCGATGGGCTCATCTGGGATGTCCTTGGCTGCGTGTTTGTTTGCTGTACAGCGAAGCTGTCCTGTTCTAGTGTACCCTGTTCTGTCGTAGTAGTAAGCAGGCGGAAGAGTAGCGGTAGTAGTAGAAATAGCAGCAGCATCAGTCGTAGCAGTCACGCAGTAGTTGTAATGATTGATATGTGTGGTTTAACGTCCCAAAACCACCATCTGATTATGAGAGACGCCGTAGTGGAGGGCTCCGGAAGTTTCGACCACCTGGGGTTCTTTCACGTGCACCCAAATCTGAGCACACGGGCCTACAACATTTCTGCCTCCATCGGAAACGCAGCCGCCACAGTCGGGATTCGAGCCCGCAACCTGCGGGTCAGCAACCGACTACCTTAGCCACTAGATAACCGCGGCGGGGCGTCTCGCAGTAGTTGTAGTATTTGTAGTAGCAGTAGGCACTAAACAATTAACGTGACCCTGACAACGGGAGAGAATAACGAAACAAGTAACACGAAGGGATGATGATGACGATAAAATTAAATTATGATGGTGATGATGATGATGCCGGCGCACTTACAGCACCGCTGACCGATTGTTTTCACGGCATAGAACACGCTCAATTTCGCTCTCTCTTTTCTTCACCGAGTTGCTAGATACGCAACCTCGATTGAGCTAGTACATGGCATTACGTGCAGGCTTTCGGGAGGGGTCATTGATGAATGAAGCCAAAGAACTGAATTGGAGATTGAAGATAGGCGTTCCAAAAGCCAAAGGAAGAGTATGCGAGGGAGACGTCGAGTTGAAGGGCCCCTTAACTACGCCCAGTTCATTCCTATCTCACCTTCGCTACCCAACCTACGATCGCAACTGCTCCTCGCCATTTATTTCTTTATAAAACATGTGAAATGTCAGCACTAAGGATTGAACCAGTTAAGATTTTGCGCTTTTACATCTAGCCTAAAAACGAAGGCTTTGCAGTGCTGAACGTGAACTTTCAAACCATCTACGGCGTTTTAAAACGTCACTGCTTCTAATTGGGACTGTAGTGTCACCCTAATATTTCTGCGGCACCACTGCTGGTTAAGGTGTGGGTGAACAAACCAACGATTAGTTCGCAGTCGTATAATGCTTATCTCTGTAATCACCTAGAATACTAGAATACCGACTTTCGTTCTATTTTAATTCGTTCGACAGTGCTAGTTCAGACGGGTGTGCTCGTGCTTTTCCATGTTTGACCATGTCCGGTGATAACATAGAATAAGTGATGCAGAATATTAAGTTAATCAAAAGCGACAATGTTAGGCGATAATAAAGAACAATAAATTGGCGCAAAACATGCTCCTTATGTCAACACACGCTGCAGCGTGGGCGGATTCATGCGTTAAGCGCATTTGTCAGGGCAGCTTTACCGTACCGTTGCGTCTGCTTTTGAAACAAATGGTAAACCTGTCTCATTTTCTCATCATTTTATGCCCTCGTACAGAGCGAGCTTGTTCAAACGACATTTAGCTGTGATAAACAATACTATAAGGCTGCCGGAGATTCGCCCTTGTAATTAAACTTGCGATAAAAATCAAGTTACTTTCAATCGTAGACGTGGAAAACAGAGCGACTTTGCTCCTTTGAAGTCGCCTTCCTACAGTGAGACCTCGTAACAGAGAGATGAGTGGCACACAGTTCCCACGTTTCCCATCGTGCGCTATCCAAACAGACACTCGGACGCGAACCATTCTATCTCACAGGCGCAATCTTTTTTTGCCAGAAATAACTTGAGGCGACATGTTCCGATTCCACATATGTAAACACTCGCACCCGCACAGACGTCCGTTCTCACATGCACAAAAAGAGAATGGTGGCGAAAGAAAGTACAATCTCTGCGGTTGACGTGAGAGCTCGTACAAAGCAGCGAAAACAATGCTGTAGAGCCTTTTGGCCACAAAATGCTGTGACGCGCAGCTGCATACAAGGAGAGGGCAACAAAGCCGGTAGGTGAGGAGGAACAGCTGTTGGGCGCCTTGCTTTAAGGTGGCGAGGCCTCGCACTTGACACGTCCAGCCTCGCGTCAGCACAAAACCAACAGAACAAGAAATAATGGATGAGTGACACGAGTGCCGATACGGCTGATGAAAGGTGCTCGTGAATGTCGAACGTAGACAGTGCTCCAAGCCGAGGGTACGGAGCGTATGCGCTGTTACCTAGCGCGTTCAACGGCCGCAGCAGCGAGCCTGCTCGCAAAGACAAGAGACGGATCGTAGCCGCTCCGTCGCTAACGCGAGCGGCGGGCCGGCTGACTTCCTGCCTATAGGCTGTCTGCAGCGCCTCCGTGACAGCCCCAACTCTAGTTGGCCGTCGCGCGCGGGTCTCTGAGGACACGTTCGGCGGAGGCTCCTCAACGGCGGCTCCGGTACGAAACGCAGTGTTCGTTGGTATATTGCGGATCGTGTGTGCTTCTACGTTGGTGGTGCTGCGAATCCATTGTGCCAAGGCTCGAAGCGATGGTCGTGTTGAGGTTGCAGAGGAGCGTGTCGTGCGATGACGCGGTCGTGGGTCACGTGATCACAGTCCATTCGTGCCACCTGGCGCCGTCGACAATCAACGAGAAGCTCGGGTGAGTCTGTGTTGCAACAATGCACACGCGCGCGCACAGGTGTGTTACTAGACGGTAATGCGTCGCAGGTGTCATCGTGATCAATGAATACATGTAGAGTTAAGTAGGCTCGCTTCAACACCTGTTGAAAGGCGCGTGGAGGTGAGGAGAGGCGCTTAGCAAGGCCATAAGTACGAAAAACGGGGCGTGAAAATTCCACTCGCTTAACGCTACCTGACTAGACCAATCCATTCGCACTTATTTTGACGTGTAGTATTGGTTTAATGTAGTCACTTATGTGTATAGTCAATGAATGGAACTGTTCAGTTAGCGATGTTCTTGTCCTGCATTCGGAAATCGATTTAAAGCGCTTATTTTGGCTATCTCTGTGAGACACTTGTTTGTGCGAGATATATTTTGTTGTTCTTTATTCAGTTCTTTTTTTTGCGCTGCTTGACAAAATTAGGAAAAATAAAAAGTGTAATAAATATAATCTCAATTTTTCTGTGGCATGTAAGTAAATTAAACGCAAGAGAAAATAATTTTCTTAAGATGATGATCTTTATTGCAACAAGTATTTAAATATTTTGCCAGGTGCACATTATATATGACTGCAGCTACATACTGCATGTTTCCGCACAAGTACACGTACAGGCGTTTAATAATTGTGCCTTGTATACTTCACTTGACACCTGATGAACTAAAGTTCACCGGCATCTATATTGTTCGTGAAGCCATTTGGCCTATTAATGGCCGATTGGATTTAACCTTCCAGAAAACGGACATACAGAATTATTTTCACAACCAAAACTTTGCTGAATTTGTTTAGAGGTCATTGCCACAGCATAAATGCGGCTCTGAAATTTGAATTTTGGCATACAACAAGGTTCTGTGCAATTGTATGCAATAAAGACTACTGTATTAAAAAAGAAAGGAGCACATATTACTGTACTATTTACCCTGCTTTGTGTGAGTTGCAAGCTATCTTTATATTGTACTTAGGTGACTAATACTTTTGTCCCACATGCAATTTGTGAGGGGGCACATACTTAAACATTCACCCATTCTGGCGTCTGCCGTGGATGTTATTAGTATAATATCAGTGAACTTAATATTAAGAGCATGCCCCCGTTTTTAGTCCAATATGCAGAAACTTTTATCTATTCAATCATGCAGTTATTCATTTACTCATTAATTTTGTATGCTTAGTGCTCGATAAATTCTTTTAACGGTGAAAATATACATGCAAAAAAAAAGAAATTGTCCACAGCAAACTACGATGGAAGACACGACTAATATAACATTAGAAAAAGAACAACAAACATTAGACGTCAAATTTTGTATATATATATATATATATATATATATATATATATATATATATATATATATATATATATATATATATATATATATATATATATATATATATATATATATATATATATATATATATATATATATATATATATATATATATATATATATCAGTGTGTGTGTGTGTGTGTGTGTGTTCCGCAAGGAAGAATGTCTGAGTATATATCATTATTAAAAAGGCGTACATTTTGAATGACAAGGTTCTTATTATGTCCCATTAAAAGCTGTCCAAATTTATTGCTCTAACAAGTAAACAAACGTTGCAGTCATTAGATACAGGACTTCGAGTGATCCGCGGTTCCATTCGCAACAAGGTGAAAAAAATCAAAAGAAAGGAAACGAAAAGAAAACGTTACACAATCCGCTAGGAACGAGAACGTGCATTACGCCGTCGTCACGATGCGCGATATACTAGTTCCATGAAAATCACTAAGAGTTCCCCAAGCTAAACAAGGCGTAGACAACGCTTCACCATAGAATGGCTCCGGGAACACCTATTTGTGCTTCGGGTGACTGTTTTTTTTTCTTCGAGAAACAATGTATATTGGTTTTCTTTTGAAAAAGAAAACAACAGCGAAACCTTGTGTCTGTGTGTAAGGAACCTATGCTACACACTAAGGTGCAGACAGAATGCTTTTGTGTCGTTCGTAATATAAGCGCGTGTCATTCGTGCTAGAAAAGGCGGTCCTCCTTTTTTATGTCAGCCAAAGCTGTTATGAGCCTTGGTGGCGATGCTTCCCGCCGCCACCGCTGGCTACAGCAGCTATCGAGAACAATAAGGGGAGGGGGGCGTTAGGGTCGAGGAGGAGCCTATAAGAATTCCGAGCGACAAGCAAGTATTATGCGAAGGACCCATTCTAGTTTCTGTTCTGTCTTGTTTTGTTTAGGTATTTTCTTTTCTACTCCCACGTTCGGCGGGGGGGGGGGGGGAGGAGTATGGCTGCCGCGGTAGCTCAGTCGGTATATAGAGCATTGGACGCATTATTCGAAGTTCTCGGGTTTGAGCCCTGCCCACGACAAGTTACATTTACGTACAGTTTTTTTTCTTGACATTTACATTAAAGTTAGTTCTAATAACACTCCCTATACATTTCTCGGCATGATTCTCTGTTAGATCTCACAATTATTACCAGTGCTTGAAATATTTCTAGAAAAGGGACCTATACAAGCTTTCTTTATGGCGAAAGATTGCGTTAACGGGTTATAGAAAGAGTGGCTAACAGAAGAGGAAAGGCGAACAGGGCGTCACACACCGTGAATTGCGCACGAGTGGCTGGTTTAAAGCTTTCCACCCACTACAGTCGTATTTCTTCGTCGTCCTCTTATTCATCCGCCCAAAAAAAAACCAAGTATGACACTGTATGCGTACTTGCACATGCTCATTTCAGGAAGAATACGAAGTTTGAAAAGGTGCCGCACTACCAACCTGATGAAGACGACGTGTTATGTATGCTAAGGTGTAGCTAAGCGTTCAAATAATACGGTTTACGCATCGCAATAAGTCTTTTTTTTTTGTCTCTCAACAACGCCGAACTTATCTCTAATGACTAGCTTCTTTACACGACGATTTAACTACTTGTTCAATTATAACTAGAGCACTTATAGACAAGACAGTTTCATCTGCAGTTCACACGATTACGGTCTTCTATAAGTTAGTAGTAAGATCGCGGTTCGTAACTGCTGGTCTGCCATTAGAATGCACACACTTTCGCGAATGAGAGCAGCACTGAAAGAAGGCGCGATGAAACGCACAAAGCGCAAACTAAGAGCTCGTCAATTTGAAATATTGCGTGACCTTTTGTGCACATACTACACTACTCATCACGCGAGAGTTACCCTTACACGTGTCTACAGAACAAGCACACAACTAAAAAAAACATTCCAGTGATACTGTTTGTATACGACGCTTAACGTCCAAAATCGACTCAGGCTATGAGAAGCATCGTAGTGAAACTTGCATGGGTCGTAAAAAATTGTGGAGCTCACTCAGACCCAAACTCACCAAAGTGCTTTTTTTTTGAGCCAGACTCACTCGGACTCACGCTCAAGAAAATTTTCTTTAACCGAACTCGCTCAGACTCAAACTCGCCCAAAATATTACTCACCCGAACTCAGACTCAGACTCAACTCAGACTCACCATCGCGACCTGAGTCTGAGTGAGCTCGAGTAAGTCAACTCATGAGGAAATTCGGGGACCTTGGAATGAAAGGCTCCGGATAATTTCGACCACCTGGCACTCTTTAACGTGCTCTGGCATGTCGCAATGCACATGTCTCAAACATTCCGCCCCCGTTCAATGTCGAGCTCCACGGCTGGGATCGAATTCGCGACTTTCGTGTTTTCAGCCTGGCACACGACTGTTGTGCCACCGTGTCGTCTCAAATGACGTCACACGTACAAGCCGACGCAGTATGATTAAATGAGTGACGGAGAAAAAAAAAACAAGCAGGGATCTTCATGTGTCATATCATTGAAGTCCTCCAATGAGAAAAAAAAATATCTTGGAGAGCTTGTCGCAAATGAAATCTGCACTCCCTGACGTGCAAAGGCTACACCCTACCTGAGTCAGAAACTTCTCGCATGTTCAGACAGTGTAGGCATAAGTTGTCATACAACGGACAATAGGACGCCGAGCTGAGGTGTCAGTCAACTCTGAAGATGGCGTCATTAAATGACGTCTTGAACTAAACGTGCGTTTTTGTGCAGGCAGGATACGCGTACGGCTATACATTTCTGAAGATTCCCAATATGCTGACGTCACAATTCCAATTGGAATCATCGATATTGTTGCCAAGTGTCAATATGCAACCTTCGTCACAGATACTTTTCATGACAAAAAAAATACCTTTCCCTCTTCTTTTCTCGCTCAGCCGGTGCGAAAAAAAAAAGGATTTTAATAATAAGCTTCTTCTTACGCAAGGAGACAATGATTAGCTGTTGTATGGGCCGCAGGTTCATGACTCAGATTACTGATAGAGGAAAGGGTGTAAGCATAGTGCTAACGTTAATGTCATTGATCGGCGTCACCTCCCGTAAATTGCATGTTCTCCCCCAAGTGTCCTTTTCATCCTATCGATCCCTCCTCTCTTCTTATACCTCTCTCTTCGTTTCTTTATTCCTCAGTGCAGAGAAGCAAACATATACGTGCGCCTGGTTTACTTCCCTGGCTTTGCTTCTCTCTATCTCTTGTTGATTCGAAACCACGAGATAAAAGTGCATCATGTATGAGTTTCTTCGTCTTTTTTTTTTTTTGAACAAATGAAGTCGGAGGCGTTGAAATCTGCTGCCGTGGGTGCTACAAGCTATCCACCGAAGCAAAGCTCACGAAGGACACATTGTTTGCGCTTTTGAGGTGAAATGCCAGGTCGGACGTAAAACAAGCCTGCCCCGAAGCGGTCATGATGAGATCGGTCAGCTAGAGCAGTCAGCTCTCGTCACGCCACGAACAATGGACGAATAAATCAAGTGCCCACCGTGGAACAACTCGTAGGAACTGGTCATCCGTGTCGAAGGTTTCCCATTATGTCGTTCGACAAGACGGGCGAACGAAACCTGAAAAGAACAATATTTAACAATAGTTGAGGTTTCACCTGTCAAAACTTTGATGTGACTAGTATATGAGAGACGTGGAGTGCTCCGTCAATGTCGACCACGTGAGGTTGTTCAACGTGCACCCAGGCACACGGTCCTTTGGCATGTGACCTTCGTCAGAATGCGGCTAGTATTATATGCCTTGACCTTCACGCCAGAAGCCGAGCTCCATGACTACTAAACTACCGTGGCAGGTTTGGAAAGAACAACGAAAGAATCGATAAAATAAGGAACGGAAGTTCCAGAGTCACATTGGAGAAGCTTTTTCAATGAACAGATATTTTATCGAAGTATTGACCTTCTGTTTATTCTAAACGCCAAATGAGTAGCATATATGTGCTGCTACGTGGTTTTAATTGTACAATGTTACCGTTCTGTGCGTTCGAACTATAGAGTTTACGTCACACAAAATAACAGTCTTTTTGCCTGCAATACTTGTCAACCGATTTTTTTTTCTACCTTGAATCCACCGCTGTGAGAGCGCATTGTGTTTGCACATATTTTGGTATACTGGGTGATATACTTCATATCGTTTTGCACTTTTTCTAATTTACGTTTCGTTTAATAAGCGAGAAGACATAGGAAGTGCCGCTGTAAAGGCGCAAACATCTCATATTCATTGTTTTAGTTACAAAACAAGAAACGTCGAGGGAAAGGGGGCACCTTCTGTGAGGAAGAACATTTACATTCCGTTACAACTGCGTAAGGCCGGTGATCGAACTTCGCCCGGTGTTGACGACTTCCGCTTACGCAGCTTCGTTCGAGGCCCACAGATTATTAGCTATTTTTATTTCTGCGTCAGTTAGTCGACTCTAGCATTCGTGACTGTAACAGCAGTATTGCACGTAGTTGAAAATGATCTGCACTTGCACGGCTTGTTCTTCAACAGGCCCTGCCCCGTAAATTAGGCGTGTTTACATTTCCTCGCTTCTTCTCGAATCGTGGATTGTACCGTGACATCGTCGCGTCAGTGGCGACAACATAAACAAAACTGCTTTAGTTTGATTTCAACGGAGAAATGACGCTGCTGTCGAACTGTAGGTCCGCCGCGGTAGTTCGATGGCTAAGGTACTCGGCTGCCGACCCGCAAGTCGCGGGATCGAACCCCGGCAGCGGCAGCAGCATTTCCGACGGAGGCGAAAATGCTTTAGGCCCGTGTGCTCAGATTTGGGTGCACGTGAAAAAACGCCGCAGGTGGTCGAAATTTCCGAAGCCCTCCACGACAGCGTCTCTCATAATCATATGGTGGCTTTGGGACGTTAAACCCCACATATAAATCATATCAATCAAACTGGAGAGACACACAACACATATTTATTGAAATCGAAAGTGACGCTTCCTCGCGTAGTAGTGACGACATTGGCCGGGTGTTCTGGTTGGTTGGACGCGACAAGTCACAGGTAATATCCATCTAGTCACAGATAGGCCACGCTAGTACACGCTAAAAGTGACAAAAGCGCACTTTTTACTTCCCGGGATAAAAAAAAGAGTTCTGTTTTTAAGTATGGAAATTCCAAAACAACTGCAAACGACTGTCAAAGCGCTGCATAACGACCACTAAAGGTGAGTCGTCCAGCGTCCAGTAAAACCGGCCTTTGACGTCATTGGCAAAGTGATATGCGAAAGAGATTTTTTTTTTTTTTGCTCGTCGTTTGCTAGGGTTCTGAAGTTTGAAGGCTAATAAATTCCGTCACCGTGCACCAATCACTATAAATATTCTTGCGTACGTCTCAGTATTCAGCCTATACACGCACTCCAGCAAACGAAAAGTGTTGCGGGGCCTCTTTAAATATAGCGTAGCGCAGCTGGCGGCTGCCGCTTCTACCGCGTGTATGCTACCGCCGTTAAGACCTATGTAATACTAATTCGTTAAGCTCGTCTAGAAGTTTCTCCAAGTAATACTATGTAACCATCTTGTTCGTGGGCACCGTCACTTTTTTTTTACCTACCACTTTGTGTAACACTATTTTTTGCTTTATTCAGTTGATGAATTCATGACATCATCGAACTCAGATCGCGTGTCAAAAGCCATGCAGATAGGAATTTGAAGAACGCAAAAGTGGGAAACTTGGGTACCACAACCACCGAGGGCTTTTTTTTTTTTAATGCGCACATAAATGAATGTTCTGTTCTGTTCTGTTTTGACTGTTTTGCTGTGGAGAGGTTGAGGTGCCTATTGCCTCGGCTACTCCATATCACAAAGTTCTGCAGCGAAAAATAAAGTAATGATACAGAACGGTACCCAAAAATTAACAATACGGAAAAGAAAAAAACACATAATAGGACACTGAAACCAGTTCAAATCAATGTCATGGTGTCTGGTCAAGTGGGTCACTAGCTTAAGCCTATTTATCATGTGTGTCCTTGTGTCCAAAACACATGTTGTTCTCGTCCGTAGGCTGTAACGTCTGAAACACTATCAATAATGGATTCTAATGGCACATGGGCATCTTCGGTTAAATATGGCCATCGCTACTGGGGCTTGATATGATCCAAAGCAATTAAAAGGAAACGGTAGAAGTATCAAGGATGTTTGATAGCAAATCTTTCTGTGTACGTTAACATCTGGTAGCTGCAATGGTGTACAAGACCTAGCTTAACAATATACTGACTATTTCAAAGGTGTTCCTAAGCGATAACATGTTCTTACTCGTCAGCGATGTATTATCTTGCGCACAAAAAACTGTGGGACTTCACGATACTGAAAGAACATTGTGTTCCTCAAACTTATCACTGATCCCAGTTATTTTCGAGCAACAATGCATACAGCATTTAACATGTACACACCGGCAAGGCACGTAAAAGATCTACTAGCGCTAACGATATAATCATGGCATAAATAGTTTAGGTTGATTTAGCGAATCAGAAGAGTAACGTTTCCTAAGTTGGTGAAGTCTTGCATGGCAAATTTCTGCCGAAACATTTCGTGCAATATTCGCGACAGCGTTTCGCGCATGTATATGCATGCGACCAAAGCTGCTGTGGCATTTCTTCCCGTGGCATTAGCTACGCCTTAAGTGTTCTCTTTAACTTCGTTCCATCAACTTCCGCGAACGGTGCGAGCACTGAACCGTGTTTCCAAGAGCTTCTTCTCGAAATGGCACGACATCTTCGGAGACGTCTGCTCTTGCGGGCAGACAATGGCACTTACCGGCCATGCACTCGCGACAAAAAGGCAGGGGTCAGACGTTTGTTAGTAAGAAATGGTGCGCATTATCGCCAGTCCAGCAAACCAGAAATCCATAACTTTGTAGCTGCTGTGTAGATGTTTCTCTAAATGTTAAACAAGTCGACAAGTTAAACACTCAAACTCAAGCGGAGACGTTGTCAAAATGCCTAAATCGTAAAAATCACTCCTCTCACATTAAAGCGAGACAGAAGGTCCGGCTAAGACGGATCCTCGAAACAATGATAAATGGCATGGCCGTGCAGGAAATATCGCTGCAACCAACGCTTCGAAAAGACGACTTATTGCTGCCCGAATGAAGAGAAGCACTTTTGTGGAAGCGTTCCTGTCAGAAATGCTCCACGCTCCGCGATTTCAATATGCACTGCCATTGGCCGCCTAAGGAGCCTTCGGACTTGCTAAGCTTCTGTTTTAAGCGTAGAGTATTCATGGGAAGCGTACGTGAGTGAAGAATGTATATGTATAATATAGAGAGGCCTGTCTGGAAGCAGGAACCACATGTAGAGAGACAGAAAAAGAAGGAATGTAATAACAGAAAGCCAGAGAGCTTGGCCTCAGCTACAATTTGTTCTGACTCTACACTGGGGAGGGGAAACGGTGGAGTGTTAATGATATGTAAATGCATTCCTGCTTTGCTGAAGCAAATCATAATCGTGCATCCAGTCCTCTAGCCTTTCAGAACGCTTCGACGACTCTTATAACCATATATTTATGCTGATGACGTCAGGCCAAAGACGTAACACTACCTCCTCGTTCAATGGTTCACTAAGATATTGTCCAATCAAAGATATCAGTTGATGACATTCTCCTTCATGCGCTCGACAGGCACAAAAGACATGTTCAGGTGTTTGTGGTTACCGACAATGGCCACAATCGGGACTTGTGTCACTGCAGATGATCAAGTGGGTGTAACGTCTCGTGTAACCGCCACCGAGACAAATGCAGTGAACCATGCATGCGATGTTTCGCTTTAGCTTGTGAGGCATGAGGAACTTCATTCCTGAGTCTCATTTGTACAGCCGCTTGCGCCGGCTTTCTCGTTCGTTACAGTCCTCCAAGGTGGAGCTTCGCATTACGCGTCGAAGTAAGGCGTTAGTGTCTGTTCGATAGAACGCAATACACACTTCCGGGACATTATTCAAAGCTCTTTTAGCATCAGCGTCAGTATCTTCATTTCCCATTGCGCCAAATGATAATGTTAGATTTGGCACATAGAAACACAGTCTGCTATAAATGTTTTATTTTTTATAAAGAAAAGATAATCTGTCTAAGACGCCCAGGGAGACGTTTCGATAAGTGGCCACATCTTCGACGAAGATACATCTGCACGTCGGCCACCCAATTTGAGGTATGCAAGTTTCCGTGCACGGCCAGCCAGCTGTGCAAACAAGCGTTGCCTGCAATGCACGTACGAATAGGCTTGCATCCACTATCGAAGCTGTCCACCCCCCCCCCTTCCTTGCTTACCGCTGTATTCAATAGAGGGCCTCACCTCGTTAACGAGTGGTTACCACTGTTGGACGGGCAGAGGTGTTCATAAGACAAAAAGGAGCGCAAGTAAACATAGCTGATTGAATTCATTCGGCGTTTGATTTTATACAAAACGTTTTATTTTGCAAGCCTGTACTAGTTATATGATTTTTTTCTGCATCTTCTGTCATTTCGCCTATACTTCTTTATCTTTCGTGTTTTCTCTGTGCAATTGACACTGGCCTAATGAAATCCAGATGCGCCTTCGTCTCTTTTAAAGGAATTAAGAAGCGTGATAAATACATTCACTTGTTTATCGAACGTATGATTCTCCAAATAGGAAGCTAAACATCAGACATTTACCTTCGTTGACGTCATACGCGACTACATCAGTGACGCAGAGAAATTTTAATCGACACTGCGCAGCAATCGGGATGTAAACAATGACGTCAACAATGGAAAGAACAAGAGAAGAAGAATAACGTCAGTGCCGAGAGCACTTTTGCTAACGATCCGTGTCGCTGGACCCGAGCTACCTAATGCTCCAACGCTTCACGAAGCACGGACCTCCAGGATACCGACACGGGAGCTTTTTAGTGCAAAGAAGTTAGTTACCGTAAAAATATTTGTTGTAATGTGGCACTTTTCAGTCGTTTCAGTGTTTATATGGCCAGCCGTTTACAAGGCAAAAAAAAAAAGACGACCACGTGTCCTAAATTTTCGCCAGTACTGCAATAAAATGTTATCACAGCAGAAGTGCGGCCTGCTAAAACGAATGATCATCGCAGGTTTCACGTGTATGCAATGTCGTCTCCGACTATCACCGTCTCCATCATTGACTTCGTCAGCAATAATTTTTTTTCGCAATCCGACTAACCTAAAGCTCGGGGAGTGCCCATGTTTTACATTAAAAACGTGTTTATGCGGCAAGCGAGGCATGGGATGCGTCCCCTGGCAGCGTAATTGAGTTCTTGCTCGAAGTAAAAAGTAACAAACGAGCGCCGATTTCCAATGTTCGTGAATGATCCATGACAGCAGAGGTCATCTCACTTGGGCGACTTGTTATTGCAATTTCTGGCGTGTTCTGAGTTTCTCGATTCGACGACTGTTATAGCGCGAGAACATAACAACGACAAAGGGACAAAAAGAAGGCGAGCGCTATAACAAGCTAGCGTTCGTCTTTTTCTTGTCCCTTTGTCATCGTTCTGTTCTCGCGCTATAACAATCGTCATGACATACGTACTAGCACAAACTGCCACGCTTCTCAATTAAAGTCATCACGCTCAAACTGATCAAGCTTTTTTGTTTTTGTTTTTTTGTTTTTTTTTCTCGGAACTCGGGATATGGGTGCTCTTCTCTACAGGTGCACCGATGTCCATGCTTTTTGTCTGCGCTGGCCTGCCAAGAACAGGGAGCCTTCTTTGGATCAAAAGAAACTACTGAATGGGCAACGGCAGGAGCAGCGTCCTTTGGTTCAAGGACTCAAAGGGGGTCATGACGTTGCGTCGAGTTGAATCTTTTACCCAACCGTGATCTCCATGCTTCAAGTGAACACTATGAAATATCAGTGAGTTTTGTGGCCCAAGTTATTTTCTCTTGATTTGTTTTGTTTGTTTGTTTTTCCCACTAAAGTTTAATTCCAAACGCCTCGATATAAGTCTCACCACCTAGCAGAACACGCAACGGTCGACAGCGTGCACCGTTGGCAGCTTTGTAGGATCATTTGAAGCCTAAATTGAACATTCAACGCAAGTCCAGTGCAACAAAGAGCGTTCGCTTAGAAAAAAAATGGCAGCAGATCCCCGGAGTGATTGATGGATAGTGGGGCGAAGCATCCGTCCGTCCATTCGTTTTTGCTTCCGTCCGTCTATGCGTCCGTCTGTGTGAGCGTCCATGCGTCCATCCGCCCGTCCGTGCGCGTGTCTGTTCGTGCGTCCGTCCCTGCGTTCGTCCATGCATCCGCCCTGCGTCTGTTCATGCGTCCATCCATGCATCTGTCTGTGTGCCCGTTCGTCCATCTATTCAACACTCCAAGTACCACCATCTCGCCTTTTTTCATCATATAATCCCCATATAGAAGCACCGCCATCCAGCGGACATTCCAAGGACTAAACGAGAGGTAGCACACACACACACTTTCTCACGGCTTGCGCTTCGGGTCTACTTCCCACCTTTAACCACCTCGAGTTCATGGTATATACTAGCTCACTGTATTCATGGCACTGCGGCCCAACGCTCGCTCAACCTTTCTAAAACCAAGGAGGTTACGCCCAGCGAGTATAACGTAGCAACCTTTACCTGTCGGATAGTGCTCAATGTACATGCCAATGGCTGCTAATGGGAAATGAGAGACAGGAGAATTCGGATTTTACTTTCTTACGGCTTGCGCTTCGTATCTACTTCCCACCTTTAACCACCTCGAGTTCATTCATGGTATATACTAGTCCATTATATTTATGGCACTGCGGCTCAACGCTCGCTAAACCTTTCTAAAACTAAGGAGGTTACACCCAGCGAGTATAACGTAGCAAGCCTTTCTTGTCAGATAGTGCTCAATGAACATGCCAATGGCTGCTAATGGGAATCTCGCAGCGTGCGCGTTAACTAAAAGCCGAATGCTCCTGTCTCTCATTCCCCATTAGCAGCCGTTGGCATGTACATTGAGCACTAGTTTTTATTGTTCAACAACGCACAGAAGAAATCTCTCACCGGTCCCACCTTGGAAATCAAAATGTTATACTTGCTACATACTACAACGGCTACGAGGGACAAACGGGTGCCGCTATAAGGAGCATCGCCCCTAAAAATCACAGCATATTCATGGAGTGCATGATGATGAGTGGGCAGAAGCATCCGTCAATTCGTCCGCACTTCCATCCTTCCATGCGTCCATCCATCCATCCATCTTTCTGCACGTCTATACATCCGTCCGTGCGTCCATTCATTCGTTCGTGCATCCGTGTGTCCGTTCATGCATATGTCTGTCTCCGCCTCCGTGCGTCTCTCCATTCGTTCCTCCATCTAGTGAACACTCCAAGTACCGCCATCTCACATCTTTTCATAATATAGAAGTGCTGTCATCCAGCGGACATTCCAAGAACTAAACGAGAGGTGGCACGGCCGGACTAGAGGAGCCGCACGTGCGTACTTTCTTACGACCTGCGCTTCGTGTCTAGTTCCCACCATTCACCGCCGCTGTTTAGTGGCAGTGTGGCTTAACCATCGCTAAACTTTGCTAAAATCAAAGAGGTCACACCCAGTGAGTTCAACGTGGCAAACTTTTTAGGTCATATTGTGCTCAAAGTGCGTCCTTCTCATACTAGAATTTTTTTAGTAAGCATCAAATTCAAGCCAAATTTTATTGGAGATTAGGTCAGCGATACTCGTCTCCGTTAAGTTATCTCATCAGAAACAACTATCATTTTATTTATAATTAACGTGCGCGGGTTTCCTCCTCAATTAAAGTGAGTGCGTGCATGCCGCTTTTGTAGTCCGGCCGTGGAGATGGCAACCTATTACTACGACGCAATACTACTGCATACGTTGCGGACGCACGATGCATGGCTTAAGGAGCTTCGCCCCTCGAAAGGAACAACCAGTTTAACGTATGGTAAAATGACTCTTAGTCCAAAACAACGACGGCACCATACAATAAAGACACACTTTAACTTCGCACTCCTTGCTTCGGAACTCAGTCAAGGGCGTCTCCTCTCCGTCCAATACGCACTCCTTGCCTTCGCTTCTCCTTCATTCAATAAATAAGAATAACAAAGATGAAATAGTAATTAAGCATTCTTAAACCGTACCCAATTATGCATTATTCACGCGACACTTCCACCACTCTGCAACGTATTTACTCAATTCTCCCCCGTAGAAAGATGCGGGCGCCATTTCCCAAATCTCCACGCGGTACGCTGACGTATATAGTACGTGGGTTAACGGACGAAGCAGGATACAATCGAGGATAACGCCTTTTCGCTGTTTGTATACATAAAGCGAATGCGCTTGGGCTCAAACGCTATAAAAAAAATCTGACGCGTTCCTCTTGAAAGTGCCTTATAGTGGAAGCTCAAAGGTTGTTCACATTGAAGACTCTACAGTGGGTTGATGTATGCTTAACGTAAAATGTGAAATGCAAACTGCTTCAACTGCTATATTGTGAATACCACTACACTTTTGAAATATCATGGAACCCACCGTACAGCAAGGGCTACGCAATGAGCGACGATGAATCACCGGCGTGAACGTTCAGATTTTAAGGTATGAAATGTGCTAAGCATTGCTTAAGCGCTAAAGAGAATGAAAAAAAAATGTTGACATTCAGCATTTTTTGTGGCCCTTTTTAAGTGGGAAGAATGTGCACTTGAGTGTGTCCACGTGCGCGTTAGTCTATTCCTTTGTGACCACAACAATGCCAAGATAAATCACGGTAGACACGATGTTGTGTTATAGCAGCGCCTCGTGAAAAAGATATGTTTAACCGTCTGAACTGGTCACTAACGCTGAAGTGAACACGTGGTGGCGTCTTTTTTAGAAATCATGTAATGAGTGCTTTTTCAGCTCGCGCACACACTTTTGGTAGATCACCATCATGACGACATTATAGGCAGCGATTAAACGATAGAGCACGTTCTTTGTCACTGCGCTCGTTACATCGTGCAAAGACGGCAGTTAGCTGCTGCGTTAGCTCGCCTTGACGACAGGCCTTTGTCAGAACAATCAATGCTTGGAAGGCGACATGATCTGTCTTCGCACAGAAAATCAGTGAAGGCCCTATTGAACTTTTTGCGTGGTAGTGGCCTATTGTATATGCTATAGCATCCCCGCTATTTTTTTTTTCTATTCGCGTGTCTATTTCGCTTTTCGCTTTCTTTCCCATCTTTCTTCCCCAATCCTCCTTCCCTTAGTGCAGGGTAGCACACCGGATGCTCCGATTTCAGGTTAACCTCCCTGCCTTTCCCTCATTTTATTCTCTCTCTCTAGAAGACACGGGTCTGATATCAGAGAAGTAATGACATTGAAGTAATAGTGATATGGAAGAAACAGAGGCACTCATGAACCATAGACCGTACACACATCGAATAACTCAAGACGGCCGAAATTATTGCCCAGTCTTCCACTATGACGAACCTCATAATCTGTTCGTAATTTTTTTTAGTAATTCTTGATACCTGAAGGGTCCAGGGTATTACATGGGGAGGGATTATTAACGAGTTTAGTATACAATCACAATTCAGGCTCACAGCGAATGAAAAAGAAAATATCTATTATAAATAAAGTGCAAAAACATTTAACCAATAACGATAACATCAAGGTAACGTTTAGGTTGGCTCAGTTTCTGAAAGGAACACATTCAAAGATCACATTCAGTAAAGATACGACAAAGTGATACATAAAAATTGTTATCCCACTCGAGCAACAAGTGGAGCAGTAACTAAAAAGACTGATAGTCATAGTAGAGGCAATGCTAGACTGGAATAAATTCCATTGATCTGTAGATAGTGTAAGAGGTGAATTCCGCTATTTTTCAGTGAAAAAAAATGATTTGACTTTACAGGCATGGTCTAAGATAGACGAGATGTGGTGCGCGTGTAAAATATCAGATCGCACGTTAGGTAGTGTGGCTGGCCTGCAGTATTGTTTTTTGTTTTTTTTTTACAATCTGCTTATAAGGCTGATAAATGTCCGAGAAAGGTTTGCTTCTACGTAAGCTAGCGCCGACATTAGAGCAATATTTTTTGTTCTTTTATTTTTTTGCCGTTCTTTCTGGTAGGTTTGTTATTATTAATCAATATCTCGCGCCGAATAGAAAACATAAGTATTTCGTCTACGACCGAATACTGAGCGCACATTGGGCACGCTTCAAACATTTATGCATAAAACTTGTACACGCATGTACGTTGAATAGACATAGACCTCTAATTATTAAATTAAATCGAATGGCGTCTTCGATATTTTAAATTATTGATAAATTTAAACCCGCCTACATGCACTTCTCGGCCACTGAGTGCTTTACCAACCACGTCAATTTTCCGGGATTAGAATGCGCAACTGCAAAACGAGTGGTGATAAAGCCTAATTGTATTTCTAGCATATGTCGTACCCTTCGTTGCTTATACGTATTATACCGCTATTATTCAGTCGACAAGCGTCGTGCGTGATCATTGTTTTCGGTACAAAAGGAGCTATTACAGCCGTAGGAGACGAGCCTTACAGGGATGGTAAAGCATTCACTGACACAGGCTTTCCGCTTCACGTACGTTGGAGTCCAAAAGTGCGAAAGTTTTCAAGTCATTTTCTCCTAAGGAACGTTTAGCAAAAAGTAAACAGGGTACAAGTGCTAGTTAATCTCGTACTGCAGCGAAGCTTTTCGTCTCTGAACGTCAGCCTAGTGTGGACGGCAGTGTTAGTGTGGCTACACAGTGCAAGTGCTGACGTAGCTCTTATAAACTACTCGGGAATACTGGAGCACGAGAATCGTCTAAGTGTGGTCTAGATTTGTAGATTGTGTACAAGCCATTTGTCTAGAACAGTCTATGCGTAAATGGTCTTACGGGTCTGCCGATCGCGTACACTTGTACAGGTACACCACTCTTGGTGACGTCGAACATCTTGAGCTCATAAATTGGGAGCTGAAACTCAAAATGAATATCACTGAGATATGAAATTGGTAAAATATATGAGCACAGTGTTATAGTGTGTCATTTCTATATCACACTCTGACGTGTCGTTTGAACGTACCGTGTAACTTTTTGAAGATACGTGAGTTGTTGATAGAGAGCACCAAACTCAATGACCCATCTCTTTATTTCGTTTCCATAACTCCTCTCTTGGCCCTTTTCACTAAAATGTGCACAAGATTTCGTGACGTAATTACAGTGGTTTTAGATACTGCGGTCACGTTTATGGGATCAGGGCTTCATTGATCATTCACGTATATACATTTGAGCTTTATTAGAATGAGGTTTAAGAGCCATCTCCTAGTGAACATTTAGTTTAAGTACCGAACATCTATACTAACTACTTGACAGGGGAAAAATGAATGAAACGCGCTGATCTTTTCTGCCCAAGGGTGTTTCCTTTGTATTCTCATACGGAAAATCGATTGTTAACTTATCACTTCCTCCTACCTGTTTTTTTTTGCGACCTGATACGCTGCGAAAGCAAGCGTCTTTTTGTTCCTTTCAAAGATTATTATTGTTTGCGGCTGACGCATATAAGCGGCTGCATAGGAGGTGTTCATGCAAGTGGTCGCTAAACGCGATATGCGATTAGTGTACGTTGTTTGGCTGTTTTTGTCCCCTACAATGTACAACCACCGCTGGTGAAGGAATGTCACGTTTCGTACAATCCGTGCCAAAGATGACATGACTACTCCCTTGATAAATTTGTTTGCTCGTGCTCCTTTTTTAAATATTTTTTTTTGGGGGGGGGATAACTGGAGGGGGCTTGCAGATAAATGCGTGGTCTTGAAATAAACGATAAAATATCTAAAGCCACGCTATTCTTAATGCTGCAGAAATCGACACTTGACCTTTGGCTATTAAACTCTCTGTTTAAACGTCACAAAACCTAAACAGCTGGCGCGAGTCAAATAAAAAAAAAACACGGCTAGCAACAGTGAGCTTGGAGTTTCTCACTTACAGAATGTCACTGCCAGCTTCCACGTCGTAGTGCACAGATTTGATTGAAGGTGTCATACATTTTTTTGTTTTCCTAATTTTATTACCATTCCGCTAGCTAGTGCCTCTGCTGCACACACGATGCTGCAGTCCTTGCACTGATCTACTTCATCTTCATTGCAATACATACAATATATGTATAAAGAGAGCTATTTAAACACACCCACGAAAATACACAAGGTGAAATATAAATACCTCCCCGCACGCACACACATCCAGGAATGCTGGCAACGTTCTTAGCAAACTATTCTAAGCAAACGTTAAATAGTCGGGCTTTCATTGATCATCGCATCTCTACAATATGCCTTTTATTGTGATCGAAGAATACGACCCGCGCACATCATATGCATGTACCCGTAAGTAAACACCGACATTTGCAAATCGACTTCAACTCAGAGTTGCGGCAGCTCTTCGTCCCGTGTGAAAGCAGCGTTTGTGCGACGCTCAATACAAAAGCGCTGTTCGCATTTCTGAAAATTACACACTGGAGTGAAACCGTTTTGCGTTATATGTGGATGCGTGTCTGTATAAGCAATATGTGTGAGTGTATGGGGTCTGATATCATAGTCAACACATAAGGTTGCCACCTTGCTACTAGAAACAAACAGTTTTTTCTTTAGAATACGGGGTACTTGTACAGGCGATTTTATTTTTGTTGAAAAAAAAAACACCATGTTCAGAATTTCACGCTCTATTCCATGCATTGCAACAGTGTTCGCCTAGTCAGAAGGCAACATAACGCACATGACGTACAAAAAAGAAACGAAGACAGACTCATGTGCACAAAAATAAACGTGGTGTACAGATGTACCGTCCATTTGAGATGTAAAGTCACACCAATTATTCTCAATACATGTCGTTCATGGCCATGGCCAGCTCTTGTCCTTAGGTTGAGATCTTTAGTCTTTCAGAGCAGACAGTGACGTGATATTCGCTGCTTTGAAGGTGGACAATTCACGCTCATGATGCAAGCACGTAACCACTGTTGTTCATTTTTTCTCTTTAGTTAAATTATCTCGTTTTAATGGGCACAACAATTGTTTGAAAGTAGAGTGATAGTTTCGTTGACTAACAAAAATATTTAGTATCAGCGAAGTGGCTCAATTTACGCTTATATAACGCTAAAAAAAAATAGTGATAAGATGGCCGAGAAACCGGCCATCTTATGGCCGGTCTTAGGTGCGAACAGGTAATTGGCCCACTGTCAAAAACAAAAACTTCTTTGCCATTCTAAAACCGCACAGGTGGCAACCCTATGAAGACCCGACCTCCTAAGTAGCAAGCCAGGTGGCGCACGAGGCTAACATCTCCGGGGTAATCATTAATACCTGTTATCTGTCTACGAAATGGTCTGCGAAAAGTCAGATTAAGACTGATGTCCCGTACATACGGCGTTGGACGCAGTCGATGAAGAGAAGAGCAGAGGAGGATATGTGGAGGGGTTGATGTCGATGACCCGGTGTGAGGTGCCTCTGTCCAACGTGGTTCAAAGTCCTCCACTACAGTCACTATACAGTTCGGTGCCTCCACCCGTATCTCAAAAAGTACGCTTGAAACAGCAGGTATTTTTTTTGCACTTAGCTCTGCCCTTGTTTTGGCTGTCTTGATCAGGAACAGGCTAGACATTCTCGCTGCAGGGCTGACATTTCTCCATGTCCGTTACACGCAGCTCCATCCAGCGGAACACGCTGGCCCTTTACTGACATTTCAATCATTGGTTTCCATCACTTTGAAGCCCCGCTTTATCGGGGAAGAAAACGTTGCTACTGATCTCGCAGATCATACCTACTTATAGGCCATTCACGCACGGGATTGTGAGGAAATCTTGCTGAAGATACAGATAAAAGAGCAGAAAACAAAACATTCTTTCCTTCTCTGTTTCTCGTAAACCAAGACGCGCGTTCGAGTTGCTTTGTTCATCAAAACCTTCGTGCGTCAAAACCTAGACAATAGCCACGTAGGGAAAGAGTATGAAAAGTACAACGACCTCTGTGAGTGCGGCAATATGAGCTTTGGCGGGAGTCTGTGGTTACGCTATATATAGGGATCAAATTCTCTCGCTGACTGCTATACGATCGGCATTCTGTGCAGCACAGGCTCTCGGGTTTCGCGCGGTGAATGAAAAAGAACAAACGTAAGCGTCAATAAAGAAAAAAAAGCAGTAAAGGTGGGCATCCATTGGACAAACTCTTCTTCGGTCTGATCGAGATTGACGGGAACCTGAACGACCTGCGGCGGGTCGCAGCTCTCGGTGCGTTCACCGGAAATTGCGCGCGATGCCGTGGACGGTATGGCTCTGTCAACACGCGGTTCTTTTTTTTATTATTGTTATTATAACTTTTTTTCTTTAGCTGCGCGGTGGAAGGTAATGTTTGAGAGACGTACGACAAACGATCGACCCTATACGGGTGACCAGACGACACGGTGAACCTGACCGGTGAGCAATATCGAGGGCTTGCCCGCGTAATTAAAGGGTCCTGTTCGATGACGTCATCCCTTGCCCATCCCGTACAGCGGAGGTCCCTTGAGTACTAGTGATCGGGTGACTTGTGTGTTCCGAGCTTACAAAGCATGCACGACCTGACATGGATTTCGCGAATCTATTGAGTTCTTAGGAAGGAATGGGTGCTATCCAGTCCCCTCTTCACCCGTTACCAATGGTGGTAGTGGTGGTTGTCGAGGAAGTGGCGTTGCAACAGGTCAGGTTAACCTGGCAGACTTGGTCAGCGATTTCACCGCCTGAGCCACTCATCACGTGCAGTATGCCTACCCGTACATACCTCAAAACTGTCTCTGAAGCGTTCCACATTTCAAGTGTTCCACATTTTCGGAAGCGTTCCACATTTCATCTCATTTGTTACGGCGAGAACCTTAGGTGCCTTACTCGTCAAACGCGAAAAGTGACTGAGAGAGGCGGTATCAACCCGTGAGACGCAATGAATCATCGTGCCGTGACATCACCATGTGGCATCATCATCGCGTGGCATGTCGCCAGTCCTCCCGGAAAGGGTTTCGTAGAAAGGTTACGCTTAGAACATACAGAGTTTGCAACGTTGTGACTACGTCACATGATGAAGCCATCACACAACACCGTCAATTTGCAGAAGATGCACCGATCACGGAGCACGTGCAAAAACCAGACGAGATGCAAAAATCTCGCAAGGCCTCCGATCTTGGAGGCAGTGAACAAACACGTTAGTTACAGAAAGCTTTCGGATGTGGGTGTGGGAGGTTAAAAAAATCGGCTTAGAAGAAAAAGTCTACGCATCTCCACGAGGTGAATGATGGCTAGTGCACGAAGCTAGGTTCTAATGTCCATAAGGCCTACGTTGAAATCGCCGACTAGTATAAAGTGTGTGTGCTTGTAGGTGTTAGATATTGTTCTGTCGCTATTGCGCTTGATATTATTCTATTGTTAAACCTTGTGTCTCACACATGTTTCACCTATTTCGTGCGTTTCCCGAACTCTGCCCCATATGATGTAGCCGTGGCAACGGACACCAAAAAAGCCTCGCCCTAGATAATTGAAAGATGACTTTCACCTTCCAATCATCTTTGGCGAATGAATAAGTGATTTTCACCGTCATTTTTGTTTCCATTCTTCGGAAATACGAGGCATTGCCAGTGGTTGAGGACAGAAGTAGCTGGGCATAGAATACTGACGGGGTCGTTCTCGCGGTGGGCATGATCGCTGCCGTTGTTCTTCAGGTATACGTAACTGAAATATGTGAACCACCCGAAATTTCTAAAAAAAAAAAGTTAAAGTCGTGCGAATGCCGTTAGCACGCAACTTAGTAGTTAGACATCATCCATCACTTGCTGCTGAGTGCTTGAGGTAGAGTAATGTAATGAGGCTGGTTTTCGTATGCCAGTTGCAAACGATTTCAGAGGGCCCGTTTATTTATAGGCGTGGCCTGCGAAACCACGACCGTGGCGTCAGAGGCATCCACGCTGCTGACAAATTTCGGCAGGATTCTCGGCTGTTTCTGTTGGCACTTGCGCAGTCTTCGTCAGCGTTATTAACATAGTCACCGTTCCTTCCTCCCGCTTTACCTTTCGCCCATGTTCAGGTATTCACCCATGTCCAGGTAAAGCCTGAAGCTAAACTTATTGGCGCAAGCTCTGGGCTTTCTTCTACGCGTATACTCTTTCAGTATGCTTCATTTATCGTGTAACACCACTCTCAATCTTCAAGCCAAATTCTTGTAGCCGACACTATATCCGCTCGCTCTGATAACAATATATTTATCTTTAAATGCCACACCATCAATTATTACTACATTTTTTCTTTCCTACACCTAAAAGACCACTTTATATTTCTTCAAAAATAACTTGGCAAGTATACTAGATAATGATTTATTTTTCTGTGTCATGAAATAACTCCTGAAGTAACGTCTGTATGTTTAAGTGCTTTGAAAATTGTTGTAAGCATATTTACTTTTTTTCTTTCGATGATGTGCTTTTTTGTATCTCTGATTATTACGTATGTGCAAAGTGCTGTACTTTTACTAGATATCTATTGTACCTCCTCCCCTACACAGTGCCTTAATGGCAAAACATGTATTGAATCAATATATAGTATAAATAAACAACTGGTGCGTAGAGCCCACCGTTGTGGTTCTGTGGTGGCACGTTCCGCTGCTGGGCCCCATGGTAGCGGATTCGACTCTTGGGACACTCTGGGGCATTCTGACTTGAATGGAATGGCGCAAAATTTGCGTGCACACTAAGCTTTAGCCAACACCCCAGTGGCCGAAATCAACATTCAACAGTGCGCTGGCGTCTCACGTCGACTGTTCGTTCGTTCGGGGTCGCTGGTCGGTCGAGTGGTGGTTTGGTCAGTGTAAGCTTACATCAAACTGTTTGGGGGGGGGGGGGGGGGGGGGCAGCGCTAAGGAACACACGGGTAGAGACACATATATAGTAAGCACAACCAGCACTGTCTACTGTGTGTTCCTTAGCGCTGCCCCTCCTAAAAAAGTCTGACAGGGAACCAGCTTGCCCAAACCAAACTTCTGTTAAGTGTAGCAGTGCTGGGAATTTCAATTCGCGTGGAAGACCGACTTTGCAGCCTTCTACCTCGTTTTGAAGAGCTCTTGAAGAGAATTCTAATGAGTAACTATTAAGTGGGTCTCTGTGAAAAGAGAGCCGTGCGAATGAGTTAGCTCAATACCTAATAAAATCAATCAGGCCTGAAATATTCGGCAGCTAGAGTTGAGTGTTAGGTGATCTCCCGGTGCCATTGTGCCCCTTGATTGAAAGAATACTCAACTGACGTCAGCACCAGGCTGGCCTTTCTAAGACTGCTGAATATAGTAGCGGCGTGGCTCAAAATCGGGAACAGCTACTACCACAAAAGAGTTCATCGAGAGACCGGAACCGGAAGCGACAGTGCGGGAAGGAGATGGAGAAGCAGGGAACAAAAGGGTGAACTGGGAACGCGTGCCGTCTTTTGCCGACTTCCGCTTCTCCCCAGTGCGATCAGGGTATTTTATATATTTTTTTAATTTTTTGCTTTCTTGTTCCTAGTCAAACGAAACGCTCCCTTATTTGGAGCCAATAAATATAATTGGAACGCCATTGTAGAGGCTTGCGAACTTCGTTCGGCATCGCTGCACGCTTGGCGCTTGCCTTTGAATGGAGTGCGAGAAGCTCTTTGAATTCACCATCGCATCGATGCGTTACTCGTTGGTGATGTGTTTCTATCGGGACGTGTAACTCTGGGAAGTAGTATTACGAAGATGCGTTGCTATAGAGAAGTGTTATTTGTGGAAACACATCATAGCTTCTCTGTTCTTAATTCCTTATACGAACTGTCATTACTGACATTGGTGACTAAGACAGAGAGCTAGAAATTATATATAAGTACAGCAACTACAAACGAAATTTCGTATATTTTCTCGTAGCGCGTTGAGTGTAAGGATATCTGCTCAAAGACCTTTTGTTTTATGTTGTGAGAGGGCAGCCCGCCATAACACGCCGAAAGCGTAGATCAATCGTTCTTCTTACCTTTGTGCGAAGGCTGTGGAAGTAACGAGAAATTCGGGAATTTTCGACCAGCTAGCAAAAACTTTTGATGTTACTACGGAACACAAAGGAGTAAATAATGAAAAGCCTATTACATGAGCAAAAATATTGCATAAAAAGGCAGCTCTGAAAAGTTGAAAACAAAGAAAATAGCGACCGACGATTCGCATCTAACAACTGCTTTAATGAAACGACAAGTCGAAAAAATGGCTTGGAAACATACCGAGAAGAGGGCAGTGTGAGCAAACCATGCACATAGTTGGTGCCCACGTTGGCACATGCGCGGTTTGCCCACGGTGTGCAGGCGAACCGCGCTTGCATTTATGTTCATTCGCGTGCTCCATCCTCATTTTTGTCTTTTCGTTTCCTTAAATCATTGGTTATGGATGCGCTTCGTCTGTGTCGTCCCTCTTTTCTATGTTTTGGACTTCGCAGCGCTGCCCTAATTGCCCAGTATATGCCAAGTAGGCCCTACCCAACCTCATATAAAAATATTACGCAATAGACCAGCTGCAACGAGAGATATATCGGAGCATCATGCCATCTTTAAGCATTGCAAGCACTAACTTCATCTAACCTGCAAAAAAACCTAATGATATTTTACTTTTTTTTACTTTCGTGTTGTACTAATGACCTTCTTACATGTAAATGCAAACAGCGTGACTTTTCCTACGTCGAAACAGTTGTAGATTGATTTTAAAGGGCTGGCTTTGAGAGTGCTAATGATGGAATTTCATGCGCAAGGAGCATTTGTCTTG
Source organism: Rhipicephalus microplus (assembly GCF_043290135.1). Lineage (NCBI taxonomy): Eukaryota > Metazoa > Arthropoda > Arachnida > Ixodida > Ixodidae > Rhipicephalus > Rhipicephalus microplus. The sequence goes on along the minus strand of NC_134701.1, from coordinate 162,525,643 downwards.
TGCTCATACTAAAGCCTGCGCATAGAGCATTCGCAGTAGTTGCTTTCTTTGCGCCAATTTGTGCCCTATGACGGCGGACACTGCCAAAAATTACCAAATCAGGAACTGTGTCCGAGACGTTCCAAGTTCATTTCATAGTTTATTGAGCAAATTGCTTATATGAGATAGGTGCATTGTCTCGAACTTTAAGCTCCCAGCGTTCGTTGAGATAATAGTTTCTGAGTAGTGTTCGGGCTCTGTACTAGTGTGCGAACATTACGTGCTCTTGGTGGCTTCGAGGCTTTTTTACGATCTGCGCATTCTTGTTGCGCTAATTGTTGCAGATTTCACATAGCGTGATCCTATTTTAACAACCATATTGTAGTTCGGTACAGTATACAGCTTGTTCACAGTATATTTATACGTATACAAGAAACTTTAATGCAGAAATATAGAAAACGCGCGCGTCCAAATCTGTCTGATTATGTGCCGAAGAAAATAAAAATATTGAAAGCTGGTTTAAACGAAATATAACTATGGGACACGTCATAGTGGAGAGCTCCACAAATATGGACGATCTGGTGTTCACTGACGTGCTCTGACGTCACACAATACATGGACCTCCGGCACGTCGCGTCCATCGAAATACGATTGCCGTGGCCGGAATCGAACCCTCGACCATCGAGTCAGCAGCCAAGTATCGTTGTACCACCGCTGAGTACAAGCGAGCAAAACGCGGGAACGTGCCAAGAAGGTATGCAGATCCGCGAAGCGAGCACGTTAGGGTTTCTCTTTCCGAATAATTATTCTTTCAGAGGAGCAGCTCTCCTTTGCTTTTGATTATCCGCGGAGTATTGTTGTAATGGGAAAAGCGCTCGTGTATGTTTCCTGCCTAGTAGTTAGAGCAACAATGATACCGCAAGAGCGACATTGTTAGTGCCCGTATACACTATACACCAGATCTTCGCTTGCGGACCGAGTCAAAGGGGCACACAGTGCTAGTAAAGAAGAAGCACGTCTTTTTTGTCCCCCCGCCGGCCTCAACGAACTCTTCCTGCCCATGCTCTGTGACGAAGGGAACACGCTATGTCCCCACGTGGCGAAACAACATTCGCTTCTCCCGAGGGAGAAGAAGAGAGCGTCCGACATGCAGAGGCATGGTGCTCGTCACGGAAAGTGGAGCGAAGTAGTTGATGCAAAAAGAGTGCACCACGGGGTCGGAAAGGAAAGTTGGGGAGGAAAGAGGGAAAGCGATGCATCGGGGCTTGTGCTGGGGTACGAGCCGGGAAAGGGAAACAGAAAACACTAGCACAGCGAGGGCATGGCACGCTTTCTTCGACTGTTGTGAAAGAGAAGAACGCATGATATAGGGAAGGGCAGAAAAGACAGCACGCTTCAGCGGAAAGAGAAGGAGGGGGGGGGGGGCGAAGCGCACACAGTGAGTCAAGTTTTGGGCCGGCGGCGGAAGCGGACCAGGCCGGAGACGGCGCCATTGATTTTTGCGCCGAGCGGAGCGGGACTCGATGTTGGTGGAGGGGAAAAAAGAGGAGACGTGCCCGGGCTTTTCCCGTTCTAGGGAGCGCTCCCTACGCACTCTCTCCTGTCTCTTTTTCCCGCGGCGGCGCCGGCCGTCTGCCTCGCGTAACGGACGGGACCCCGGGCTGCTGGCTGTGCTGGAATATCGTCATTACTTGTCGGAAGCGAAGAAAGCCACGAACTGCCGTCTTGGACCGCGAGGAGCTCTATCACTTCACCGAAATCGAAAAGAAAAAAATGTTTTGAAGTTATGACTTCGCCATAATTATAGCGTAACCTTCAATTACCTGAAGTTACATTCGATTAGCCAACTCAAACCACCAGTTACCTATGATAGCAAACACGAGCCAGCATTAGACATAAAGTGCGACAGTGTTACAGCTAGTGCAGTAGTAGCGAGTAATGCTCGTATATGCGAGAAGTCGTGGCCAGATTAACTGATCACTTTTCTGCTAGAGTGAACTTATCTTAACGCTAATGCATTAAAAGCTATTTGTATTGTGTGAATACTCGCTTATTTTGTTGCTGAATGTCGAGAAAGTGGCTATTGAGAAGACTCGCAATTTTCTGCTGCCCTTTTAGTTAACTCATCTTGGCTCTATTCTGAATGCTGTGGAATGGCGGGGATTGTACACGGCAGTGATGACGCCTGGAAAATACGACAAGCACTTGCCCAGAGACAATATATCAGCCCAACAGCCACATCGAGCAAAGACGAAATATGAAAACAAAAGCATATTATGAGCCCTCTTTGAGTTATTTTAGACATCGCTTCACACGATGCTTATCTATTATATTTGTCTACCTATGCGCTGATGTCCATGCTTTTTTCATTCTTCCTATTCGCAATATTTAGGAGCATATGTAAGCTTAACGTGTGAATAGAGCCCAGACAATGTGCACGCCTATATCTCACAACTAGTCAACGATCCCTCTTTGGCTGCTCTGCTCCACTTTGGAATTTATTCTGAACTTATTGAAAAGTATTTCTAGCATATTATGCAACGAATGCGTAGTTCTACCAGCCGTGACGAAAAATACGAGCCACTGAATTTACTTTATGTTTTCTGTATCACTACTGAGTACCGTGACTACGTATATATGTTAGGATACACACTCTCTCGTTTTGATAAGGGAAGTCCTGTACAATACAAAGCATATCCATGTTGGGTAGATTTATATATATATATATATATATATATATATATATATATATATATATATATATATATATATATATATATATATATATATATATATATATATATATATATATATATATATATATATATATATATATATACGCCCACTGCTTCCCATGATCCATGATCCACCAATCAACCCGGTCTTGTGCTTTGTTCGTGTTATCCCTGCAAACTTTTTAATCTCATTGGCACACCTAATTTTCTATCTCCCCTTCATGCGTTTGCTTTCTCTCGGAATCAAGACAGTTACCCTTAACGACCAGCGGTTATCTTGCCTATGCGCTACATGCCCGGCCCATGTCCCTTTTTTCTTCTTGATTTCAACTATGATATTTTTTAACCCAGGTTCATTCCCTCTCTCTTCTTAGTGTTAAGATTGATTGATTGATATGTGGGGTTTAACGTCCCAAAACCACCATATGATTATGAGAGACGCCGTAGTGGAGGGCTCCGAAAATTTTGACCACCTGGGGTTCTTTAACGTGCACCCAAATCTGAGCGCACGGGCCTACAACATTTCCGCCTCCATCAGAAATGCAGCCGCCGCAGCCGGGATTTGATCCCGCGACCTGCGGGTCAGCAGCCGATTACCTTAACCACCATAGACCACCGCGGCGGGGCAGCCGGCAATTTCCTGCCCACAGATGACATTGCCTGTACTTACCATACTCGTGGGCGGGTATATGTGCCACTGTCTGGCAGAAACTCAGTTGTGGCACATGTACACTCGCGGGCGCGCATGTGCCACAGGTGACTGACACTTAGTATCTACCCAGGAATGACGAGAACACACAAGGACAGTTTTATCGCGTGGGGGTTAAGAAAAACCTGACATTGGCAGCGTGTACCCGGCGAACGCAAGGAATAAATGTCGGGGTACCAGCAGGAAACCAACTCAAACATTTTGCGTGGCAATCAAGCATTCTACCATGGAGCTACAATGTCAGGTCTCGGAATTACTTTTAAAATAGATGCTGTGTTTGTTAAAAGACACTTGTGGTTGCAGTGCTGGCTATCCAAATTTATAAACATTGCATATGAACTCCTATGATACAGCCGTCATGTCGGGTTAACGTCAAATTTATTTAGGTGCCATGTGCTTAAGTTGATTTATGTAGCAGTGTCCGGGACTACAATCTTTGCGAGTAGCAGTGCTTCATGTTACCTTATCGCTTATGGTGTTGCTAATACTCATGTTCCTGCTGGCATCATCGCGCAAGTGCAAACTGGTTATATAAGCGTCTGCAACTCTCCAACATATGTCTGTGCATCCAACATTTATATGTATGTTTAGCCTCGAGTTGTGACGCATAGCTGAATTTAAAATATTAAAACACAATTTCTTTCCCTCCACATGTTTCGCATAACGTGAAATCCCAAGATACTTGGGATCCATCGGTTTTTGTTTTTTTTACCTCAGTGTTCCTTCAAGTTAATACGTGCAACAGAGGGCGGCCGGCACCAGCGAGAGGCAGTGTTTCAGCTTCTATTCGTAAGCATGCTGGCCAGGTGGTTATCAAGACCGCATTGTTGCACTTTTTTCTCCTTTCTTTTCTTTATTTTATTTTTACTATTGTGTTTCCTACTTCGTCTCGCCTCCCTACTTAGGCCTGATGACTCCGCCGCCTTCTGGCTCGACTAAAACACAAGCCAGGAACGTTGTCTGGCGAAGCGTCAGGGGCGCTCTTTTATTTACCTCGAAAGGCAACAGTGTTGGAGGTCGACAGAGAGAGAGAGTGAATACTTCTCTCCGTAAGCAATGTCGGGTGTCTCTCTCTCTCTCAGCCGATCAATACACGAACGAAAGAGTATGGCGATAGGTGGCATGCTTCGTGTTTCTGTTTTCCGGCGCTGTCGTCTGGCAACTCCGCTTCTATTAGCGTGCGTGATATCTCGCCTACTGAATAGAGGCCCCCTGTGTACTCGTTCTCAGTGTGTACCTATGCATATAGCGAACTGTTTGCTGAATAAAAATGCTGCCCTTTCACGAAACTCCTGACAGCGGTGCATCTCCCTGGTGCTTCGTCGACGAGATGGAGTGAATGCTTTTGATGCGTTACAGAAGCTGTCAATGCGGAACTCACTCCACTAACAAGAATCTTTTTTTTTTTCGTAGAAACGAAACGAAAAAGGGGGATATCGGGAAAAATAAACGATGTGAAACACGTCATCAAATGCTATGTCGTGCCAAAAACGTTTTGGAAGATATTCGTTATAGGGTTGAGTAAACTTCCCGTGATGAAAAAAAAAATGCCCCCCCCCCCCCCCCCATAAAGGAACTCTGATAGGATGCGAAGCAGCAGCGTTGCGGACGGGTGGCGTCATGGGTTGAACAGCGCCAATGCGGGTGCTGCAGTGAGCGCTGGAAGATTCGTTTGAAGCGATGGCCGGCGTAGGTTCTATGCTAGGCACGCGTGAGGTTTATTGAGCGTGAACTGACTGGTCCGTAGTCTAGCGATCGGCGGTCGCGGCAGGCGAGGGAAAGAGTAACGCCAGCGTGCACTGCGAGGGGAGCGGGATATCAACGCGCAGCAGCGGCGTGACCTACTTGGCACCGCGCCAACACCGGCGGCGCGCAATGCGTTCGTAAGGCAGGACAGCGTTACGCAGGCTAATCAAAGAGCTGCTTCGGATATGAAAAGATGTTGCCAATGTGTGACGAAGTATCAGTTTGCGTCGTAAAAATATCAAAACATGAATCACTTTTAATGAAATAATAAAGCGGAAGATATCCTCAAGCCTGCCATTTTGGCATAATTTGTGTAAGATTTATCTGTAGGCAGTATGGAATAATCTTAAGCGCAGAATTTTCGGCCGTAGAGCAAACGTGAAGTATGCGTCATAAAGCCAGAATGATTGCGTGCTTCCTCTGAGTCTTAGATCTTGGTGACGAGCAAATAACAGCAGCAAGCGAATGCAACGTTCGTTATTACTAAACGTGCACTATCGCAGATTGTGCGCACCAATCTATCTATCTATCTATCTATCTATCTATCTATCTATCTATCTATCTATGTACAGTCACGCCAGCAGTCAATATATGGCAGGCAGATGATTCCTATTACCCCACCAAACTCACTCGATAAATAAGAAAACGCTTCAATACAACGGTGAAATAAAACGAGCGACTATGTGCATTTAAAAAAAAGAAAAGGAAAAGAAAGTCTGCAACACCCTCCCCCCCCCCCTCTACCACAGCAACAACGATCCAAGATAGACACCGACGTGAGGCCCCGTCATTGAGTCACAAGGCGGGTAAATAAAGAATGAACTATGGTAGAAGGAGGAGGGAACATTGGGGAATGTTGTCGGCGATCCACTGCGGGCGACAAGTGAGACGTCGCGAGCGCTGTCTTGTCGGGAATGCGAGAAAATATCTGCTCCGGGGCGTTGACACGCTGTACTACCAGCGTGCCAGCCTCCTATTACAATTCTATCCCTCTTCCCCACCAACGCCTCCCTTCGTTCCCGACTGGCGGCGCACACAGACCGGGATATGGGGAAAGAAAGGGGAGGAGGTAGAAATATGCGGAGAATGAAGCCGCAATGAAGGCGGCGTCGACTGCTCTGCTTTTGATGTTGTCGGCGGTGCCAGAACCCACCGTTCCGCTCTGAATCAGCGACGCCGACGACAAGCCGCTTTTCTGGGGCACTATGCTTCTTCCTCTGAGAATTTATACATGGCACCAAGCCTTCATTCTTTTTTTAACCTTTAATCATAAGTCTATCCGGGCCTCTCGGATCGAGGAGGTTCGATTTATATATAAGTCCAGCTATGTGTCACGTATGTTTGGTGAGTGCTCCCGCTCGCATTCAGCAAAACTGTTACCGACGTATATTTATGCGTTTACTTGGCGCTCTGCTGCTTCTGGGGCGCAGTTTTCTCTTCTGTGTGATCGCGACTTATAGCGTAAATCCTGCCTAGTTCTACGAACACATTCTCCTCCTTTTCGTTAGGTTAAACCAATTTTCCAACCCTTAGCTCCAAAGCGTTGTTCTGACGAAAGATATCTAAACATGAATGTGCGCAACTACATGATAAACGTGTGCACCAATCTTGTGTCATCTGTCGAAGTATGAATGGAGCCGCTTTGAACTGTATGTATGTCCAAAAAGCCGGCTCTCAATCGTGCACACGTATACGACAGGTCTTCACGTTAACTTCATACAAGCATGCACCTATACAGCTACAGCAGCCATATGTTTAATGTCGTTTCATCTTACTCTTGAGACATATATTTCATGACCAGCCAGCAGGTTGGTCGTAATAAATACAAAAATGATTAGAGCTACGTTACACCAGTTAAGATGGGGACAAACCTTGCAAGAAATCGATGCCCATTTTCTGCATACTCTTTACAACGCACGCAATTCTTCCGCGTCGCGGTTATTATGAAGCGCTACATTCATATTAGTGTTTGGTTACCGAACTACGTCGCGTATTGAGTACGCCCCGCGCACACACGTCACCTTACCGTCCCGTTCCCAACCCTGCCCTGCGAATGTCATACCACGGAAGTCAGTAGGCTGACCTTCGCAGTCCTTAACGAAGCCATCAATTAGGCTACAGAGAAGTTGTAGCTACAGGAATTTTTCTACCCCGTCCCCACCTACCATCCTTGAAATATGATACCGAACTTCCCGCACAGAATATCGATCTATTATTAAAATTGCTGCACTAGCGTAGGTACAGCCTTATAAATTACATCATCACAAGTAAAATAACGCTGAAACAATAAATCGACAAAGAGAGAGAGAGAGAGAGGGATAAACCAAGCAAATGTAAAAAGATAGCCTGCATGTGTATGGCGGGAAACGAACGAGCGACCTCGTCTCATGTAACTGAATACTTTTCGTGCACAAATTTTCGTTCAAGGAGTGGCCCGTATCACGCGTGGTCCGTGTTCAATGTGATTTGAAGCCGCGGCAAAGTTCAGAGTAAGCGTAGCGTTATGAGAAATTTAATTAGATAGGTTCGGACAAGAAGGCGAGGTCCTAAAAAAACCGCTTTTAAGGTGATACCTTCGCGTGACTTGCTACCAGTCCTTGTATGTTAAAACAGTTCGCTGGTGTTAGAAAGTGTTCGGAAAAGAGAAGATTTACACTACCTACACAGCCTTATTTATGCGTGAAGAAACAGTGTTCAGGGACAGATTTACAGTTTCGCAATTCTATATCACAAAAACTAACATATGTTCGGAAAAAAATGTTTGACGATCTATAGAGTACCATGTGTGCTCTACTATGGAAAGTGGTAAGCGGTCGAACACTGGAAACGTAGAGAATTTTACCTACTCAACCGAAGAGGTTCACTATTACAGCAGAATTCGCTTCAAAAGATGACGTTGGGTCGCATCTCGTTGTTTTTGAAAACTGTGCGAACATCTGACGCAAGTGGAAGATGAAAGACTAGAGGATCATAGCATTATTGCGCAATCACTTCGCCGTTTGCCGTAATTTACGTCTGCTTGTACGCATCTCACTTATGTAAAATGTCACCACAGTCACTATGTCACAGTGTATGGTGTTAACGCATTCTCAGAAAACGTTGCGTATTTTTTTCGTTGTTTCAATAAACAGGTTGCTTATGAGAGAGAGAGAGAGTGTGTGCGTATTTGAGGAAAGAAAAACAGAACTTCTGCAGCCTTAGCTTGGAGTACAGCTCAGCGCCAGTTATTAAAGAGAATGCAAAACAAAAGGGACATCGTCGTACGTGTACGTGGTGTGTTTATTTTAGACGCGAAGCAGCTCTTTTCCTTTCGTGTGTAACGCCATACGTACGTGAATCCGTACGAATGCACAGCAACGAGTTTTTTTCGCCGCAGCTGTTGGAGCGGTGCCAAGTAGGTCACGCCGCAGCTATGCGTTGACGTCATGCTCCCCTCACACGTTTCCCTCGCAGGAGCAAGCTCGCGTCAACCTCTCCCTCACCCGCAGCACACTCGCCGCAACGCCCGCAGCTGTAGGCTCCTCCGCCATTTCGCAACACACCTCCCTCGCTTCACCCTCTCCATCGCCCATAACGCTTCACCACTAAACGAGTGTAAAGACACTTGCGGCTCGTTTATCTGAGATAACTCTTACACGAAAGCCAACCTGCCCCCGATGTCTTTGCCTTTCAAACAAACGTTTACTTGAGTAAACGCTACATTGAGTTGCGTTTCAAACCTTACGCCCCGCGTCGACGCCCGTTTCAACCCGGTCAACGCACTGCGCACCGCTGTTGCTACGCATCCCATCATTGTTCCCTTCGGAAAGATTGTCCATTATTTTTTTAGATGTGGAGCAGCCTATCGAAAAGCTCGATCCGGTGTCCGTAACAACCTTTACTGCACACGCGCAACAGCTGGCCCAAGCACCACAGTGAATTCATCGTGTGCTTCAGTTGCAAGGGCACGTTAACATTGGGCAAGGTGCCCGTGAGGTACGGGCACCTTAACCGAAGTTGACGCGTCCTTGCAAGTGTGCTGCTTCGCATGTTACTCGTGGTTCACGTTAGTAGGAGATGGTGTATTTATTTTCCTATTTTTTTATAATTTTATTTGTTCACTGTTCTTGTGAATCACTGTTCTTGTAGTGGGGGGGGGGGGGGGCGTGCGGGCGTGACAAAGTTTACACTGATATGCGCTAAGGATAGGCAAGTTGCTGCGTTGAAGAAGACATGGCGACTCGCTAGAACTTAGCTTCTGGTGGGAGCCCGTGTTCAACAGGATTAATTGCTATTGGACGTAACCTAAGTCGATCAACAGTAGCCGGAAATGCCAAGTATTCCTGGCAGTATGAGGGTGCATATAGTAGGTTATATACGGCAGTGTGCATTTAAGTAGGTTATGCCGGAACATCCTTCACTGCTAACCACTGTGCACTGTGTCCAGGATAAGCCTATAGTTATTGCAATGCACCACGCGGTGGGTTACGGACCAACAAAAAGACCTACGAAAGCAAGCCCAATAATGTTTCAAATTAAACGTATTCAACCAACGGCAGAAGGCCGCGGGAGACAAATCAGTGGAGAAAGCTGCACTCTTGCTTTGTATGAGAACATGATCTCCAAATGTATGTCCGATACTTTAATTGGCATTGCAGCCTATACAGTCAATAGGTAGAATATAAACATGATTCACTATTAGCAGAAATTTGTATGGTGGGTGTGTGTGTGTGTGTGTGTGTGTGTGTGTGTGTGTGTGTGTGTGTGTGTGTGTGTGTGTGTGTGTGTGTGTGTGTGTGTGTGTGTGTGTGTGTGTGTGTGTGTGTGTGTGTGTGTGTGTGTGTGTGTGTGTGTGTGTGTGTGTGTGTTGAGGGAACGTTCTATAAACTTTTCTTGTTGAATGCACCTTATAAACTTTATTATTTACTTATCCTTTAGGAAAATGTCCGCGTTGTGTATAGATACACAGATACCACCGTACACAGAAATTTCGTTGCTCTACTGTCAGCCGAAATTGTCTCCGAGGGGAACGGAACAATTTACGGCATACCTAGAAGGATCGCTGCTCACAAAAGCGACTCTTCGCCTCCCGTGTGCCAACATCGTGGCCTTCGGTGTGCGACATCGGCAACAGGCACGCCCTCAGGCAGTGATCTCAGGAATCAAGGGCCATGGCGACGGCCACAGATTAATTGTGTTAGCGCGGGGCTTGCCTAGATGCTAGCGAGGAGAGACACGCGAAAAACGAGGGGAAAAAGCGACAAAAAGAGCAAAGATGAACGAAGGAAGAAGACGATGCGATTAGTAGAAAGACGGAATCTATCACGTGCACAGGCCGAGAGAAAGAAAGAAAAGCAAAGCAAAGTAACGGCAAGTTGCGACGCTGTTTACCTTTGCCCGAGGCGACATTCGCAAGTTAAGCCGGTCTCTCCCCGTTAATCACCGAGGCTTTGGGGTGTAGAGGGAGTCGGAAAGACAAAGAAGCGGGGATACCGCGGAAGAAGCTGTTACGGGGGTTGACGGAGGGGGGTGGGGTGGTGTCGTTTTTATAGCTCTCAGAAGGCTTGACCACTTTTCGGTGTTCGGGTGTTTTCGCGGCGAGCGATTTCATTACGATGTTGCCGTCTAGCTGCACCCGATTAGTTTACTTTTTATACGTTTTTTTTTCTTGTTTACGTATACTATTCTCGGGACCAGAAAGGCTTCCTCTGACACCTCAATTCCCTCCGCTAGCTTACCTGTTTATTTTATTTTTATTTATTTCTCGTCGGGTCGTATATGATGGGGGAGATTTTCACTGCTTGCCGCTGTTATCGCCCGTAAAAACACGCGCGCCGCTTTTCGATGTGGTCGTTAGAAACGATTCGTGAAGGAACCGAACACATCTCTCCCCCTCCCTCCCCCCGTCTATGTGTTGATGACTGCCGCGTGAAACTGCCCTTCCTTCCCTGCATCCCCCCCCCCCCGCCTCGGTGTTTATGTCCCGGAACGCCGAGTCCTAAACCACCGCTCCTGCTTTAGATTTGGGTCAAAGAAGAAGGGAAAGAAAGGAGACCTACAAAAAAAATGAAGCGGAAACAGGGCAACATGCTTTAGTACTGAATAAACTGACAGGAAAGCGTCTGTATAGGAAAGTGTTAACGATGACACGGGCGGTTAGTTTCGACTATTTTGGGGGTTACAAGTGTGTCAATGGTGGGCGTATGTCTCTTTGAAAAGACGTGCAAAACTCAGAAAATGAAAAGGAGAACGCGTGTTACTTCTTTCAGGGAGCTTTAACTTTACATTTATATGGCTCTGTTCAAAGAGTCACGTCAACCTCGTTTGGCCCTCGACTATCCGCCGAGGCTGTAGTGTTGTCATCTCCAGGGAAGTTCGCGTGTCTCTTTTAAAGGACTGATACACTTGACCAGTAAAAACTCAGAGAAAATTACGACATGTATTCCTTCAACATTGAAGCAGTTTATGCTTGGCTAAACTCCGTTTTCGTCACGCAATAACTGATTGAGCGAGAAGGAACCACGTTAGGAGAGGAAGAGGTATGCAAGGCCAAGAAGAGAGTAAAGGAGTGCAATAGGGAAGTGAGGTTAAGGAGGATTGATGTGAAGGTCAAAAGGAGCAAAAGTGGGAGGGGAGATGGTAAAGTATAGCATTGTCTTGTATAGTTTAGTATAGTATAGTATAGTATAGTATAGTATAGTATAGTATGGTATGGTATGGTATGGTATAGTATAGTATAGTATAGTATAGTATAGTATAGTATAGTATAGTATAGTATAGTATAGTATAGTATAGTATAGTATAGTACCCTATACTTTTTTTAAGAGCCGTGCCCCTCTAGTTGGCAGTTAGCAGCCTGCTATTCAGATTTGTGATGGATCAGTGATAGTATAAGTAGATTGTGTATTCTTAAACACATATACTTCGCAGATGGACGCAAGTTTAAAGATAAATCGTAACGCATCAAACAATGTCTTTTTCAATGTTTTTTTTAATTCGTAGTATTCTTTATAGAGGAATACGTTTTCATGGAATCGTTTGAACGAGGGGACGAGACCTCCACCACCGAGCGCTAGCTTGGGTTCTCGTTGGCACCGAGAGTCAAACACCGAGCCCCTCTTATTTCATATGAACGGTCTCCCACCTCACTGCGGCGAACAACATGAATTGGGAGTTCCGATAATTTCACTACGAGTAAGCACTTCCAAACGCGGCAATGGAACCAAACCTCCGTTATTCGAAGGTCGCACGTTCGGCTCCTGCCCAAGGCAAGTTATCTTTTCAACCAGTTTTTTTTTCTACATATTTATATTACAATTCGGTCTAATACCTTCCCCTAAACTTTACTTGGCATTATTTTATGTTGTTTCTCATTAATATTGTGTAAAACACAGAAAAACATTTCTTTCTCTAATTCATTAACGAGGGTCTCGTACTGGCAGGCTTGGTGCCTTTAGGTTGTGTACGAGAGACTATTGGTCAGCTGCCAGCTCGTAATAAGTTCATGTGGTACGTGACACCCTACAGGCTCCAATATATCCAATAAAGTGGCAGGAGGGATAGCCGCCGCGGTAGCTCAGCGGTAGAGCATCTAACGCGTTATTCGAAGGTCGCAGATTGAGTTCCCGCCCACGGCAAGTTATCTTTTCACCCACTTTCATTCCTTCACATTTACGTTACAATTCGGTTTAATACCTTCCCCTATACTTTCCGTGGCACTACTGATATATATATATATATATATATATATATATATATATATATATATATATATATATATATATATATATATATATATATATATATATATATATATATATATATATATATATATATATATATATATATATATATATATAACCAATTCTGATTTTCACAGACATTCGTTTTGTCTAAAAAAGAACAAGGTTTCGGTAGGAGCGTTGGCGACTACCATGCCGCATGATGAAAACGTCGAGCATCATCTAAAGTCCACTGACACGCGAAAACGAAACTTCAAAACCTAATTCAGTCTACGTGTTTACAATGTGCCCCATTTTCGGTACCATTAGATACGTGACTTTCAGGTTACCTCGTAGTGCATTATAAATTCGATACGGAGCAGCAACTTTTCCTCTTACTCTTCCTGCATTCTCGTACGCGTAAAAGTGTATATCAATCGCTACAGGGCTCGCGCCAATTAATCCCCGAGTTACTCGGCTGTCCCAAATCGGCACGCGTATATAATTAATGGCCCTTCGGGTAATTATAACTGGCCCGACAACCGTATCACCGCGGAGCCCCGTACGCACCGTCAGATGATTCGGATACACGGTGCAGCACAGCACGAAACGCGCGCATTACAACGAGGCCCTTTCGGTTCAGACCCGGCATCTTTCGCTGCAGGGCGCGGTGCTCGCAAATCGAACGTCATTTGGCGCTGGCCGCTAGCTTGGCTGCTGACTGATGCGATTCGATTTGCATGCGGCGCCGATCGCACCGCCTCTTCTCGTCCGTAATGTGATTACCGGAGACGACTATCTTTCTAATTCAACGAGAGAGAGGGGAAAAAATAGGAGGATAGTGTATAGGGCGATAGTTCACGCTGGCTTTCGCTCAAAGCTATGCGCAATTGCAATCTCGCTCCTCACGCTTGTTGCTCACAATGAAACTGACACAAGGGTCACGAAGGCAGCGCCGACGGCAGTCTTGCCTCACCCGTAATTACACCGTATCTTCCGGATTGCAGTGCATACACTACCGACTAATTGGATAGTTCTTTTTTAAGAGAAAGTATTTTCTGATCTCCAACAAACTTGCATATATTTAAAGCAATGGGTCACTTTCGGCTGGAGCAGGCCCCTAAATAAACATAGTAAAGAAATTTGACATGACTTAGCTCGGCTATGCCAGGATATACGTAGCGTGAAGCCGTGAGTGGACGGACGGGTGGATGGAAGCATGGAGTAGCGAGCTCACGCGAGTGAACTGCCAGGCCACTTGGCACGTCACACCACTATCGAGCTTCGAGGCCTTCTCCGGTGCGGCAGCTGTGTGGCGTGTGACGTCACCGCTCGTCGCGCATGCGCACCACGGCTATCGATAAGCCACGCGTAACTGCTCAACCTCGGCCAGTGTAGCTCGCGATGCAAAACTTTCATCATCATCATCATCATCAGCCTGACTACGTCCACTGCAGGACAAAGGCCTCTCCCATGTTCCGCCAGTTAACCCGGTCCTGTGCTTGCTGCTGCCAATTTATACCCGCAAACGTCTTAATCTCATCTGCCCACCTAACTTTCTGTCTCCCCCTAACCCGCTTCCCTTCTCTGGGAATCCAGTCAGTTACCCTTAATGACCAGCGGTTATCCTGTCTACGCGCTACATGCCTGGCCCATGTCCATTTCTTCTTCTTGATTTCAGCTATGATATCCTTAACCCCCGTTTGTTCCCTAATCCACTCTGCTCTCTTCTTGTCTCTTAAGGTTACACCTACCATTTTTCTTTCCATTGCTCGCTGCGTCGTCCTCAATTTAAGCTGAACCCTCTTTGTAAGTCTCCAGGTTTCTGCTCCGTAGCTAAGTACCGGCAAGATACAGCTGTTATATACCTTCCTCTTAAGGGATAATGGCAATCTACCTGTCATAATTTGAGAGTGCTTGCCGAATGTGCTCCATCCCATTCTTATTCTTCTAGTTACTTCAATCTCCTGGTTAGGCTCTGCAGTTATTACCTGCCCTAAGTAGACATAGTCCTTTACAACTTCAAGTGCACTATTACCTATCTCGAAGCGCTGTTCCTTTCCGAGGTTGTTGTACATTACTTTTGTTTTCTGCAGATTAATTTTAAGACCCACCTTTCTGCCATCCTTGTGTAACTCCGTAATCATGAGTTGCAATTCATCCCCTGAGTTACTCAGCAATGCAATGTCATCGGCGAAGCGCAGGTTACTAAGGTATTCTCCATTAACTCTTATCCCTAACTGTTCCCATTCTAGGCTTCTGAAAACCTCCTGTAAGCACGCGGTAAATAGCATTGGGGAGATTGTGTTTCCCTGCCGTACACCCTTGTTGATTGGTATTCTGTTGCTTTCTTTATGAAGCACTGTGGTAGCAGTTGATCCCCTGTAGATTTCTTCCAGAATGTTTATATATACTTCATCTACGCCCTGATTCCGCAGTGTCTGCATGACGGCTGATATTTCTATTGAATCAAACGCCTTCTCGTAATCTATGAAAGCTATGTATAGTGGTTGGTTATACTCTGAGCATTTCTCTATTACCTGATTGATAGTATGAATGTGGTCAATTGTTGAGTAGCCTGTTCGAAATCCTGCTTGTTCCTTTGGTTGATTGAATTCTAATGTTTTCTTTACTCTGTTAGCAATTACCTTTGTAAATAGCTCGTATACTACAGAGAGCAAGCTGATCGGCCTGTAATTCTTCAAGTCCTTGTCATCTCCTTTCTTATGTATTAAGATGATGTTAGCGTTCTTCCAAGACTCTGGTACTCTTCCCGTCAGGAGACACCTCGTAAACAGGGTGGCTAGTTTTTCTAACACAATCTGTCCTCCATATTTCAGCAGATCTAATGTTACCTGATCCTCACCAGCAGCTTTGCCCCTTTGCATGCTCTCCAAAGCTTTTCTGACTTCTTCTATCATTACTGGTGGGGTGTAATCTGGGTTACTGCTAGTTCTTATAGTATTAAGGTCGTGGTTGTCTCGGCTACTGTACATATCTCTGTAAAACTCCTCCGCTATTTTAACTATCCTATCCATATTGGTAGTTATTTTGCCTTTTTTGTCCCTTAGTGCATACATCCGACTTTTGCCTATCCCAAGTTTCCTCTTCAATGCTTTGACACTTCCTCCGTTTTTCAGAGCGTGCAAAACTTTGCAGGTTACTAAAACTGCAACCTAGCATACAGCTGTGTTAGCGAAGGGCTCAGGATCTGCAGAATATCTCGCGGTACAGAACACTTCGTTACACATGTCGTTTAGCTTCCAAGTTGTTCGTTTGTGCAAGAACGTCTATAATATCACCCATGCCCAAATACGCATCTTTACATAGTTAAGAGACGTTGCGATAAAGAAACAATTGAGGAGTGTGCAATGTACAGTAAAGTTTTATGGCGACCACGTTAGTATGTAGCGAGAACGCGAACACTTAAAATGTACCGCTTGTCGGGAAACAACAGAATCCGCGCAATTTTTTCTCCCACTATTGCCTTCTGACACAGAAAACAAACAATTCAGAAACCCCACTCCGGGGTGGTCTAGTGGCTAAGGTGCTCGGCCGCTGGACCACAGGTTTCGGGATCGAATCCCTGCTGTAGCGGCTGCATTTTCGATGGAGGCAAAAATGCTGTAGGCCCGTGTGCTCAGATTTGGGCTCACGTTAAAGAACCCCAGGCGGTAGAAATTTCCGGAGTTCAGCACTACGGCATCTCTCATAACCATACGTTGGTCTTGGGACGTTAAATGCCACATATCCATATCAAAAAAAGATCAGAAGCTTTACTGAATAACGCCGATAAAAAATAATGGTCCCGTTGGCATGTTTCAGCCTAAACTGAGCGAAGATAAAGTCGAAAGCTTATTTCTAAATTGCCAGATCCGAAATTTCATGCCCTATGTGTATATCCACTTGAAGTAGTTTACTTGTTGTAACAACGAGAACGTTGTTATAGAGCGGAGAGTTAAGTAAATCGAATAAACGATTCCATCGATCACCACATGGCCTCGATAACGTCAAGTTCCGCACGTGCTCCGAACGTGCGCAAAGCAGGCCTCTGCCCACGCCCCGTGAAATTCTAGAAACGTTGTAAGAGTCTAGTAGTACCTGAAACTAAGGGAGAATCGGAGGCCCCGTTTCACACACACGCGAGCGTGACACGCGCAAGCATAAAAAGAACCCCAGGTGGTCGAAATTTCCGGAGCCCTCCACTACGGCGTCTCTCATAATCATGTGGTGATTTTGGGACGTTAAACCCCACAAATCAATCAATCAACGAGTGATCGTAGCTGCATTCGGCTGATTGTTTTTCCCCACTACCGCTACTGCGAGGGACGCACGTCGACGGACGGCCATGTCCAGCAGACGTCCCGGTGGTGTTGCGCCAGAGCCCGGCCAGCGAAGCATCGATTGAGGGAGACTCGCGGCCACCGCTGCTATAAGCGGAGTGGGCGCCACGGCGTCTGGTGCCCCTCGTCCGAGTGGCTGGCGGCGCTCGATAGCGTGTTCGTGCGAGCGCGATGTAAGGCTGGCGATGCTCCAGAAATAGAAGACGGCGCCCGCAACAAACAGCGCCGGCCTGCGCGAGTGAAAGAAGAGGTGCGGTAAAACGCAACGGGATGAGATCGACAGTCGATACGGTGTTTCGCGGTATTTACAGATTCACCAGTGTATTTGGGACACTTACTTACGTCGAGTTCAAGTTTATTGTTTCCCGAGGTATTACACAAGAGAAGAGCGTATACAAACAGATGCGCATAGTTAAAAGCACTTTAGCTAAACCTCTTGTTACTTATTACACAAGAAAACCATATATTGGTTGAAAACAAATATATGCAAAAGCTACGTATTCAAAATCAATACGGAAGCCGACAGATGGAAACACGTAGTGGTGTAATCAGGGTGAACAGTGGAAGTGCCTCAGACAGGCTGGCCGACGTTTCGATAGGAGGAACTATATTTCTCAAAGGCGCCGTGTCATTCTTGGCTTGTTAGTTTTATAGTATTTAGTAGTGATCTACTAATCTCTTTAAAACTAACACTAACTAACCCCTTTAAAACTAGAACTACTAGCCCCTTTAAAACTAACACGCCAAGAATGACACGGCGCCTTTGAAAATGATAGGTCTTCCTATTGAAACGTCGGCCAGCCTGTCTGAGGCACTTCCACTGTTCACCCTGATTATACCATTACTGTGATAAAGAAACGTGTGGTTGCACAACATTTAGTTGCATAACGCGAAAGAGAAAAAAATACACTGGAAGGGTAGACTTTACAAAGAAATAATGAAGAAAAGCAAGAGAGTTAACAGATAATACATAAATAACGCGGGACGTTCTACAAATTGATCCTTTAAACGCATCAATTTATTTGTATAGTGCTGGTAATTTTTATTCCAGCGTTTCGTTATAGATTACGTTCAACTTTCAGTTGCCGATGTTCCTTTTTTCATGCCAAATAAATAACTTTTTCCTGTACAATTTTATCATCGTAGGCGATTTTTTCGTTTGCACAGTGTATCAGACAGTTGCGAAAGTTTGCCTGGTTACTGCGTTGAATGGTACAGTACATGATGCTCCCCACCCTCTGTTGTTACACCCCGACTAACGGGGCGTTTCAATAAGTAAACTGACCTGACGTAACTTCACCACAGACAGAAAGACAGACAGCAACCGACCGATTTATACAGGTATGGGCAAATACAGAGACAGAAACACAGACGAAATTCGAAAGATTTTATAGATACAGAAGGACGCAGACGGTAGGACATAGACTGGCAGCCACAGTCTGATGGTCATACACGAGCAGATATACAAAGACTTCAATACATACCTAAAACACAGATAGACAGACAAGTTCAGAACTACGTAGATATGCAGAAAGAAGTACATACACGAAGACAGATTGATAAATATTGACAACATACCTATAAATGGAGAGACTGACTGAGAGACGCACGCAGTAATAGAAAGGGTGAAAAAAAAAACACCCAGGCAGGCACGCAGTGAGGAATGGCAATTGTATATAGACAAAGACAGATGCACGACGCCTTAAAGCTTCTAGTGAGGAACCAAATTTCCTGACTAAGGACTGGCGAGTAAACTTCTGAAATAAAATTGAATCGTTGCCCCTGCTAACATGCAAAACTGGCAACTAAAGTAAATGCCTGGATGTGTTCACTCGACATGGTGGACACAAAAAAAACGCCAGGCCTGCGGGGAAGGAGCAGCACAGTCACAGCGAAAGCTAGAAGAGCGGCCTTTCAGGGCCTTTCAAAACACTCATTCGGTAACTACTGCAAGCACACCTGCTTGATACCCACTAGGAAATTAATAATACATTTTTGGGGGGTGGTAGGCCGGCATTCGCTATGCTATTTTTCGTCATTCTTCTGAGAAGCGTCGTACTCGCTAAACACTTGGAAGGAATTTTGTGCCATTGTTCATGCAGTGGCTGACGACGATGAGGAATTATGGCTGAAGTGCGCATGCGCCACAGTTAATAGGGGAAGAAAAAGAAGCTTTTGTAATGGGTTGGAGCATTGGACGACCCACTCGCGGCGCTATTCGCATTGTGCGACGACTGGTTGTTTTTTCACTGTTTTAAAACGCTTTATAAGCCATATTAACACGATAAATTTCCCGACATCAAGCCTGGCTAAGACAAGTTTGGCACCAAGTCCCAAGCATCGGTGTGGCTCATTAGATCGCTCAATCGCTATCATTTTGATCCTCTGTTCTGTTCTTCTCCTATTTTCTCCACATGAGCTTCCTCAATTACTTCGGTTTCATTTATCACAGCCTCGTTGAAAGACTCGTCACTTACAAGATTGGAGTTAATTTTCCACTGATCCCACGACGATCTATTGTATTCTTTCTTCGCACCTATCCGGTACACTTCTAGGCAATGATCAGAAAAGGCAATCGAAACAACGTTGTAGCAACTTCATTGTACAATTACGTCAACTGATAAGCCCTTGCCTTCGAATCAAAAAATAAGGCGAGAGAGCTTAAGTTGTTGCAGAAACTGACAGCACTGGAATGTGAAAAGCCTGGTGTCTATGCCGAAGATTTGCGCAATATCAAAAAGAAGTTAGAGATCTATGATGAAGAGCACTATCGAGGGGCTTTAGTACGAGCCAGAGCAATGCAAATGAGCTTAGATTAAAATCCAACGAAACGAGCACAAGGACTAGAGATCGCAAGACGGATCCATATAGAAACTATCGAATGCGATAGTGTAGAGACAGCAGACAATAATAGCATTGAGCGGGCTTTTCTTAAGCACTACGAAGCTCTATTCACTACTAGACCAGCGGAGGAAGAGAAGTTCAAAGAGTCCATCCTCAGTAGAATGCCGCGGTTGTCTGATGACTCAAAAGTAGTGTTAGAACAGCCTGTATCACAAACAGAAGCAGAAAATACCGTAGATCAGCTCAATCCTGGTAAGACACCGGGGCCTGACGGCTTGAGTGCTATGTTTTATAAAACAATTTAGAGTGAATTATCCGGACTACTTACAGAAGTCTTTAACGAGTCATATAAACTATATAGTGTGCCTCGATCTTCTAGTGAGGCTCATACTATTTTGATACCAAAGACCGTAAATAGAGACAAGTTAAAACTAGTTTCGTCACATCGGCCTTTATCATTAACTAATTGCGACTACAAACTCTTCATGAAAGTACTAGCGCGGCGACTCCAGGGTGTCATCAAAGAATTGGTGGGGTCTCACCAAACTTGCGGTATTATGGGACGTTCCATTGTAACCAATATGCGGACAATGCGATGCGTTCTCGAGTGTTGCGACGCCACGGAAGGTCGTGTGGAAATTCTGCAGCTTGACCTCGAAAAGGCATTTGACTGTGTCTCTCATGTACTGCTTTTTGCCCTACTAGACCGTGTGATTGTTGGTTCGGTTATTATAGATGGTGTGTCTTTGGCATATCGCGATGGCCTGACACGTTTAGTAGTCAATAATACATAAGGGGCCCCCATTAACTTTAGGCGTTCCGTCCGTCAGGGATGCCCGCCTAGTCCTCTTTGGTCCAGCATCTATATAGAAACGTTATGCTTAGCAATGAGTGAAAACAGCAGCATTCACGGTTTTAGGTTGCAGGCATCAGAAGTTAAAAGTCTGGCATATGCGGATGGTGTCGCAGTTTGTTGCACTGACAAAGAAAGTGCGGCAGAGGTTATCACTGTAGTGAAGAGTTTCAGTGTTGCCTCTCGTAGTCGGGAGAACTGGGTAAAGTGTTTGGGTTTTTGGCACGGAGAGTGGCATCCACACCGGAATTTTTTTGCCAATATGAAGTGGGGGACGTCACCTGTCAAGTACTTAGGGGTGCCACTAGAACACTACAAGGACAGTGATTACTATTGGCAAGAACAGGCTAGAGTAATTCAGTTGAAGGAGAGCAGGTCGCAGGGGAATCGCCTATCAATGTTCTCGAGAGCTACGGTTTGCAATTTGTTCTTTGTCTCGAAACTGTGGTACGTGATGCAGGTGTTGCATTGTTCACGGGCCCATATACAGAAATTTCGCCGTGTCTTCGTGGTGTTCGTGTGGGCCTCGAGTTGGGAAGAATGCAGTCGAACTAATTTATTTGGGCGTGTAAAGAAAGGTGGTTTGGGACGGTGGTTAGGAAAGGTGGGAAGGAAGGTGGTTTAGAAAGGTGGTTCATAAGACAACTCATAAACAGGTTCTTCTTTTAAGAGTGAATTATGAACTGCACACTGTACAAACATATTTTTGTGATTAATGGAGCAAGGGAGTTGTGTACAGCGTACTCTTCCCGTGCGGATGCGCTTATATTGGCCAGACGGAGCAATGTGTCAACCCTAAACTGAGGGAGCACCAAAATTCCCTTCGGAGTATCGCGCCTTCGACAAACTTGCCAATCCACTGCCGGTACGGTGGATGCACCCCAGATTTTTTGAGAACGAAGGTTCTTTTCCGCCACCGCGACCAGCTGACAACGGGAATTTTTAGAAGCCTACAGAATTCAAAAGGCAGGCAAAAACTGCGTCAGTGAACCATCAATCGCTCTCCTTGATAAAGAATTATCCTTTTTAGATTATTGCCACTCACGTTGTAAGGGCAAGATGCCTCGTGTATACAGCAGTCGTTTTAGTTAATTTAGTTTGTTTAGTTTTCTCGTCATGCAAGAGCATGCGCGAACTGTATATATATATATATATATATATATATATATATATATATATATATATATATATATATATACGATGTTTCTTCATTCATTAAATTTTTCAGTTGGAAGACAGCGCTTGTCCTGTGTTTTCCTCCTTTTACGTCTTCGTTTTTCGCGCTGTTTGCCCTGAACAATGATGAATTGTTATCAACTTGTCCAATTTTCATTACTGCTCGGGATAGATAATCAATTTTATTCCCTGTCAAAGCAACTGAAGGTCTGCTCACGCAAATTAAAATGACAAATAATTTGCTTCACGTGAAGCAACAGGCTGTCCTTAAACGTCAGTCTTTCAGTTACTGGTGACTCAGCTTTCATTAATACGTGTTTCGCTAACTATAAGCAAGTCACTATCCGCACCATGAGCCTCGTTGTATCGGCTGCGAATGGCAGGAACGTCGCAGCGCCTTCGGGGACGGGGCTCCCTCTAGGGGAGAGCAGGAGCTAACAAGGTTTGCAGGCCTTGCGAGTGGGTCTCGCGGCCGCATCGTCCCGACAAGGGATGATTTGTTTACGCACAAACGCGATTTTCTCCCTCTCCCTGTGTCTAGGCCTGCCAGTGCGAGGTCATGCGCGCGCGCGCAGCGAGGCTTATTCCGGGTGGTCGCGGCGTGATCCTTTGTTGGTGAGTTAGTCGAGGCCAGGTCAGGACAGTGGCGAGGCAAGAAGGCGTCGCAGCAGTATAGTCTGTTGAGGGAAAGCTTGGTGAGATGCTGCAACCACGAGATAAGTGTCCCGAACGACGGGGCGTTGAAAAGCACCACCTTGTATAGAGTTTCCTTTAAATACAGTTGAGGGAGCTCTGCTGATGTTGTCTATGGGAGCTGCAACGCGCGGATCTTCAGCTAGCCGGGAGTGATGGGTAGTACACAATAATTTGGACACTTTGGGCTCCGTTTGGCTTGGCGTGGCTTAGAGCTGCTTTGTGACGAGACGACAATCAGCAAATGTTTTGCAGTTGCACTTCATTAGCTCAATAAACCCTCAACTGGATCTTCGACCTCTATCCATATTTCGCATACGTGAAGCTTCGCTTCTTTATCGGCTTTGGTTGGAGGTTGCCTTCACAAAAGCATATACAACCCTCATTGGAGCGACCGACAGGGCGGAATGCCACGTCTGCGGCACCGAAGAAGACATCGACCAGCTGCTATGCCGTGTCCCTCGATTGGCCTATGAGAGACAAAAACTTTCTGACGCGTTGCGACAATGGGACGATCAGCCACTCTCTGCGCAGATGCCGCTGTAGAACCATCCTCGTCTTTCATCGGCGCAAAAGTCAGTCAAAGCCCTCCAGCGCCTTTTGAAGACTACGGGCCTATGCGAACGCCTTTACCTTTTATGTAGTGCCACCACTGCATACGCGCCAGCCCACTGACTAACAATTTTCGACTGATGCTTTCTCTTTAGTCTCCCTCTCTCTCTCTCATCTTTAGGCTCTCATTTCTGCTTCCCCCAGGCAGTACCCTTTTTAGGACACGTGCCCAGTTTGTTACCCTTCGTAGGGTAGCAAACTGGGCAT
Organism: Rhipicephalus microplus; assembly: GCF_043290135.1. Taxonomy (NCBI): domain Eukaryota; kingdom Metazoa; phylum Arthropoda; class Arachnida; order Ixodida; family Ixodidae; genus Rhipicephalus; species Rhipicephalus microplus. The sequence continues at coordinate 162,502,046 of NC_134701.1, read as the reverse complement.
ATGCGTGGTTAACCTCTCTGCCTTCTTTCTCGTTGTTCTTTCGTTCCTTCCTTCCGCTACCTTTTAGGCTCACCAATTCGAACTAACTCACGAAGTTCACAACGGTTCGTTCTTTTAGTCGAAACAAATCAAAACACAGCAGTAACACAAATCCACAAGTTAAAAACCCACAATCACGAACACTTGGCAAATTCAAGTTACTATAAACCCATCATTCCCATGGTGGCTGAACTATCGCGGCACCAGAGTTTCCTTTGGTTAATTTTACGGAACTCAATGCGTCCTGGTAAGAGACGAGCTGTCTGTGTGTAAAATAGAGATCATGTGCACTTCATTCGGCATAGCGTGCAAGAAACTACAGTTGTTGTGAGGCATCAATGTAAAGTTGCTATTTTTTTTTCGCGCCGCTTTCTAGACCTATTCCATGCTTGTAAAATGCGGTAGGCTCCGTGGACATACTCAGATGCTTGCAGTGACGCTGTGGCCCCACGGGAGGCTTCCTCACGCGCTGCGCTTGAAGGCACCTATGCAGCTGCTGTACCAGTATAGTCTTGCGATCATGGAAAGTGGTGGTGAGCTTTATGCCAGCTGGAACCTATTCGCCGCGGCGTCGCTACAAGCACCTAACAATGTCGATGACGCCTACCACACTTTACAAGCATGAAACAGGTCTATATAGATACAAATGAAAAAAACGTGCCTTCCCCTGAATGTACGAAACCTGTAATAAGAAGCATTCCTATTGCATACGGTTCTTCGAAAAGCCTCGGCACGTGCACTAGTCCCTCTTCCGGCTTTAAAAACGACAGTCTTTCGTGAGATAATTGCACGTGGAAATTTTAGTCTGTGTGTCTGTATGTATGTATGTCGCACTATTAGGCCACCTGGCCAACGTTTAAGAAGTTGCTGAATCCCCAGCCATCTTGAACTGGTGGCTACGTTCGCACACGTGAAAATTATTGATCGAAATACAAATATTACGCATATCTCAGGTTCCACACCAATGCGTGTTAGATGGTGTGTTCCTTTACTAGAAAATAGATAAATACGTAATTCTAAAAACACTTGTGTTTCTTAGGTTGCGCTGAAAATGCGAAGCCATGCACGAAAGCAGGCCGACAGAAGACTATTGTCAATCGGTGACATTTGCAACGAAGCGCGCAGATACGCGGCCAATTTTTTGTCGACCTCTACTATTACAGCTAGGGATGGTTCCCACAGCAGCATGAATCATCTAGGTTTTCCTAATATCTCTAAGCTAACGTCATCAAACGCAAAGCTCGAAGTGCGCGCATGACACTTCGATGGATATCAGCTCGTGATGAAGGCAGGGGCCACACGTTTCGGCTTCGCTGGTCAACCAGTGCGGAGTAATTGAGCGGTGATTTTTCATCGTCTTTCGCACTAAAGAGGAAGGGCAAATGTAGAGAGTTTATTCTGTTTTTTCAACCCTTAACGGGGTACGCTTAACTACGCGAGGAAAATAGCCAGAGAGCATAGAGATTGAAAGAAGAACGGAGGAAAGGGTCAACGAGGCAAGTAGCTTACTCATTTCAGCAGTAACAGGCAGCATCACCCAAGTCTGCAGATGTGTAAACAGTTCTGGGCAAGTAACCGATCCTCCCGCCAAGGCCCGCAAAAGATAACATCTTTCAGAGTCAGTAACATAGCCTCTGTACAAAGAGTGACGGCCGTTATTGCGTTTTAACGTCGTTCAAGGCATTACGAAACATTCGCGTAATAATGTTTTCTCGAAATGAAAAGGTGTGACGCCCAACCGAGAGAGAGAATAATAAATAAATAGTAAGAACAGGTAAGGCAACCACATGTAGTCTTTGGTTTGCTACCCTGTACTTAAGAAGATGAAGGGTGGTTTAAAAAGAAAAGAATGAGAGTCTGTGAAGACAACAGAATCATGACAATAGCGTCGTCCAAGTACGGCACGCCCATCTGAATGTTCACTTGCTTCGCCCGTTTTGTCAGAGATGCGACAGGCAAAGAGCAATGTTTACCTAGTTGCAAGTTAGCGTTAGCCAAGGCGATCTCGCGAAAACGAAACCACCCCTGGGCACCTCAATATCTATAAGCACAGACGCGTATTATAACACCGACATTGCAGAGTTGCTTGGTGAAGTGGAAGACAAAAGAAATGGAGGTGAGATAGAGGGAAGGGCAAATGACTGTCGGCAGGTGTGAAACTCCTTCCGTGTCTTTTTTTTTTAAACTCAGCTTGTTCCTCGTATTCAAAACCCACCTGTTTGTACGCGTACGCAAGAAATTAAACTTTCGAGGCATCACTGCTGAGAGAGACTTTATCGTTGTGCGCTACACACAGTGGGTGAGCGAATCCCGCAACACCTAGCTTTTCATTACTGGAAGCAGCAGTGCAAGAGAGAGAGAGAGACAACTTTTCAAGACGTGCATCTCTGGAAGGGGCGTTTGTGTGTCTGTCTTGCTTGCTTGAGCGAAGGCAAGCGTCCCAGAGGTAAGGCAAGAGGAAAAGAAAAAAGAACGATGAGGATAAAAAAATACATAGAACGATACCGCTCCGGAGGCTGCTTCGAGCATCGCACCGTTCCAATTACTCGCTTATACGACCGGTTGTGGCGGTGGCGGCGTCGGCACCACTGAACTAACCCGCGCTGCCGCCGCCGATGGAACCTCTGAAAGATGAAAGAGCATGGTGGTGGGAGCCGCCAGTGCCAGAGCGCATAAGGTCTGACGTCCCTCGTTCGGGATGAAGACAAACCGCTGCTCGTCCGCTTTCTCGCGTCTCGGTGGGTGAGAGAGAAGTGTTCGCTACGTCAGTCCCCTAGCAGGCGGAGCGGGAGTCCGCGCCCTCGTGTGTGCGAAAGACGAGAACGAACGAGTACTGCTGCATCCGACGCAATGGCTAATGAATAAGTGAATGACTGTTTTGAACGGGCACGATGCGGTCCCTTCTGTACTCCTCGCGAATGTCAATGTCATCGAAGAGGCACTGAAGCGCTCTTCTCGCTTTGCGATAGGCCCCCGATGGTCATGGGCGTAATAATTTGCCAAGTTACGAAGTTCTTCACTCATTAACCAATTCGGTTTTTATGCAGTTCTTATATTAGGTTCACAAGAAAATTACGACACGATTTTGTAGTTAAAGAACCCCAGGAGGCCGAAAATTCCGGAGCCCTCTACTACGGCGTCTCTTACAATCATATGGTGATTTTGGGACGTTAAACCCCACATATTAATCAATCAACAAACCCGTATTTGTAGGAAAACACGCAAGTGGTCAATTTTGACAGTGCAGAGGTCCCATAAGTTGCTCTAGCAAGCGGAAAAAATGCCATGAAGAAGCAGAAACAGCGCCATTAGCCTCGTTGAGACGCGCTTAGTGGCGCACTAAGTGGGTTGCACTGTTTTCGTAAAGGTTCCGGAGACACGTAACAGGAATGCAGTTGGAGCACATCTTCACACAGTGGCGTCACTGACCTTCTTACTCTGAGCATCATCAGTCCAGTAAATTTCAGTGCGCTCTACGTTATCCACGGAGGAAGGAAAAGAAAGAAGGGTGCATTACGTCACACGGGTGAAGCCCACCTTGTGGGCCCAACACGTGATCGAAACGTCAGAGCTTGTGGTAGCTTTTAGTGCTCTCGGTGCTGCTCCGTCTTTGAAACACCTGCGTGAGCCGGCCAGTCTGCGCCGAACCAGCGCTATTTCGATTAAAAGTTACCGGGCGCCGTACTCCGAAGTATCGGGAAGTCTCGTTGCTGGCGTGATTTTGCGCAAAAGGTCACGTGTTGGGCCGACTTTGATGGCTTCAAAACGGGTTGGCTTGGCATGGCTAGGTGCGTGACGTCATGCTCCCTCCTGCATTTTCCTTCCGGCGTGACGTTATCCCAAACATGCATCAATGCAGTGATCGCAAGGCAAACTTCATCAAGCTACTGTTTTACTTCAGTTTTTTTTTATTTTTCTTCTCACCAATGCACAATATGTTTTGATGTACCCGTGTACTTGTCCTCAGAAAGGTAAGGGAATCAACGACGGCTTCCCTATATAGTTTCCTGATGACTTGACAGCGATCAGCTCAACAAGTCATACTAAATTTGCGTGCAGCGCAGAGAACAGCGAGAAGACGAGAAACCAATAAAGAGCTTCTCATCTTTTCCTCTTCTTCTCCGCTGTACGAAAGTTCAATATCGAATAGAAATTGGCCTGTAATAATTTTCAGCAACAAAATACTTCATTCAATACACGTATGCTACCCATAATATTAAAGAAATAACGGCAGGAAAAGAAAGAAGGAAGTTTTCGATGACAAAATCGGTAATTAGGCCGAATCGAGAATTTGGCAAGTTGACAAAATATTCTACGATGAACATGGATATAAATAAGGTCTTTGTGTGACGTTTTGTCATGTGCAACAGTCCACTTGTCTGCAGGCGTCTTACTTGTCCAGACGTCGGCTCAGGCTCACACACCCTGTTTACAGATTTTTGCAACTTGTAACATTGTTATATGAGCCCAGGAAAGAATGGCCAGAGCGTCTGCAAAAAGCAATGCAGAACGCACAGCATAAAACCGGCATTCGGGAACACTCACTTCTCTTTGTTCTTGAACGTTCTGAAGCTTTCATAGTGCAAGACAGCCTGATAGTGCTTCTCCCCCTTCCCTATTTTTTTCTTGACAATAGAGTGTGCAGCGAACACACGCTTTCCGCAGAAAGTGCCGCCGCTGCACATATGCTCCCACACCGGGAGCATCTGTGCAGCTCTTCTAAACCTTCGAAGAGAAAGCCACGCAAAAATCCCCGACTAACAGTAGTCGCACGGACTGTTAAGAGCCTCCGCCTGCTAAAAAATTCAACTCGCTTTGTAAACAATGCAGGCACGGACTTCACCTTAACCGGCACACATCCTCTCCGTTCGGGTACAAACTACACACCAGCAGAGAGAGATCAGCGAGGAACGATTCTAAGGCGCGCGCGCGCACGTGGAATTATTGCGCACTCGCACGCCGACCCGAGGCGAGTTAAATATTTAAGGACGAGCCGAGAACAGCCGTCGGGATGCAACATTGATGAGCTCGCTCTTACGCTCCCAATTTCCCGCCCCCGTGACGTTCAACAATTTTTTGTTGCCCCGGAGCTCACGTGGTGTACGAGCGAGACGAGAAGCCATCGGCTTCGGCTACGGCTATATAAGCATGCACTCTCGTGTTCAACCTCCGGGGAAATCGAGCGCCCGCGCTATTGCGGAAATGCACGAACCGGCGGCGTATAGCTATATAGACGGAGCTCCATACTTGTGTTTATACATATAGCTGTTGTCGATTCTATTGGAAAGCATGGAAGACACGTACGTGGGTTTTCTGTGCATAAAGCTTTGCCGGTATATAAGCGAGTCTAATCCCTTTATTTTAGAAACTTGAAACGCATCTAACCATCCAGTAAATTTGAGCAGCTTTTTTTTAGCACGGCAGTGGTGCGCTCGAGGTCACTCGCAAACAACTAAACGTGGGGCTCGTAGATAGTCTCATTAATTCATCGCGATACGCGAGAAGATATTAAAATCACTTGCGCGGTTACCAATAGTGAATCTGAAGCAGTAGCGCTGTCGTACCAGATATATGGACTATTCATCATGTGTTCTTGCACGTGCATCGTATGTACCTAAGTAAAAGGGCATTGCATATTGTGACACCCATGCCATCGCTTCTCCTTCTTTTAGGACGAAGCTTCTTAAGCTGTGCCTCGGTCCCTCCTCCGTTGTAGCGGTCTCTTACTTCTCACAATGTTGACTAGATGGCGCTGTGCGGTTGCAGTACGTGACGTAGTCACTATATGGCTGGACGTGCGGGGAACGTGATTTTGACTGATATAGGATCACAGACAGACAGACAGACAGACAGACAGACAGACAGACAGACGGACGGACGGACAGACAGACAGACGGACGGACGGACGGACGGACGGACGGACGGGCGGACAGACAGACAGACAGACAGACAGACAGACAGACAGACAGACAGACAGACAGACGGACGGACGGACGGACGGACGGACGGACGGACGGACAGACAGACAGACAGACAGACAGACAGACAGACAGACAGACAGACAGACGGCTGAGCTGATAACCCGCGAAGCTTCGACACACGCATGATTATTCACTCTGTGGATAAGCTGTGATTTTTTTTTTCTATTCCGCCAACTGAATTGAACTTTCATGTCCTGAGTGATTTTGTAACCCCTTCAGCATTTCGAAATGTTCCTATTTACAATACAGGTCAGCAGCAAAGAGCTATGTGAAGTGCCTCGTATAGGTGTCTTTGTATTCTTTCGTATTACATAATTTAAAAAAGAAATTACGCATACATGCAATGTGTAGAGGGAAGGACTCTGCGTCTGCGTGTATGACTGTACACTGTACTATTCGGTGCATTGTTGTGACACGCTTCTTTGTTTTCCATTCTTTTTTTTCGCGCCTCAGATGTTTCCATAAAAGTCACCATCTTTAAACTTTGTGAAGATGGTGTAACATCGAAGCTAAAAGGGGCGACTCCAGTGTTAATCACTGGCTTTATTACGCGAGTATGTTGAAGCGTTTCTTAACTGTGTTACGCATTAGCGTGTCGCTTTAAAGGGTAATCCCAGTGCATGTTTGACCTCATTGAGATAGTGACGTTTTCAAATAGCATTAACTCTCCTGTAACAGCTAGAATGGTTCATTTTGCCGAGACAGTCGTCAATAGTTTTAAATAGGCAATGAACGACGAGTCAAAAAAGTGCCGCCATATCCACGAAGTCAATGATGATGAGTGGGCGAAGCTCCGCAGGTAAACCTGGTAAACCATGAATCCTCCGTACATGTTGCCCACTCGATTTTCAATTATTACAACGCTCCCCCTAGTGTAGGTCGCCGCACTAAATCGAACGATTGCCTTCCACCAATGACACGCGCCATTTGTGACATCATTCCTATTTTATAACATCTTGCATCTTTTCATCATCAGCCACAAGTACCGCCATCTAGTGAACACTGCAAGAACTAAACGAGAGGTGGCTACATACAGGGGACGCACAGCCCACGCCTTAAGGATCTTCGCCCCTAAAACAAAATCCATACAGGGAGGTGCTTCATGTGGGTATACGATGACCCCGCTAAATATACCACACGGCGCTACAATTGTCCACGGTGTACGCACTGCACACATGCCTCTTCTGTCGCGCGAAAAGCGAGGTGGCGATGTCGTGTGGCGTAGAGTTTCATCGCGTCTGAACTTACCAGTGACGAGTTCAGAGATGATTGCAGCTGCTGTCAGAGAGCGGAAGCATCGCCTTTTGATTTTGACCCGCCGGCGCGGGATGTAGCTGACGGGCCCCGCATCGATCTCCTCGTTGCCCAATATTGTGCGTGCTTACCGCAAGACCCGATGTCAACGACGGCTAACACGCTATGCATGCAACTAACAAAATGAAACACCTGTGCTCGCGTCTCGAAGAAGAAACCGCACGCTACATCCGTTTGATGGGCGAGGTGAACTTGGAAAACAGTGGGCACGTTACGTCACATACGCAGTTTACAAGCTCTTTTCGTATTGGCTACCAATTATTGAAATACATTTAAGAAAACTAATGGACTTGTGGTTGTGCAGCTTGGCGCATGTCAGATTTCTGAAGAGAACACTCGTTGCAAGTTTTATTGACATTGGTGAACCAGAAAAAAAAATCACCGGAGTTTCCCTTTAAGCACCCATTTGTGTCTTGCGAGCTCGAACCACCTGATTCTCGACCCCCAAATAGCTGCTTGTGACCCGCGCCATGGGCGCGCTGCTCATAGCTTCTCATGTAATGTAGCGTATGCTACGTTAATAAAGTCATTTTTTTGTGATTTGTATTCATCGTTTTGCGTCATTCTCCATTTCAAGACGATTTAGAGCACCAATTATTAGCAGTGGGGATCCGCGCGATATTTTGGGGAGCATACGCTTTTCGCCGTGGACAACTTATTCTTCTTTATTTGACCTATGGAAATGATCCTTTTCTGGTGGCACAAACCTGAACCAATGGTAACCTGTCTACGGACATCAGTTTCACCTCGACATGAACAGTGTGGCCACAGCGAGCACCATACATGCTGCGCTTATGCTGGCTACAAAAGCGAGAGCAGAGCCGCTGCGCGGCCACTTGGCGACAAAGTGGTGCTGGTAGGCGTGGTGTGTGTCCGGCATGGCGTACACGGGATGACGGCAGGAGTGGCCGCTCCTGAGCCCAGTTGTTAAAATCTCACGCTAAATCTTTTCAATTTGTTAGTGCTACTAAATGTTTGTTTTATATTCGTCGTCAGCAGCTGCCGTTCATCTGTGGCCAGATGGCACGAACTCCAATATAGCGCTGCAATTTTCGTTGAAGGCTACACAACAGCTGGTCTCACCTCGACCCGGCAGCAAAGCCGTAGTATGCTCGTTGGATCTCACCTTTTTGCTACGTCCATGAAAGTGGTACAGTAAATTACTATCTATGAGCGAGCGAGGGCATTCGAGCAACTGAAAGCCAGACGTCGAATGGATGCCGTATGGATTGACAAGAAAATAGGAGTAGCTAATGAACGTTCTTTGTTTACCTCTGGCGGCATTGACCTTCGCGGAAGTGTCAGGCAAGAAACGGAGCGATTATCGCAATGTATCCTTCGCGCTAACGATATACCATAAACGGAACAGTATACGCACTTCCTTCTAAAGGACACCTAGCTGGAGTTTCCTTCTGTCAACGTGCGATGGCTGCATTTACACATTTGCGAAGAACACTGATATTTTGTTCCTAGCAGCAGTTTTCGCCGGCATGAAATCCGAAGCTTGACGGGAACACAAAAATCTGTCACACTATACAATATACTCGTAAGAGAAATTTTGAACCACTCCTGAGCCTGGGCATATCCTTAGTCAAGGCGGGCATCAGATGAAAAACGGAGTAGCTTTATATATTTCCGTGTAAACGTTTTTGTAAAAGCGAACATCAGTTATTCCGTGTAAATAATTAGCCCATCCACCTAAAATAAATAATACAGCTGCATGGTGTGAGTCACATGCAAGGCAGTGATCACTGGCCTAAATTTTTGTGAGCTTGGCTCCGTGACATTAGTCATGATTTTACTTATGGTCGCATGCCCCCCACTCTGATCTAGTGGTTAAGGCACTCGGCTGTTGACCTGTAGGTCGCGGGATCGACTCTCAGCCGCGGCGGCCGCATTTTTCAATGGAGGTGAAAACGCTTGAGTATCATGTGAGTAGATTTAGGTTAATGCTAATGAACTTCAAATGGTCGAAATTTCCGGAGCCTTCCTCTAGGGCGTGTTTCATAATCGTATGGTGGGTTTGGGGTGTTAAAACTTAACAATATTGACACACAACAACCATACACGTAACAATAATTATGGTTTGATGTGCGCCTAAAAAGATTTCTCTTTACCAAATCTCGCTTTACAAGTACGTTCACCAAGTATCGCCGTGTTGTTATAACATTATTCACCCCTTCAGCATTAGACAGAAGTACCTACTGATGCATCGCTATATTATATAGCACTCTCTATAATAACGTTCCACGCGCTAAAAATATCGAGCTGTGCGTTTGACTCGACCCCATGCGTTGTTTACTTCAGATAAATACCAGTGACCGGACCTCTATAAAGTAATTGTACTACACTAGACGTGTAGCGTCCATCATAGCCCATGATGTAGCACGTAGCCGTTAGATAAGGGTTATTGAATGCGGTGATTAGAAAGCTTAACGTCGCCACAGTGATCGTCGGTATCACCTGTTAACTCATCGTCCGCTGTATTATTTGATTAAAGCTCAGCCCGCGTTGGTAGCCAATGCCACTCACAAGACTCTCACATGTGAGATCAATTTTTAGCGTAGGTCTAGTTCCTCCCTGCTTCTCACGTTTGTACCAGTGTCTCCTGCCTAGATATAACCATTTTACGTCCATTTCAATTATCCATGGATAAACCCACACATGGAACTCAAAGCTTTCTTACAAGAAAAAATAGCTCATTGATGACAGCCACGAATTTTAACCCTTACTTTTTTATAAAGACCAAGGTCATAGACTCCTCGATTCATCTATCATTAACCAAAACAGCTGTGACTCGTCTAGCAACCCTCCAGCGACCCTTCTGGCAAATCAATGAACATGAAAAGCCGCTTACAGCCATCTTGCGTCTGCTGTACGCAAACTATTTTCATACTCGGGACTTCATTCCTTTTCTACAAACAATACAAGACAAAGCAAACCTGCGAACATGCATGCCCACTATTTTTGTGGTTGCTTTCTCACTTCAATGCGCCATCCCATTTTCTTCGCATATGTGACACAAGCGAAGGCTCATAATATCAGGGCGTCTTCTGTTTGGCCATTCATACTCAACAATTGAACCACTCCTCAATATACGAGGGCAAAAAAAAACATCTTTTTAGTTGTACCAGTAACAGACACTGCTTTCTCTTTTCCAAACACTTCCGGTCTAGTACCTACTTCTGGTTTTTCTCATAGTGAAAAATCCGTCTGTAAAATTATGAAAAAGGTGGTTCGAATTCGATGGTTCTGGTATAAGCTGAGAGCTACCTCAGGTGCGAGAGGATAAGTTTACCTAGGATAATGGCCAATCAACTGTTGGGATAATTGTTAATAATTAAATTAATGACTTAATTGATAAAGCAGACGGTTTTCTTGTAAGCAGCCGGGATCGTTGCGGCCACCTGACGGAGCATATCTCAACCACGCGTGTCTTTCTGCGTGGCCTTTGGGATCAGCTCCGGCAACGTTAAGCAATATCAAGTTAGCTCTAGGTCACACGAAAGCTGACGTGGAAGTGCCACTTACAGACATCTAAGCAAATGATTATGGGCTCCTCCAGGGTTTTCTAGCCTTTATTATGCGCGCATGCGCGCGTAGGGCTACCCATCAGGGAGGAAGGGGCGGTAGCAGGTTCGTTATGGCGTTCCACCTTCCTATTCGGTCCATGTACGGGGCAGACATTGGGACTTCTCCCCTCCTGTTTTTCATGACTTATGGGGCCTGAACATAACGCAACAAGATTGGCTATAGGTTGGTTAGGCGTAACGCGTACATAGTGTTCCTCTCTGCCAGCGCTTCAGAACAAAAACTAAAAGACAAACTGAGTACTTTCGGAGTGTCTTTGTTTACACACGCAGCGCAAGATACACAATATTTCTTGAGATACCGGGAACAAAGCACATTCGCCCCTTTTTAAGGGATCGAACCGGAAGGCAAAATGCCCTTCCCGGATGACAGCTCGTAGTGTTCTGGCATTGCGATCACTATGTCCGCTTTGGTGACTGCAGGCACTTATTTTTAGCCAGCAATACACCACTCGTAGAGACGGCACCAGTACCACTCTCCGAGTCCAGCGTCATCAAGGTATCTCCCCTTCGGTGTAAACTTTACGTAAAGAACATGGTGTCCACTGCCCTGTGGCTGTTAAACGAATGACTTTGCTGCTTATGTGTCGTGCGACGTGAACGAATAAGATAATAAAACTTCGAGTACATTAACCTTGCGATTTTCATTCGTACGCGTCTATTCTAGCACTGAAAAATTCATATTGCTCTGAATTATTGCCTCGTTTGGATGGCCATAGTTTGTTTAGTTGTTAAAGACACGAAACGGCAAGGCTACAGCCCATCATGATGGCACCAATACCGATCCTTGGTGTAGAGCCTATCAGTGTCGCAATAAACTCAACGGCACAACATCCCGTAGTCGCTTAAAACCCCAAGAAGACAGCGGAGCATTGGCGTCGTCGTCGGAAGATCAAATAGACGCATTACATCGTCACCCATCGGAGCCTTTCACCGACAATATTGAAACCTGGTGATGATGATTGGATCGAAAATTATCCCCAGTCACCCTGAGCTCTCTTCCACCTGACCCCATTACCTTTTTCTACGCCGATACGTGAGGCGTGGCCGTCAGGAAGAGACCGGCGCGACGTGTTCGGCTTGCATCCGGTGTAGACACCCGTGCCACGGAAGCGCATCATCACGCCTCCGTTGTGGCTCACGTTTAGCCCTCTACGTGACGACTGCGGCGGCGAGGACGAAAGCGACGTGATCTGGATCCCGGAGTCCGTCTGGGTGGTTGGGGATGAAAGGGGGGAGGAAGCCGAGACGTGCCTCCTGTTGCCCGACGCGCTGTCTTCTTTCACCCCTCTCGTTCGGTCGCCCGTCTCTCCCTGCTTCCATTTGCCCGGCACTCCCGGATTCCCCTCTTGACTCTTCCAGTATTCCGCAAATTGGCTACTCTCCGGAAGAAATCACCGCTGCCACACTTCAGCTCGCCGCCTTGCAGACGGGTTGGGCGAGCTGAGACGGACCTCGAATGAAGCTGCTGCTCGCTTGAATCAGTTACGTTCTCTTCTCTCTTAATATACTCGCCATTTTTTTCTTTCCTTTCTTATTCATTTATTTCTTCTTCGTCTATGGCTCTCGTAAGCACTGCGATTTTGATCACGACTGTTGAGGGGCCTTCAACGCTCGTTACGCGAATATCAGGCAACGTCATATTCTCATTCTGCCAGATTACTGACGCACACTGTTTCTTCTACTTCCTTTTCTTTTCTTTCTTTCTTTCTTTCTTTCTTACTTTCTTTCTTTCTTATTCTTTCCACCATCGTAGATTCAAGAGCCAAGTGAGACCGGCGCACAGTGTTTTTTCGACGACGCGCACCAACATGCAGCACTTGCCCAGGTTGAAATATTTCGCCGATTTCACCGTTTAATTTATTAAAATCGTCTCCCAGGCTTTGTTGTGAAGCTCTCAAACATTACAGATTGAAATGAATAGTCTATTGTCCGTGAACAACGCACCAAATGACAGAGCAGCCACAAAACGCTTCTATGATATCGGTAGCTGGACTGAGTGGCTGTATGTTTACACAGAAGCAGCAGTGTACAGAACATTTTTAAACAATTTAATGTCTTCTTCTCTTATGTACAGAGAGCAGTTGCATAAAACTAAAAAAGCGTTTCAAAAGAACAAAAAGATTAATGCAAGAGCATAAAAACGCAGCATCATTGTGGTTGCATGATGACAGGAATCAGAGAAATGAGTACCACGAGTTGAAAGATAAACCTTCTCCGTATAACTCAATAAAATAAAATAAAATAATTCAGTGTTTAATCTGAGCGTGCAGTGCAAAAAAAAAAGGTGCGAAATTCAGAAAGAAGCGCGAAAACGAAAATTCACCCGTGGGCACATGGCCGCATTGACCGTCATGACTCATAAACGGAGTAATTACCAGCGCACGTTGAGCAGTCCATGTCGCCGCCATCAAAGCACTAAGCCCGTCAGAGGTTCTTATCATATTTTCATATCAGTAGTACTTTATAGGTACATTTACTCGCCCTTATTCGACCTGGATAATTTGAACGCTGCACACGAAGCTACGTGCGCTTGGGAAAAAAAACATAAGCCACTCAAGAGCGGTCGCCTAATGAACCAAGAACTGTTGTTTCTCTCCCGTTCAAGTAATCGAATTCAGAGCTACGTAAGTTGAATACAAAACCACGAATGTGAATTATACAAGGTGGCTATTTTTTCTCTCCCTCTTTCTATCTTTCTTTTATCGCATACAATCTTCGCTTCTTTTAGCACAACTTTCAATGCTGCAGTGCGGTGTTCCTAAAAACAAAATATAGCTCGCCTCCGGTTTCTCCTATCGATAATTCTGCGTGCCTGAATGAGGTAGTAACAACGTACTTGCGAGGTTTGTGCAGTATTGGAGGGTTTACTCAAAAGAGTTTCTGTGAAAGACAGTATATTTGTTGTACTTTGAGAGCCGCCCTCCAGCAATAGCAAGTGCAAGTTAACGAGTGCATCGGGTCTGTGGTGCTCTTATAACTACCCAGACGAAGTTCATCATTTTCTCCTTGATTTATAAGAATAGAAATCAAGTCGAAGAAGATTTAGCCTTGAACTAAACGCGTTTACAGCAGCGCCCATTAAACTAAAAATAAATAAAATGACTGACAACAGGCTTTACGACAAATATCTTTTTCGCACTGAAAAAAAAAGTAAATTTAGAACATGCGAGCATCTTCCAAGTAATATATTGAAATTTTCGTCATTTTACCTTTTGTCTATATTGGTTTTCAACGTATTTACTGATGCCCTTTTCACTCAATGCCCTTTAATGGGCCTGTAAGGCATTTTTAATAAATAAATATGATATAAGCGGGCAAAGAAATGAGACGTGCGTGGCTCGCGTTATTAGAACGCCGACGGCAACAGGTTTCGCCAGCAAATACATATACATAAACTGCAGGTGTTACGAAATGGCGTTACAGCTGCGCACTCGTGGTCTCATGGCGCAAGCTGCGAACAAGCGGAAGAACGTACTACACAACATCACTCTCTCTATCTCTGGCACCTAGTGATTTTCGCATAACCAGGCGGCTTGGAGTAGAGCCACGACGCATTTGTTGCGCGCATCGTGTATGCGGCGCATACAAACACACGCGCGCGTTGCTGGTGCCATTTGTTGCACTCGCTCCGACCTCCAAGCCACTTTTCATACTTACGCGACGGTGCAAGCCGACAAACCAGCTTTTCTCGTCGGGCGCGACTATCTTTTTTGTTGTTGTTGTTGTTGCTTGCTTGCTTCTTAACATCGAAATTTCTTTTTTTATTTTCTTTACACAGTTTTTTTTTTCGTGGTGACGCGGAAAATAATATCTCTGGAAACCAAAAAAAATGCACATTCATTGCTTCGTACACTTTTTTTTCTTTCACGGTTCTCTCTTTCGCTTTTTTCGTATCCGAACCACCGGTACTGTCGACTTTTAACGCAACTTCTATCCAGTACGACACATGATAAAAGCGAGATTCAAATGAAATGAAATAAAAAAAGGATCCTGAAACGGTGAAAGCAGAAAACAGGCACAAAGTGCGTTCGTGTACGCTTCTGTTCCGCCGACAAGACGGAGAGGGGAAGTGGTAAAAAAAAAGATACGGAAACAAAGCGAAGCTATTCATCACAGGAAACCTTTCCCTTTCTTTTGCCCCGCTACACCAACGACACTGCGTCTCCTTCCTTCCCTCAGAGAAGTCTTTTTTTTTCTTCTCCTTCGTCTCCCTAGCGCGCTGCGACAGCCAACTGCTGTCCCTGATTGGCTCGGCATGGGAGAGAAGGAAGGAAGTCGCTTGGCACCTTGTCCTCCAATCGTAGTCGCGACAGTGCCCCCCCCCCCCCCCCGACTCACAACCCCACTATCTATCCCTCAAGTCCCTTTCTTTTTTTTCTTTTTTTGCGATACGTTAGGAAGATGAGGATAAAAATAAAAATGAAGGTGAGGGTAACAGCAGTGCCTTGGATCCGGGGAGAGGCGTTATTGGAAAAATAGAGGCGAGAGAGAGAGAAACGCTGGAAAACGAGCGATTTCGCGCGCGACGAATTTTTCCTAACCTTCTTTTCTGGATGCCTTCTATCCTTCCAGTCATCCTTCTTTTTCTGTTCCTCCCTCATTTCGTTGCTTTTCGGTCGCCGTGTGTTGCTGCGCGCGTTTCTCAAACGCCGGGCTTTGCTACCGCATTCCGTTACAGATCTCGCGTTTACTTGTTAGTCTCTTTTTCGACAGATTCAGCAGCAGAGAGGAACGTTTACTTTTTTTTCTATCGCTTTCAGCGTTCCCACTCTTCTTTTCCTACTTGCGTCATCAGTCGACTGGCTGCATCTGCCCCCTAAAGACTGCGACGCGACGAGAAGCAGAGACCTCGCCTCCTTGTGTCGCCACTTGCCGACCCTCCCTCAAGGCTCCCGAGACTGCGACTGGGAAGGGAACACGTTAGACAGAAGAGAAGTCGGGACGCTTGGATATCGAGGGGAAGTAGGACCGACCCGGAAAGCGAAGGAGAGAGCTGGCCTGCACCGACGAGACCAGGGAGCGCGAAGCGATCAAAACGCAATTTTCCCGACGCAAGAGGTGGAGAAACATGGCCGGCGCAGTCATCAGCCTTTTTTTTTTTCTAGCCGCACCAGAGGATGATTCGATTGCATCAAGGAGACAGACTAAAAGAATGAATACGGGATGGAAAAAGCGATGTATTTTGACGAAAAGAGCTCTGTTGTAGTTGGTGCTTAAAGAAAAAAAGTTGAAAACAGATGCGAGAAATACAGTAGCACCCGGACAGACGTACTACTTGTTCTGCCAGGAGAGATATGTGCAGTGGTCGGAGCAAGTAGACACGGCGAATTTGACAATACCGGTTGATGTATGCGCACGCATTCGTAAAAGAAAAACACGGACATTTTTTATAAACAAATATGAATAATTAAACTCTTTTTTGGTATTCTCGCAAACTTAGATCTAGTACGCAATTCGCATGATGTTGTGTTCAATTGTTATCCATCTGAACTGCCTTGGATAAAAGAAATTTTTCTACACACGTTATGTGACTTTGGACGACAAAGGAGCATTCGCCGCCATCTCGTGGGAGCCAGAACTGGAATAATAACGAGTGGTCTGTGCACTTAGAACATACATACATACATACATACATACATACATACATACATACATACATACATACATACATACATACATACATACATACATACATACATACATACATACATACATACATACATACATACATACATACATACATACATACATACATACATACATACATACATACATACATACATACATACATACATACATACATACATACATACATACATACATACATACATACATACATACATACATACATACATACATACATAAATACATACGCATTGTTTCTGCTTTGAAGGGCGGGACATCCACAATTTACTGCATCTTAACCTGTGACTGCGTAGCGCGTACATGTTGGCTCCTTTTGTGCAAGTAGGAGTGCCTTCAGAAAACAATTGTTCAATGAAACAATTTTCTATCTAAGATTCATATTGACTATGTTGCACCTATCGCATTTCTGCACTGCAGGCAAAGCACGCTATACAGGCAAAAATGGAAAAAAAGTTTTGTTTTGGGGCAACGTTCGCGCTGCTCTTGTTATCGAATGGAGACTACAGAAGCTGCTTCAGGTATTTTTATCACGAGCTAATTTTCTAGGCTTAATTGTGTCAATTTGTAGCTAACGGGTATTAGAATTCATTTCGAACATTTCGAAGCTCTCTATGTCGCCCACTGCAAAGCAACCTTCAATTAGAGGAGGTGCAACTAAAGCATATGCTCTAGTACCTGTCAGACTGATGTAAACAGGGCGGGAAAGCGAAGGCAGCGTTTGGGAGAAACCCCCCCACCTCAAACTTATCAGTTTTGCACGTGCATATATACGCTCGTACACATACACACAAACATATATAAAGTATGGCTTCCGTTCTAGTAATACCGGTATGTTTCGGCTTCTACTCAACTCAACCAGAATGGCAGAGGGCAACACAGAAGGATGAAAATGCGAACTCTTAGTGTTAATAATTTTGTGTACTTACGATGTTTTGTAATACGACAGCTCCCGGGAACAATATTCAACCAAGTGTGGAAACCGGAAAGTTTCATTTTGTGAGAGAGCACTTGAAGCTTGACCTTCCTACAAAGTGCCTATCGGTGTAACATCCCCTGCCACACGGCGTTCACTTTCAACTCAGCTTTGAGGCCAAATGGGCGTTAACCCCCACGCTGCATACAAAGCATCGGCAACGGTAATCGCCTTCCAAAAAAAGGCCGTGGAAACGAGCGCACTTCGCTGAAGTCGTTACTGAGCTTCTGTCACCATTTCGGCAGCGCAGTTGTAGCCGAGGAGCCATAGAAGCTTACGTCTAATGAACTGGCGCATCGCTCTCTGCGAGCATGAAATTACGAAAGAAAATCACGTTTGCCTCCAACTCGCACTTACGAGAAACTGCGCCCTGCTAGCACCCTCAAAGCCTCGAAGATTAAACGCAAAGTTGCGAAAGCCACTCGTTTCACTGGCATTCAAATTAGCTTTGCGAAACACAATCGCAGCAGCCTTGGCGTTTCATTAGATGCGTGTCATGGCAGTAATCTCGTGCCGAGCCAGCGATGTGGATTTTCGGCGGGAGCAGTCTTCTCGGAGCGTGCTTCTGAGAAACCATAAACGCGTCTTTACAGCGAAGCCGTATGTGTATAGGAGAAAGCGAAAATTCGTCCTTATTACGAACGCGAAGTTTTATCTCTCGTGTACGTGGCACATATCTCCCGGTTCACCACTGTACCACTAGAAATGAAGACGTGAACACACAGGCGGTGGGCAGACGTAACCAACACTCACAGAGTCAATTATGCCATTACTTAAGACTACTCTATAAGGCGAAATGCATCTCCTTTTTTTTTTCTTCCAGTCGGTATATTGGCACTCCTTCCAAGATCAGAGGCACCTCACTTGGTTTCGCGTTGCCTCCGTGATCAGACCACGTTTGACCAAGCTACGATGTTGTGTGATGACGTATTCAGTTGACGTTACACCGTGTGACGTCACCACGACATCACAATTACGTCATAATTTGGGGACGTAAAACAGCGCAAAAATAGAGGCAAGGACTGAAGGATAAATGACACAAGCACTGAGTCACTTGTGTAGTCTCTTTTTCAGTGCTTGTCTTAATTTTTGCGCTGTTTTTTACATCCCAAGCATGAAGCACCAACTAGCCCAACCTTATCTTCTTGTACGTCCCAACCTCTGGCAATCTGTGACATCATCGTAACGTCGTCACGTGATGATTTCTTTTATTCACTCTTCCCAACATCGCGGGACGCCGACGGTCAAAATTCGCGTTTCAAGTATCATCGACGGCTTTCGTCTTAACAAAATTTAGTTGATCCTGCATTTCACTAATACCTCTGGTGCATATTTTTACTTTCCCGTATATCTGTGCGGCCCCCGCTGCTCCCTGAATTGAGGGCACGCGTTGTCAGTGGAGATGGGACAACGTACTGCATCTACCCCGAGAGCTCGTGCAAAGCGTGCCGTTGCGAAGCCATCGGGTCCTACTTAAACCGTCGTGACGACACGCGGCCTTCGCAGTGCTGGAGCGTGAAGCCACAGCATGCGGTCCCCTCGGGTTTTCCTCTTCCTTTTTTTTCCCCGAGAAGCGCAGTCTGTCCGAATCGGTTGGTTGATCGCGGAGCGATGGGCCGGAATGGCGGAGAGATTGAGGAAAGGAAAAGTGGTGAGGAGCACGATGGCTGAAGCAAGAGAAAAAAAAGGATGCAAACATCTATTGCAGCGAGAGGAAAGGCCACCGCGTGTCGTCGTGGGTACGGAGTGGATATTGTTGAGGGAGAGAGAAAGGGTGAGGAGGTGAGTGAGCCGAAACAGTCTGGCAGTCCCAGTTCAGTCCAGCGGAAAGATGAGTCTGGCAAGCGCGGCCACAGATCCTTCACAACGCGCGGAGTGAGATACGCACGCACGCAAACTCACGCGTGTGGTATGAGAGCTGAAAGGTGAAAGCGAACGAACAAAAAAAGCCCCATACACACATGTACCTATATATTGCTTTCTCTCTCTGTGTTTCTTGCACGCACTAACGGACAAACACGGCAACGTGTATGTGGTTGCGGAAAGGGAACGGAAAGCAAGAACGTACAGCAAAAGCTTCTGCAGGGTTTCTCTCTCCCTCTCCACCAGCGTTGTTCCCTCTTCCTTTTGGAGAGTAAAAGGAAAAGCGAGGGAAGCCCAGCTTGGTTATAAAGGAACAGCATTCGTGGCGCACGCGGCCTCGATCAAGTTTCATGGGTTCGCTGGACCGTGCGTGAGCAGATACGACGCGCGCGCCTGGCTCCACGATGGGCCCTGCCCGACCATGGCTGCCACACTTGGGCGAGCGACGCTAGAGGCGCTGCCGTTGCGGTTAGGGATATGGTGGAGAAATAGTTGGGTAGCAAAAGAAGAATGGAAGTGGAAAGGCTTATCTTAAGCGGCGGGACTCTGACACGAGCTCCGTGGCGGGGAGGCCAGAAACGTCCGTGCGAACACATCGCAAGGTTTAGAACTATGTAGCGAATTAGGCTTCGTATACTGACGTGCTCTCGCGGAAACCAACTGTGGGAAACCCCGAAAACATTGCAGCTGATCGGGCGGCGTTCCTGCCATATTATTTTTCAAAAAAAAAACTAGCGAGTGCTCGTATGATCAATATTGGGAACAAGATACTCGGGTGCGCCACACTGCAGTCGTTTTGCCGATGTATGAATTCTCATTTTTGAAAATCACACCACGGGACCAATTTTTCTGAAGAAGACTCGTTAATACAATTACTGTCCGTCACATATGTCCGCCAATATAGTGGACGCAAAAAAAAAAAGAAATCCACGCATATTCCCGAAGTGAATGCTGATTATGAGGCGACGCAGTGTGCATTGGATCATGAATCATGGCCATTTATTTGGTTCTTGTTGAGCTTCTTTTCTGTCGTATGCTTTATTGGAGGGAAGGTTAAACGTTGCTGTTTTTCCGGCATTGTAGCTTAATTTTTTGTTCTGGTTAACAGCATTTTTATACCATTTTTTGTTCGTAGATGTTCATAGATTACGTTAACAGATGTCTTGGTTTCTAGATCTGATGTAGAATCCGGGCCGCAGTTAATGAATGGAGTGGCTTGTGCGGTCTTAGGATGCTTCACCGCTAAACAAAAAAGAACTTTGTACCTTTCTTTATGATCTCACATTGCGCCTGCAGTCATTCAGAGAGACTGGTTTAAGGCTTTCGCCAAAACGTAGGTATAAATAAAAGTTTTTGTACGTTCATACACTCAAGCCAATTTCTATCTTTCACTGGATCCACAAAAGACACTCGATTGTGTGTGTGTATATATATATATATATATATATATATATATATATATATATATATATATATATATATATATATATATATATATATATATATATATATATATATATATATATATATATATATATATACACATGAAGCACGCGGTAACGCAACAAGAAAACATAATTGAAAAGGAATGACGCTGTGCAACATACGCTGCCGTGCGGTGTTCAGGACGCACGGCCATGACTCGGGTACCAGCAGCCAGTGTAGGGTTTCGCTTTCATCAAAAAGCTCGCTGGCACCACGACCCGACTGGGCCTAGAGCACACGCCTTCCATGATTCATGCTCGTCGATCGCTTCTTTCTTGCGCGTGTGTATACGGCGTTTTTTTTTCGTTTTTTTTCTCTTTTTGTCTTCATGTTTTTTTTTTAACCCTGTTCAATCTCATTTAGATCCAGCGGCCCGTTTCGCGGTGCAATGTCGTGTCATAAAAAAAGGTCGCTCATTACTCGCGATCTATGCACGCTTGCTGTGGTGGGTATACAGAAACCACGAAATGTTAACAGTACAGGCTAAGCTTTTAAAAACGATAGTCTTTCTTGGGGACCTTCGACGCAAAAAGTTTGGTCTGTCCGTCTGTACGTTTGTCTGTTGTCCGCCCTTAACGGTACCATAAACGGCACCAGACGATACCCCAAACGGCCGACTCCATACCACCAGACGATACCCCAAACGGCTTACCAATATTGTTCAAGATTCAGCGTTCATACTCGTGCGATTGTCAATTAAAAACCAATTATTGCGCATATTTCAGGCACCATAACAACACGCCAATATTTTTAGATGCGGAAGCATCTTATACTCGCGCCTTGTAGTGCGCCGTCCGCGCCGTCCGCGCCGTCCGCACCGCTTCTCGAACATTCGACAGCTGACGCGCGCGCATGCGCCGTCGCGCCGTCGCCCACTCTTCCACCATCTGTGCATCCCTTCCTTCTCTACACACCGCGCGCGCTTCACTCCTCCACCATCTGTGCACCCTTCCTCCTCTACA